>NW_025927642.1:0-337176 GCF_022837055.1 Prionailurus viverrinus | reverse complement strand
ATCTGGTCCCCAGAAGGACCCTTGTAAAAACACTGATGTGTTACATGAAAGAGGTATCACATTATGTCGTCCTTTTGCATGCTGCAAGTGTACTGACATGTTACTCTCAGCCACTGGGTGAGGCTCAGAGGGAATGGTCCCTAGGAGATGTCACTTCAGATTAGGGAGTAGGAGTGGAGAGGACAGGCCCAGGGGCCAGCATGAGGATGCCAGGCACTGGGAGATCAGGCTGGCACCCAAAGGGAAGGCATAGCATGAGTAAGGCTTTCAGGCTGTTTTCCTTCACTCTTAGAAGGTGACCAATCCATGTGACAGAGTGAATGGTTGATGTTGTGACCTGACTTTCATGTATCCTTCAGCTAGATTTGGATGTTAAGACTTTCAGGATTTTCTGGGCCTTTTCCATAAGCATCAGGCATGCCTAATAATCTTTAAATGTCAGAATTACATAAACCCCACAGAGAAATATAAATGATACAAGTGATCTTGGGGAATATTGAAAGATGAATTCTAAAAACTAGACTTGGATGCATAGAGCAGGTGGAGGGTGTCTAGGCCTGTTTTAATTGGTGCTTACAGTCAGGAAAACAGTCTCATCGAGCTCCTCTGCTTCTCTCACGATGCTCTCCAGGGTGTCCTTGGCCGTGTCCATGCTCTGCAGAAAGTGGACCATCTGGTCATGTAAGAACTCCATCTTCTTTTTCTTCACTTCCTCAAAGCTCTGGGCTTTCTCATCATACTGGGCTAAAACTTTCTTCATCATCTCCTCATTCTGTTCTTCTAGCTTTTTCTCATTTTTACTACAGTTTTCCTAAAAAACAAATAAAACAAACAAACAAACAAACAAAAAACCCCACTTTTTAATGAATCACAAAGTGCACGTCTTGCTTCTTTTCTTTTAGGAGAAACACCAGTCTTTTAAAGAACTGAGCTCTGGTGTCTTCATAAGAGAATTTTAGATTATGGGCACAGTCTATGTTTTCAACACATCAAGCCTCTTGGCCATGGTTAGCTTTGCAATAAAATTCACTGTAAGATTATTATCCAGAAGGATTTAGTTAACGAAACAAACAGACAAAAAGATATTTGTGTGGAAGGCTTGCCTACTTGCATTTCCACAGGATAAAACTTGAAGATGGCGTCACAGTGAATGAATGAAGATCCCTGACCTTCGTTTAGTGCCATTTTCACCATTCCATGAAAATCCTTGTGTGAGGAAGGGAGAAGCAAGATACTGGACAGGGCACTACATTCACAAGTGCTCTCCAGGGAGGGGGACAGCTTCCACCACAGTAAGAGAAAGTTTATTGCCCATCTGGCAAATCCAGATACCCACTGGATATAGTGGTTCTCACTACGGGGCTAGTGATAAGGTGATCATATAATTTATCGTCTAAAATGGATACTTGGTGGGGGCATTCGAAATAATTAGCAGGTGTTAAATGATCTAAAACAGGAGTTAAGGAGACTCTTCTCAAGCAAACTAGGGTGAGAGTTGCCCTCATGATAGGGAACGTGGGCACCAGCCTTCTGCAGCAGCCCTCTGCCACGTGTGATTGACAAGTGAGGATATCTGGGCCATTTCTGCATATGGATGGAGATGGCTCCCCACCCCTGCCTCCACTGAGGAGGGAGCAGGGGCCAACAGCTAGGAGGGCATAAATTCATCCAGATAGTGGTACTATGAGAGACACGCATTTGTCCTGGGCATTGGACATCAAGCATTTCTGCAGAGCTAGCCAGTGAAAGACAGGATAGTGGAGCAAGTTAAGAACTCAGATCTGAATTTAAATTTTGACTCTCAACTTACTATGAACTTACTATGACCTTGGGTAATATACTTAACTCTAAGTTTCAGTTCCTTACCTAGAAAATGGGAACAAATTAATAACACCTGTTTCATATGGTTATTGTAAGGATTACATTGGATAAAGCATGCAAAGCATTTGCCCTGTCATTGTAAGCACCTAATAAATGTGTATATGTTTTTAAGGACAAGTCGTTTATCCTTGGAAAGGAAGTAGTTTCACTGATTACACACAGATGGAAGACTTTGAGGACCTTCACTTTTAATGGAATAAAACCAACAATGGCAAACCACAAATGCATACACAATCCCTAATTCAGATTGTTCTGGCTCAGAATTCTTTCCTTATAATGACATGAACAAACCAGGTCAAAGTAAAAGGGTTATGGTAACTTACCTCGATGGTATTAAAAAAAGATTCTATCTCACTAACAAAGGCTTCAATCCTCAGGGACTTTTCTTGTAAATTATCTAGAAATTCTGCTAATTGGACCTGAAGAAAAAAATTTAGATATGGTTGGTATATGACATTTGATAAAATAACTTCAACCAGTGAGCTCTAATTTCCTCATAAATTTAGTACATTTGGTAGAGATTTACTATATGACATTCACTAACAAATCAATCTTTAAATTTTCTTTGCTGCTTCATCTAAATTGACTGTAGATAATTCTGTATGATAAACAATTAGGAGGTTTGTGAGTGAGAGTAATAGAAAGTTTATTTTCTCATGCAAGAGGAAGGAGTTCTTGTTGAGTACAGAAATTCAAAGCATACTTGTCTTAGTAAACCATGGATTTTAATTTTCTCCTTAGTAAAGCCTCAATTTTTTTAAAATTTGAGGCCGAGGTTGGGGGGATGGGCCAGAGAGAGAGAGAGAGAGAGAGAGAGAGAGAGAGAGAGAGAGAGAGAGAGAGAGAGAGAGAGAGAATCTTAAGCAGGCTTCACACTCAGTACCGAGCCTGACTTGGCGCTTATCCTACAACGCTAGGATCATGACCTGAGCCAAAATCAATGGTTGGATACTTAACTGACTGAGCCACCTGGCTGTCCCTAAAGCTTCAATTTTTATACATTGTCTTCTTCAAAGATTGCAGACTTTTTGTTGAACTTGTTCAACTTATCCAAGTAGTCTCCTCACATTTGTGCCAATGGCCTCAGTGTGCCTGGATCACTCTGAGAAGGTGCTCAGAGTGTCACCGGGCCAGGAGCCTAGCATACCAAATAATGGAAACTGTTTACTAAAGAGACCTAAAGGTTGTAATAACCCTTACAGGGTTAAAATACTCAAGAAGTGAAAGCCAGCTAGAAAATGTATGGGTCATGGGGGAAGATGGTAGCTGCCTTAGCCATAGTTATAAACCCTGCTATAACCTATTCAGCTGCCTGGTTCACTATCCACAGAATGATGGAGAAATTGCAAGGATGGAAGCCCCTTCTGGATCTGGCTTCTGCTTCCCTCTATAGCTCTTGCCTCTTTTCCACAAGATCCCAGGCTCCAATCACACAAGCCCCATCTTTCCTTGAACTTTTTCTCACCCATGTGCCTTTTCGTGTGGTATTTCCTGTCTCTAGAATGTCCTCCGTGCCTTGAATGCTGGAAAAACCTCTATCTTACTGAAGGTTCACTCGGTCTTCACCTTCCCTCACCCTCTCAGTCCTACTCTATCATTTGGCTCACTCCCAAAAGGGTCCTTTTTCAAAACACTGTGCTCCCATAATCCTGACTGATTTGGGGAGCCATTAGTCCATCTTCTTTTATTTTTGTTGTCATTCCCAATGATTGGACAGTTTCCAACATGTAATGGGAGGTCAATAAATACTGAGAAAGAAGGAGAGAGTGAATGAAGAAAATAAGTGGCAAAAGATAAGCCACCACAGTGGAGATGGCAGGAAAGGAGAAGCAAGGACCTCAATGATCTATAAAGGCAGTCACCAGTTTCTGACTCATCACAAATGGTCTGCTCACACAAGATGCTAGAGAATTCTCAAGGTATAACTTTAAATTGATTTCTAATTTTTAAAAGTTGTCAACCAACTCTTAATCTTCACAGTTGATTTAATGAAACAAAGCAGGTCTCCCTGGCTTTAGTGAACTAGCTTTCCACTTTTTTTGGTCATACTGTTTAGAGAACATCAGGGGGGAAGAACTTCAAAATGGTTTTAAAGCAGGAGACGTAACCCCTTGATTTTGAACTTTGTTTTAAATTGACAATATTTAGACAGAATTATTTTTTAATTTCTAAAACTCATAGAGATAAATAAAACATAATTAAGAAAGCTAAAAAAAAAATCTAGTCTTTCTGCTGACAGTGCCCAGTAGTTGTCAGTTAGCGAAACCAAGTGCCATCACAGAATGGGGCACATTTCACCAGTGCTAATGCATCCAGAAGCCTGAGATTTCTTTTTTTTTAATTGCCCCATCTTCTACCCCCACATTTTACCAGGTAAAGTTTCAACAAAATTTCACTGTAGAGAAGCATAACCTATGTTAGACAATTGAGAAATTTTAATTTTCTGGGGAAAAAAATGTCAAGATTCTAACATCATTTTTTAAATCAAAATGAGCCTAACAATTATTTAACAGTGACCTGATTGAATAATCATATTGAAAATTGCTACCATTAGCAAGGCACTGGGCCAAGCAATACAGATATACAGCCAAGAGCATAGCTCTGGCATCAGACAGACCTGGGTACCAATCCTAGTCTGTCTTCCATGACCTTGAGCAAATCACTTAAAACAATTTGCACTCATTTCATTGTCTGAAAATTGATGATAATGACAGGGTTGTTGTGAGGAGTAGATGATATCTTGTATGCACAGAATTTAACACAGTGCCTGGCATGTAGCCCGTGCTCAATTCTTGTGATGGTCTGCATTTTAAGATCATTCTGGCTAATGTACTGGAGGATGGTTTGGAAAGACAAGGATAGGGATTCCAGTTAGAAGGCTACTGAAAGTATGTCACAATCTGTAAGACTAAATACTTGACTTCCAATAGTATCTCTGGGGAGAGTATTTATAATTACATGCATTGAGGGTACGTGTTGTGACTAGCTTTTTAACATTGGGAATCTATAGACATAGCCAGAAAGAATGCAGAGGTTTTCCATTTTTAATATCAATTTTACCATAAGGAGGAAATACAGAGAAAACCAAAATTTAAAACGACCATCTTGAGTTTTTTATAAAACTTGCAGTAGTATTGTTCAATGTAATATAAATGTGTATTTTTAAAGAATAATAGTGTAGATAATAGAAAATAAATTGTGTTTTATGCTCAAAAGTACATTTTTCAATTTAAAATCCTTTGGCCCTTTCAGATAATGTTAAGGGCTACTGCCATAAGAGAGGACCCCTCAAAGGCAGTGACCCTGTGTTATTTACACTGGTGTTGCAAGAACCTAGAAAAATGCCTGGCACATAGTGTATACCCAATAAATGTTTGTCAAACTGATCTTAACTAAATGCTTAGGGAAAGAATTCTTAGCTTTCTTTCAGACTATTATGCCTAAATATGAATATATTAAATATTGGTCATTTTTTAAATTGAGAAAATGTTAATTAAAACAAGTTAAGTGTATATGTATTGTCATGTACTTATAAGCTTTAACATCTCTTTACCTTTACAGCACTTATAGCTGTATCAAGTGTTGCAACCTCGTGGTCTTTGTGGGCACCAAACATCTTGTCAACAGCAGAAATCGGGCTTCTGCAAGTGTAACAGTACGTGTCGATCTGGGACTTTTTCAGTTCCTTTTGTTCCTTCTCAGTTGCTAACTCTGATAATTGTTCTTGTTCTGTCCTCTCCCTACCCAACTCCTTCTGTTCAGCAGACGTACTTTGTTCTACCTCACTCACAAATTCATTTTCACTGATGTGTTCGAAGGATTCCTTTCCTTGAGATAACACATCTTCAGGTGTGGATTCTGAATATAGTTCCTCTGATAAAGTGTCTTGAACAACCATTTCATAATTCAGGGATTCAGCAAATTCATACTCATCCTGAACAGGGCTATGGCGGAGACTGTCTTCACTTGGCTCAGGCGGGACTATTACTTTAGATTCTTGCAGTGTTTCTTGAACACAAGTTACGCCAGACGCAAATTCTTCCTCTGGGAAGGACACCTGTACTGGGACATTCAGACTGACTTCTGGACTTGCATTTTCTGCTTCATTACTCTGACTGTTTGTTTCATCTACTCTCTCCAGGACATGATGGGTGTCTTCAAATGGAATCGCATAGCTTACCTTCTGGGTAACCACTGTGACTTCTTCAGTGATGGGAACTTTTCCATGCATAGCTTCATTGTCAAGAGGCCCCACATAGCCTACTGATTCTCCTTCCCTATACATAGCTTTCTGTTCCTCTTCCAGACTCTTCTCCCCCAAAATAGTTCCAAACCTCCCCCAAATTTCCCCTTCTGCAGCTACTGGTTGGTATGAATCATCCTTACCAACTGCTTTTTCTTCCAGACCTTGGCCTTGGTCCTTTTGAGTTACAGATGTGTCATGGAGAATGTCATCTTTTAGTATATACTTCTCAAAATATATTCCTGTTCCATCATCAGTGTCAGAGTTCCTGCTTGGAAATGATGCCTCAGAATTCACACTGTCACCTTCAGAAGCTGTCTCCCCTTCCTTCTTTTTCTCCCCAACTGCTTCTTCATACAGATCCTTGTATAAAAATGCGAGTGCAGGTGGCTCCTCCAGAAGTTCAGGATTAATGGCTTTAGTGGTGGTAGGAAATATCTGGGTTCGTGACAAAACTCCTTCTTCTGCACCAAATAATGGCATCCCAGGTGCCTTTAAGTCCACATCTCTATTTATGCTCTTTGGAACATCTCTGTCAGCTGATTGCTGGATATCCAAATGCTTCCGGGTCTCTGGGTGAGATAATTTGCTGTCGTCCTTTTCCATCCCATAGAAGCTTTCATCTAACTTCAGCAAGTCATATTCATGTTCCAGGGCACTTTCCTCTGAACCTTCTGGGAAAGAGACAGTATCTTCTGTAACCTGCTTTGAGAGTTCCACTTCAACATTTAATTTCCATGGAGCTTTCTGTTTTTCTGGGTCTGGGGAGATGTTATAATCAATCAATGTATATTTTTCAAAATAATCTTCTTCACTAGGAGCTGCGGGCTGATTAAAGGTGAAATCATCAGTTTCTGAATAGGTGGGCATCTCCCCTTCTGTGTTAAAAGATGCCTTTTGTTTATTTTCTTGCAAAGATATAACTTGATCAGAATCTTCTAACTTACTCTTTAATGTTTTATGGCGAGAGACTGCCTCACTATTGTCATGAAGAGATATTGTTTTAAATGAAGCCTTCTCTTTCAAATATTCTAATTTATCTTGCATTTGTTCACTTTCTTCCTGATCAACAGAAGAAATAAATGCAGAAGCATGAATATTCAATATCTCGCAGCCTTCAGAGATAATACTGAAGGCACTCTTTTGATCTTCTGAAAGTCCAGCTGGCTTGCTAGTCATTGTAAATTCTTCATCTTTTACATACGTGTCTTCAGGTTCCTTGGATATTTCTCTAGAAGAAACCATTTTATTAGCATCAATTGATGATGCATCCTTTATAAATCGAGCATAGTTGCTGCTCACTGAAGAGCTTGGTTCATTTACATGGGCATCTTCCACAGCCTCCAAGTGGTGATTTGAAGCAACAACAGATTGTTCAGTCCTTTCAGATGTTACTTCTTTAGATGTTTGAATAGTAATGACTGTATGCCTATCTGGAGTCAATTCTGACCATGGCATTTCTTGTTTCTTCACTGTATCAATTTCTGGATAAGTTCTAGAAACAAGTGTTGGTGATTTTGCAGATGACAACAAAGATGGTGGGGTTTCTAAGCTCATTGTTTCATCAAAAGGATGATCTAAAATCCTTTCAGATTCTTTAGATGGAGATCCTTGTTTCATACTTTCTTTTGTGATATCTATTGAAACACCTTTTGATGGCTCTGACACTGTAACCTGTTCCTTTTCTTCACTGTGACTTGCCACCTCCCTGCTTGACTTTTCCAGTATCAGATTTCCTTCCTTAGGTACAGACTGCTTATCTATTTCTTCATGATAAGAAAGATCCACTGGAAGGAAAGTCTTGGTTTTTTCCACCAATACTTTACTTTCTTCTTTTGGATGTGGTTGAGTTCCTACTGCCCTTGTTTCTCTGATTTCGGGGTGAGCCTCCAAGAGCACAGTTTCTGATTTTTCAGTAACTGATAGAGTTTTAACTAATGAAAGTGGTTGAGTTTCACCTGAAGAATGACTTAAAGAGATATCTGATTCTTCAGGCATAAACCTGGCTACATTCAAGGAATAAGGCTGAATTTCCTGCCACTTTCTTCCTTCTAAAAATGCTTGTGACTGCTTTTGTTTTTCATCTTTCTCCTCCTCCATAATTGTGTATCTTTCTTTGTGGTCTTCATTTTGAGAGACTTGCTGAAGCACAGCTGTGGTTTTTGATTCTTCCAATTTAATAGGGCTAGATCCACGTGCAATTTGTGCCTTCCCCATTTCATTATCTCTAAATTCTAACGGGGCCATAGTTTCTTGCTTTTCTGCCAGCACCTTCTTTTCTGCCAAGGAATGTGATCTGGTTTCCAAGTTACCTTTCTCCTCAGTTGGGCTAACAGACCTGAGTTTAGTTTCCTCTTCATAAATTTTCAAGGAAGTAGGTTTTTGCATTTCTTTCTTCGGTCTGTCTTCAGCCAGATCAATTAAACTGCGTTCAGATTCTTCTACTGGCAAAATTATTGTCTCTGGCTTCTCTGATTCCTTCATGATATTTTTACTTGTGAAGCTAGATGAAGCTGATTTTGGCTGTTGTGGCACCTTATCCACTGCATCAAATGAAAAGCATAATTTTTCTTTTTGATCACTTCTTGGCTCTTCCTTAAGAATAGAAATATTCCAGTGAGATGGAGCAGAAATTTCTGGCTTCTGGGCTCTTTTACTATCAGCGACGTGAAGAGGAACAGCATTTTGTGCTTCTTCCACCATGGATTTCTCACCCATGGGAGAATAAGATTGAATTTCAAGACGTTCCTCACCATCAGCAGAAGTAACTACCGAGTTTAAATCCATTTCTTCTGAATACGCTAGGATTTCTTTTTCCCCATAATCTTCACTAGACACCTCAAGGTTGGATTGGGGCTGTTGTAAAACTTCTACATTTGATAAAAATGTAGTTTTTTCTTTAAAGTCTTGGCTTTCACCAGATTTAACTAAAGTACCTCTGGATTTTTCAGCAGGTTTAAGTTTTGTCTCTGGTAACAGATGATCAGTTGGCGTCTTGGTTGCATTAAAGTCAGCTGGAGCTGCTCCTTCAGACTTCAGTGTCGCAGGCACTGCTTTTTCTACAGATGGACTTGGCTGAGTTTCTAAATCTTTTTCAGCAACTCTGTCATCTGGAGTCCTTGATCCAAAAAACAAACTGGACATCCATGATAAGATTCCTTTCTTTCCCTTCTCCTCAGAAAGGCCTCGCTCAACTGCCTTTGGCTGCTTAGGCAATTTTTGTGTTGCCTCAGATGGCTCTGCAGATTGAGGTTCTTCATTTTCTTGGATCGAAGAGAGGAGTTTTACTGGTGTGGGTGTTTTCACTTCGGGTGCTGGTTTCCCTCTCTCATTAACATCTAAAACCTTTGACTGAATCGTTTTTTCTTTTTCTAATGACTTCTCTCCAGGTAAAGAAGATATACTCCTGTGCGCTTCTTTTTCACTGTCCAATGCAGATTCTGCCTCTTCTGCCAGGAAAGGGGCTGCTTTGGAGGGAGAGGGAATGGTTTCTGATTTGATCAGTTCCACTGATGGGCCAGACACTCCTTTCTGGAGGATTCTTTCGGAAGGTAGGTTGATTTCTTCCTGGCTGCCTTCTTTGCAAGGCCTGGACAATTCTGCATTTGCTTTTTCCACTGTCAAACTTTCACTCCCCATGAAAGAAAAGATCTGCTTCCTCTCTGCTTCGTTTCTCTCTACACTTCCAGTTGGAACTAAAGATTTTGGTTTGGGGGCCAGCTTTGTTTCTTCCGAAGAGTAAGTTTTAGTTGATAAGGTCTCTATGTCACTACTGAAGGTACTGAGAGTAGATACTGGGTCTTGTAATGATACAGGAGATACTTCAGCAGAATGTGGCAGAACCTGCTTTTTGGTTTCACATGTGTGGTCTTTATCTGGCACAACAGTCTTAAGCTGTCCTGTCATCAAATCATTACTGCCAGAGGAACCCAGCTGCACAGATCCTGATATTCTTTCTTCATGTTGACTTGCCAGATCCCTTTCTGGCTTTTCTAGTATCCAGCTTTTATCCTTTGGAAAAACAAGGGCCTCTTTCACTTGTGTTTCTTTAACATCTTCAGGCTCATTTGTTGTAAGTGATTTTGATTCTTCCAAAGGCAAATTCTCTTTCAGAAATAAAAATTGTTTAACTCCCAGATCTTGTTTATCTGCAAAAGATGTGCTTATATCAGGTAATTTAACAGCTTGTTCTGAATGAAGTGCTTTTCCTGGCTTCTCTTTTTCTACAAGGAGGTCGGAAGAAACAATCTTAGATGGATCTGTTATACTCTGGGGCACACGGAATGAATTTGGTTGGTCTGTTTGTTCATTTAATTTTGTTTCAATATGTCCTATCACTTGTGTCTTCAAATTTCCTGTTGACAGTAATGGGTTTATTTCCTGTTTTTCTCCCTCTTTAATGTCGGCTGAATGGTTCAATTTCTCTGATGATGGTTTTAAAGAAAAAGAAAGTGGCTGAAGCTCTTTGGGGCTGTCTCCTTCAACTAGAGGGTCCAATGCTTCCTTTGATCCTAAGCTGACTACCTTGGGAGAGAAAGATTTAAGTTCTTGAATCTGTGGTTCCTTCCTAAGGTATGATGAAACTTCTGGAATTTCAGGGTGGACTGTAGCTGACACATGACGTTCCCTGTTTTCTTCTTTTCCTTCTCCTCTACTCCTAAGTTCAGTGAGGCTCTTTTCTAAGACAGAATCCCCTGTTTCGGTTATGGGAGATTTTATGTGTTTTGTATCTATGGATCCATCTTGCCCACCTAAACTATGAATGACTTCTGACCCAGTGCTCAGTAATTCTGATACTTGGTATGGCTTGTCTTTCTTTTCAGGTTCCAAAGAGAGCTCTGCCAGAACAAGATCTTGTCTTTCTGATGGGAAATTTCCCCACGCTGTAGAAGATGGCTCTTCTGCCTCTTTGTTCTTATCATCTCCAAGGGTTGGAGTTAAATCTTCTGATGCTAAATTTTCCAATGCAGGAGAACTTTTTATTTCCTCATTTTTGCATTCTGGGGCTGTCTGTTTGGGTGCAGGTGACATGTTTTGTGAGGAAAAAAGTTTGGTTTCTTTTTCCTTTACCTCACTACCTTCGTTGAGCAAAAGCACATGTTCAGGCCCTGACACTTCTGAGGCAGACAGAGAATTCTTTTTCTCTGGTAAAACCAGTTGTTCAGAGTCCAGGACTGTAGAAAATGAAACACCTTGTTCATTTTCCACCCTCTCTTCTTTAGTTACATCTGAATGTTGACAAGACAATGCTTTTATTATTGGCAACCCAGGTTTAACTTCTTCAGTTTCTACCTTGGACAAAGAATGCACTGGTACAGAGGATATTCCTGCAGGTGAATCAAGTCTAATTTCTTTCTCTGCTTCTGACCAAGCTGGACGTTCAGATGTAGCCATTTCAGTAGAAGAACTAATTTTCAGTGCTACCTTTTCTTCTTTAAGAAGTGGATGTTCATCTGTCGACGTCACCAGTGGTGGCAAATCACTTCCTAATTCACTCTTTTCTACTTTTGTTAAGACTGGATGTTCTAGAGGGGTGGTAAAAGAGAAATCTGTTGGGGTTTCTTCTTTTGTTAACTTAGTTAAGCCTGAGTCATGCTTAGTTACAGATGTTGTGGTTAATGAACAACTAGGTTCAATTTCTTTCTTTATTTCTTCCGGAAATTCTGGTGCAGGTGGTTCATGTTCAGTTCCCTTTTGCACTCCTGGTGGAGCTGAATGCAGCACTCTAGATGTATCAGTTATTTTAGAGTCATGTTTCACTTGTGTTTTCACTGCTGATAAAATCTCAGGTCCAGATAAAGATGTGTCCTTTAGAGGTGAATATGATTTTATTACTTCAGGTTCGTTCTCTGACAACATTCTCTGTTCTAGTTCAGATGTCACAGTTGGAGCTAAATTAGGTTTCACATCCTTCTTTGGCTCATCTACCAAGTCAGGAAGAACTGAATATTTCATCCCAGACCCTAGAACATTTGGAGGCTGAGGCTCCATTTCTTGATCCCGTGATACATGTGCTGTAGCTTCTTGAGAATCAGGCACAATTTCTTCCTTACTTTTAACTTTTAACAAAGCCATCTGTTCATTTGCAGCTTTTGGAGTGAGTGAAGCTTTGAGTTCTTGTTCCTCCTTAAGTGCATGAACTGAATCAGGTGAAGCTGAATATTGAGATGAACACACAACAGGCTTGGTGTCTTCCTTTACCGTAAATGATTGTTCAGGTAAAGAAACTGGTCTTGCAGCTACTGATGAAATAGTCTGAATTTCTCCCTTATCCATTTCACTGGTTAAATATGATGGAATCAAATCCTCAGAGTCAGGTTCTAAAAATGCTCGAGTTATCTGCTCCTGTGCCAAAATGAGATATTCAGATACAGGTCTTGAGATTGTTTGAGCATCTGGCTGAACTTCTGTGATCTTTCTTTTATTTGCTGAAGGTGGCAAACTCGAGTCTTCAGGTGCAGACAGTGAAGGGGAAGGTTTGGCTTGTTGCTTCTGTGATGAACTGAGGTGCTCAGGTACAGGTGTAGCAGCTGTTGGTGCAATGTCTTCCTCACCCGCTTCTGAAAAGCAAGAGTATCCTGAGGCAGATATTGTAGTTACCAGTGAATCATGCTCAAATTCATTTTTCTTTGTTTCTGGGATTCTATATGGTGGAATTGAAACTTGTGATGCTGAGTCTGGAGAGAAAAGTTCAACCTCAGTGTCTTCATCTGACAAAATAGTGTGTTCAGATGGTGATGTTAAACATATTGGAGAATCGCATTCAAATTCTCTTTTCTCTATTTCCTGAGTTGCATAGGGTGAAAATGAGAATTCTGACACAAATGCTGAGTCTGGAGAAAAGGGTCCAATGTCTTCTTGCTCTTCTTCTGAGAAATTCGTGGGTGAGGAGACCCCTTTTAGATTTAAAGGGGGTATCTGGATAATTTCTTCCTCCTGTGATTCGGGTGTTGCATATGGTGGTACTGAAACTTCAGAAGTTGAGGTGGAAGAGGGTGTGTATCGCTCAATTTCTACTGTCTCTTCTGATAGGACAACATGTTCAGATGGAGTGGCTGAAAGTGGCGGGGACTGGCATTCAGAAGTCTGCTCAGTTGTGGATGGTAGGAGAGAGTGTTCAGACACAGAGGCCACATCTAGGGAATACAATCCAGTGTCTTCCTTCTTTTCTTCTGACAAAATCATGTGCTCAGAAACACCTTTTGATTTTAATGGGGACACATCATCAATTATTTTCTTTGGGGATTCCTGCATTGCATTTGATGGAACTGCATATTGGGAAGTCAATGTTGAATCCGGTGTGAAACACCCACTTCCTAGGTCCTCTTCTGACAGGACTGCCTGTTCCAGTGTAGCAATTGAAAACAGTGGGGACTGGCATTCAGAAGTTTGCTCGGTTATGGATGGTGGAAGAGAGTGTTCAGATACAGAGGCCACATCTGGGGAATATGGCCCAGTGTCTTCCTTTTCTTCTGACAAAATCATGCGCTCAGAAACATGTCTTGATTTTAACGGGGACACAACATCAATTATTTTCTTTGGGGATTCCTGCATTGCATTTGATGGAACTGCATATTGGGAACTCAATGTTGAATCCGGTGTGAAACGCTTACTTCCTAGGTCCTCTTCAGACACGACCGCCTGTTCCAGTGTAGCAGTTGAAAACAGTGGGGACTGGTATTCAGAAGTTTGCTCAGTTATGGATGGTGGAAGAGAGTGTTCAGATACAGAGGCCACATCTGGGGAATATGGCCCAGTGTCTTCCTTTTCTTCTGACAAAATCATGCGCTCAGAAACATGTCTTGATTTTAATGGGGACACAACATCAATTATTTTCTTTGGGGATTCCTGCATTGCATTTGATGGAACTGCATATTGGGAACTCAATGTTGAATCCAGTGTGAAACACTCACTTCCTAGGTCCTCTTCTGACAGGACCGCCTGTTCCAGTGTAGCAGTTGAAAACAGTGGGGACTGGCATTCAGAAGTCTGCTCAGTTGTGGATGGTGGGAGAGAGTATTCATATTCAGAGGCCACATCTGGGGAATATGGTCCTGTATCTTCCTTCTCTTCTGATAGAATCACATGCTCAGAAACACCTGTTGATTCTAATGGGGGCTTATGGTCAATTGTTTTCTTCAGTGACTCTTTTGTTGCCTGTGATGGAGTTGAATATTCAGAAGCAGATGTGGAATCTGGTGTGTAATATCCACTTTCTGAAGCCTCTTCTCCAGACAGGACCACATGTTCTGAGATAGCTGCTGAAAACAGTGGGGACTGGCATTCAGAAGTCTTCTCAGTTGTGGATGGTGAGAGAGAGCGTTCAGACGCAGCGGCCAAAGGCCCAAATTCCTCATTCTCCTCTTCTGAAAAAACTGCATGCTCAGATATACCTTTCACAGTGGATGGAGGAACTGGCTCAACTTCTTGCTTCTCTGGTTCATGGTTCAAATCCTGTGGGACTGAATATTCTGATACAAAAGCAGAATCAGTAGAAACAGACTCATTTTCCTCTCTTTCTTCCTCAGATGAAGCAACATATTCAGGTGTTGATGTTTTCAGTGATGGTAAAGTGATCTCCTCTTCTTTCCGCTCCACTTCAGGGGCCAAATATGATGGGAAGGGCTTCTCAGAAATAGATGGACTTTCTGGGTATTCAAGTTCTATGATCTCTTCTTCCACTAAATTAGAATCTTCAGACTCAGGGGTAGTAGCTATTGGTAGAGAAGTTTCTATTTCTTTCTTTGATTCCTCTAATACTGGAGGTTCAGAAAGAGAAATGGATGGCTCAGGCACATTTTCTTCCTCCACTCCTTTGACATCAAGATGAGGAGGGCTCCATTTTTCAGAGACTGGTTCTGCCCTTTCTTTTGAAGTCAGGTCCACCCCTTCTGTCTCTGGGCCAAAATCCTCCTGGATGGATGCTGCCAGACCTGGTAAACCTGTTACCCACGAAACCTTTTCTGCCTCCAATGAAATGGAATGGTCAGCAGAATACACATCTTCCTTCTTTACCTCATCCACTGAAGGTGGTGAGACTGAAGAGTCATACTCTGATGTCACAATTTCTTGTGAATCAGGCTCAAATTCTTCCTTTGCTCTTCCCAGGAACCCAGTTGTAGATGTATCAGGTGTAAGAGGGGAAGACTCCATTTCACGGAGTTTTGTTTCATCGCCTGGTTGTTGTGGCACTAACTGTGGAGGGCTGAGCTGTGTTTCTTGTTCTGCTGTGTCATTACTTGCATAAGAGGAAACTGTGTGCTTGGTGGCAGATGTGGCCTTTAGGGGAGAATCAACGTAAATTTTCTTTTCATCTTCATGACTGAATGAGGAGGTCGAGGACTCTGATCTTTTGGAGAGTACACCTCTCCAGGGTGAAGCAAGCCCTTTTACTTTATCATCTTCTATGCTTGGGGCTACTAATTTGCCTGTTTTGGAAACTAAGTTAGAATCACGATTGCTCAAATCTGGCTCTAGACTAATGGATGCATCTTTCCCCCTCCTATAATGTATTTCTTTAATTACATAACCCTTTGGCAATGTTCCATAAAATTGTAGAGGAATTAATTCTTCTTTAACAGAATTAAACATCTTAATTTTATATTGTACTGTTCCTATGTAAACTGGCCTTAACACTAAGGGCTTGTGCTCTTTGTATATTGCCCCAGTAATAGGAGGTGTGTTTGAGGTGGTCTTCTTTTTTCTTATTTTATCATGAACGCCACTAGATGACTTCTCTTTCTGACTGTTTAGTACCTGGCTTTCTGAAATTAAAAGATTATCTTTTGTATTTGCTGGAACATCCTGAGATTCAAAAGAATTTCTCTTTTTGTTGCCTTTCCGACGCAATGATGGTGAGCCACGCTTTGACCTAGGTGTTCTTTTCCGAACCTTTTTAACTTCATCCACAATAAAGGAAACATTCCCTGGAGAAGAATTCATAGTTGACCCTTCCAGACTACATACACCAGAAGTCTGACTTTCTTCCAAGGCCCAAGGAGTAGAAGACCTGCTTGAATTGGTCTCCCAGGTTATTCCACTGTCTTCCCGTTGAACTGTCACCATGGAAAAGGAGGGGTCATTTATGATACACTTCTGCTTGGTCTTGCCCTCTTCATCCTGGTCTGATAATCTAAAGTAAGTAATAATACTATTAATAATCACATGTATATTAATAATAAATAATAATATTAATTACATATAGAAATAGTAAATATCCTATTCTTACTAGGTGGATGGGCTAATGTGAAATTAAAGTATACAGATAAGTATTGCCATCTATATCAAAAATAAGGAGGTATACAAAATAAAATTTAAAACTCTAAGTCAGAATATGAAATATAATAACACATTTCAGGCTGGAATGATTCAGTTCACCACCTACCCTTATCAGGATTGCCCCCCTGACCTCCTGGGCTTACCCAGTCACTCAGGCTTACTCTTTGGGCGCAAGGACCTTCAAAATGGCACTTGCATCTGTGTCCTTTCTGTTACTACTACGACCACCCTGACCTTTATCATGTCATCCCTAGATTTTTTCATTAGCTTCCTAACTGGTCAGCTGGCATAATGTTTACCTCTTACCCTCCCCATCCTCACCCTACCCTACTCCTCTTTCCACACCAACTTCACTAAAAATTTTCATCATCACACTGCTTGCTCAAAAGATATCAGTAGAGGGGGACCTGGGTGGCTCAGTCAATTAAGTGTCCAACTCTTGATTTCACAGTTTGTGGATTCAAGCCCCACGTTGGGCTCTGCAATGATCATGCGGAGCCTGCTTGGATTCTCAGTCTCTCTCTCTCTGCCTGTGCTTGCTCTCTCGTGCCCTCTCTCTCTGTCTCTCAACTCTCTCTCTCTCTCTCTCTAAAAATACATAAACTTTAAAAATATCAGTAAATTCCTCATTCCTCAGTAAATTTTTTTCTACCTGTAGAAAAAAAATTCAAAATACTTAACTCTTTGATCCCTAGCTGACATTATTTCCGAGTACCAACTGTTACCTTATTCATACCTGGTACATTTCTGTTTTAACTATATAATTTCCTGTCCAGTTAATATATTGTGTGGACTCTGAGTATGAGCCATACAGGGAAAATATAGAGATACCCTAAAAAAACAGCCTGTGGGCGGCACTTTCCTCATCTGTGAGCCAGGGATCATAATAGAACCTACCTCTCGGGGCTGCTGTGAGGATTAAATTAGTTAATACACACGAAATGCTCAGGAAAAGTGCCTGGCATATAGTTAGTGCTCACTAAACACTATCTGTAATTAAGGCTTCTACACAATCATTGGAGTAGAGACCTAGGGAGCCTTGGCAAGGTCATTTTCAACTGCTACAGGTGTTTGAAAAGGTGATCTCTTTGGACTGCTCTCATGTGTCTCAAGACACAACTGGCTTTGGCTGCCCCTTCAATTGCCATTGGGCTCCTATCTCAGAGTCTGCAGTACTTTTCTCTGAAATTTTCTTATACCTTTTCCTTTCTGGTGCTCATGTTGTTCCTCCACTTAAATTCTCACTCTACCTTTTCTGCACACCTAAATTCTATCTCCTCTTCAAGGCTTATTTTAAAAACCTCCAGTGTTACTATTCCTGATCAATTCAGCGATCCTGTTTGCCAATACTTCATAAACATTAAGTTCAAGATTAAAACTCCAAGGGTTATATCCTTCTAGGAATATGGCTATAATTTGAGATAAACACAAACTACTGACTGACATATGCCTTTCTACAACAATAAAAACAAAACCAAAAGCCTTTCTATACAAAAAGACACTAAGTATTAAATTGAGTCACTTTTTGAAAACATACACAGTTAGGATTTAGGTCCCTTACTAATAATTTTTAATCATCAGTCACTGCTTATGCCAGTGGTTCTTAACTCTGGATATATTTGAGAGCCACCTGTAGGAAGTTTTTTAAAAATACTGATGCCATCCTATACCCCTCCCGGCAGAGACTCTGATTTGACTTTACTAGGGTAGGGTCTCAGTTTTTCTGTGTTTTTAGGTTTTAAAAGCTTCCAAGTGACACCAGTCTAAAGCAGAGTTAAAAATCACCAGCCTACACAATCCTAACTATGAAATTTAAATAGTACATGCCTTTCTCACTTACTTCGAACACTTCCTAATTTGTTAGGTGAGGCTGAGGGCCAAGACCATAAATTCTTGCAGTTACATTCTACCCCCCTTTCTTAAACCTCAGAGTTTCCCCAACAGTCTGCAGCAAAGGGTGTATGGACCGCTGAGATCCTGATTTCCCTAACTCTCATCACAGCTAGGCAGAACCCCTGCCCTGCTGGTCTTCAACAGCAAGAAGATTCATCCATTCATCCATTCATCCCAGTGCACTGTAAGTGATTTCACTCCCTATATATGCCATGAGTGCAAAGGGCTGGAAAGCAGTGGGAAGAACTACTTTCTCCATTTCCTTGGCAACTCTTCTCTCACTTATTTGCTTTGGTATAAAACCACTGAACTTAATTAGGAATTAACACTCTATCTTGGTTTTGGATTGAATCTTATTTTAAAATGTTTTTTTTTCAGGCTATTTACATACCTAATTAAAGTTATTCCTCAGAATTTTCAATTCCTTCTACCCTTCTCCCTTTAGCTTTTAAGAGAAGCAGGATGAAATTAAAAATTAAGGTTATGACATGCATCTGAGAAGTCAGCATTTTGAGACCCCATGACTATAGTAGTATTATAAAACCAATTATAAATTCAATTTAGAGTTAATTATTGATTGTAAATTTAATGTACTCAACTGGAGAAATTTTCATTACTAGCGAGGATGAGTTCACGGGTGCTTAGCAGAATACCCAAATGGTGATCCTAAGAAGACAGAGCCCTACTGAGGTGATTTCATTCATTCATTCATTCATTCATTCATTCATTTCTCACTTAACAAACTTTTGTTGGGTTTAAATACTAGGAATACAAATATAAAGACACAGAATCTTCTCTCAAGAAATTAAAAATCTAATAGGGAGACAGAACTAAACATGTTAACACAGTGTGATTAGTATTATTCTAGAAGACATGCGAGATACAATGACAATATAAAGAAGAGAAGACTTTACAAAGGAAAGATACTTGAGTTGGATTTTGAAGAATAAATAGGAGTTTGCCAAATGGATGAGGAGTGGAGGTGGTGTGAGGATGGAGAGGTTATTCCAGGAAAATGTCACAGAATATGCAAAATGTACATATGAATAAATCAGCCTGGCTCACTGAAAAACCCAAAGTATTTTGGGATGTCTGGATTTTTGGAGAGAAGCAAAGGAATAGAAGAATGACAGAGCCAACAGGAATCAGAGAATGACTATATTAGCATGTGTAAAGCCAAAGCCCAAGTATTCACATTACACTCAGTCTAAAAAAATAATTTCCCTTAATAGAAGATAAATGGTCCGCATAGAGTTCAGAAATATATTTCTTGTTCAGGAACACAAGTGTTCTCATCTATGCAAAAATGTATACATCATCTTCTCATAGTTAATGGATATTGGCTATGAACATCATCTCATTCATTCTCCTCTGATTCTCACAAAGTTCTCATTATTACCTGGCTTCCGATGTAGAAGACCGACACATCTCAATGACCTGTGTATGTAGCTCACTTACTTGTTACATTGAGCAAGGAGAAGGTTTACCAGGTCTGAGTTAGATCAAGAAAAATATACTTGAGGCCAGAGCTGAGTGCCACAGTCTCCTCCTTCCTTTTGATAAGCTTTATCTGATTAAGGAAGTTTCCTTCTATTCCCATTTGTTAAGAGGTTTTTTTACACAATGAATGAATGCTACATTTTATTAAGCAATTTTTTATACCGCTATGGAGATGACCATATCTTTTATTCTATTAATGTAAGGAATTATAATGATTGATTTCCAGATGTCAAGCCAACCTTGAATTCCTGAAATGATGACATGTGTTTGTGATGTATTATACTTTTTATATAATATTGGATTTTGTTTACTAATACTTTGTTTAGGAATTTTATTCCTGTGTTCATGAATAAGTGACCTATAATCTCTTTTCTTACAATGTGCTTGTCAGGTTTTCATATCAAGATTGTGCTGCCTCAAAAAACAAATTAGGAAATGTTCTCTCTTTCAGTATTCTCTGGAAGAATTTGTGGAAGATGGTATTATTTCTCCCTTGAGCATTTGGTAGAATTTATTGGTGAAGTCATCAAGGCCTGAAGTCTTCTTTGTGGTAAGGTTTCTAATTAATAATTTATTTAATAGTTTGTGTCTACCTGGAATTTCTGTTTAGTTTTGTGTCCATTTTAGTAGGTTGTATTTTTCTAAGAATTGGCCTATGAACCTAAATTTTAAAAAGTCATTGGAGTTAAATTATTCATAACGGGGCACCTGGATGGCTGAGTCAGTTAAGTGTCTTGCCTTTGGGGCTCAGGTCATGATCTCACAGTTCGTGAGTTAGAGCACCACGTCGTGCTCTGTGCTGTCAGTGCAGAGCCTGCTTGGGATTCTCTCTTTCCTTCTCTCTGCACCCCTCTTCTCTCTCTCTCTCAAGAATAGATAAATAAACCTTAAAAAATAAACAAATAAAATGTTATCCATTTTTTTTCATTATTGATATTGGTTATTTCTATCTTCTCTCTTTTTTTTTCTTTATAAGAACAGCCAGAGGTTATTACTTAGTAATCTTTTTAAATAAAGTTTGGCTTTATTGATGTTTCCTATCTCATAAATGTCTGCTTTTTATTATTTCCTTTCTTTAACTTTTTTTTCTAATGTATTAACTGAAGGCTGTGTATTTCTCTTTCAAAAACGGTTTTGATGTATCACATAAAAGATTGTATATATATTTTCATTATTATTAATCTCAAAATATTTTTGAATTTCCACTATGATTTCTAATCTGACACAGTGATTATTTTAAAATATATTTCTCAATTTCAAAATACAGGGGGATTTCCTAGTTATTTTCTTGTTAGTGCTTTCTTTGCATTGCAGCCAAAGAATTTATTTTATATTAAGTTACACTTTAAAATTTGTTAAGAATTGTTTTATGGATATTTGGCCAAATTTTGGGGGTGGTTTTGTTTTTAATATTTGTGTGTTCTTGAAAAATGCATGTGTCCTGCAGTCTCTCAGCAACATTTTATATTGGTCCAGTAAGTATGACTTATTCATTGTCTTATTCAAATTTTTTATCTTTAGTGATGTTTTGTCTGTTTTTTTCTATTAGCTGAGAGAGAGCTATTAAAATTTTATATTATAATTATGAATTTGTCTCTCTTTGTAGTTTATCAATATCTGATTTATATATTTAAAGCTATGTTATTAGATACAAATAAATTTAGAATAGTTATATCTTTCTGGAAATAGTAACTTTGAATCATAATGAAATGTTCCCTTTATCTGTAAATGATGATTTTTGCCTAGGGATGCTGTGATACTAATATAGTTGTACTTAGATATTAATAAAACTATACCAGCTTGGTTTTGATTAATTTTTACATGGTATATCTTTTTGCATTTTTACTTTTAGCCTTCTTATATCCTTATATTTTAGATGTGTCTCTTACCAGTAGCTCAAAGATTTTTTTTTAAATAAACTCTGACAATTTAAATGCAGCACTTAGTTCATTTAAACTTACTATAATTACCAACATAATTATCATATATTTGGGGTTAAGTCTTCTTTGTTTTCTATTTGCACTACCTATTCAATGTCCCTTTTTCTCTTCTTTCTTGCCTTATTTTCCTTTGAATATTTATTATTATTCCATTTTCCCTCTCTATCAGCTTGGCAGTTACATTTTACTGTTCTTTTAGTGATTACCCTAGAGATTATAACATGCATCCTTGACTCATTAATGCCTAACACAAATTGGTATTTCTGTTTTTTCCAAAACAACACAAAGACTATAAACCAATTGAATTTCAATTTACATGCTATTGTAATTATATTTTAATTCTACAAATGTTTTTAAATCCTGTGTACATAACTTTACTATTATTTTAATTTGTTTAAGTTTATTTATTTGAGTGAGAGAGAGCACAAGCAGGGAAGGGGCAGAGAGAAGGAGAGAAAGAATTCCAAGCAGGCTCTGTGCCATTAGCACAGAGCCAGATGCAGGCCTCAAACTCACAAACTGTGAGATCATGACCTGAGGCGAGATCAAGAGTCAGATGTTCAACCAACTGTGCCACCCAGGAGCCCCTGCTTTATTATTATTTTAAAAGGTCGGTATTCATTTAGATTTACCTAGATACTGAATCTTTTTATTGTGTTTCATTCCTTTCTGCACCCCAAAATTCCATCTGGAATTACTTTCCTCCTACCTGAAGAATTCCATTTAATATTTCCTTTAGTGTGAGCCTGCTGGTGATAAATTCTCTTTATTTTTTTTTTTTTTTTTTAAGTCTTTTACACTTCCATTCTTGAAGAATATTTTTTTAGGGCATAAAATTCTAGATTGGCAGGTATTTTCTCTCAATACTTTAAAAATAGCATTCCACTGTCTTCTATCTTCCATTGTTTCATTGATAAATCAACTGTTAATGTAACTGCTTTTCTGAAGGTATTCTGGAGTACTTCTCCCCATCATCACTCTGCTATTTTTAGGATCTTGTTGTTGTCTTTAGTTTTCAGAAGTTTTACTATCTTGTGCTTAGGAATCTTATCCTGCTTGGAGTTTTTATGGCTTCTTGAATCTGTATATTGATGTCTTTCACCATTTTTGAGAAATTCTTAGCCATATTCTGTTCAAATATTACTTCTGTCCCTTGTCTCTCCTTTTTCTAATATTCCAACTTTTCATATATTACAATTTCTCATTGTGTCTTACCTGTGCTTCATTTGAATGTTTCTTTTACTCTATCATTCAGTACATTCATTCTGTCTTCAGCTATGTCTAAACTGCTACTAAAATCATCAAATATTTCATTGTTATTGTATTTTTCACTTCTAGGGTTTCCATTCTTTTGTTTCCAGTCCTCTGACAAAGTTCTCAATCTTGTCTTTTATTTCCATGTCCACCTCTCCCTATAAATAAGTTAAGCATTACATAAGCATCACCCTCCCCCAGGAGCCCTTGTCTTCCTATAGCAGTCCAGCCAATGCCCTGAATAAGTAAGAATTTCTGTGGGATAAGTACTTGAAGGATTTGTGTATTCTGCTACTTCTCCATCTCTTTAAATTTTTCCCAATAAACCCTAATTTATATTTTCATTGTGTGACATACTAACCCCTTTGTATAGTGAGGAGGGGATATGATACCCCCCGAATTGTGTTTTGGTATGCTTGCTGGTAATATTCTCATATCTTGTTGTTAAATTGATGTATTTTCTAAATTTATTTTGTGTGTGTGAGTTGTATTAGTATAAATCAGTTCTCAAGAGATAAATTTTATTAAATGTGCTGGAAAAATCTAACTTCTAAAGTTCCAAAATGAAGGATAAAATTCTGGAATATGACCATATCAAAAAAATTCTTGTGTTCACAATTTAGCAGTGATCACCCTCCTTAGATATACCCTGTCTCTTCATTTCTACACTTTAGCTGAAAGAGAGACTAATAACTTATTGAAAATTAAATTATTGGTCATGAATGGAAAGAGCCTTGTGGTTTTATAACATTTTTCATTTTACAAGTGAGAAAAACCAAAGAAAGGAAATACACATATATCCAAATTGAAAATTTTAAAGAGGAAAATGGCTAACCATTGAAGTAGAACTAACAAAATAATGATTTCCCTTATTCCATTATCATCTTTGTTTTAATTGGTGCTTTTATTTTTACTTAAAGACAAAAGAACTATACTTCTAAAGAAGTGAAACAGGTCCTCAAACTTTTTACCTGAAGGCTAAGATTTATAACTATTTTGTTTTTATCAAGCTGAAGATTAATTTCTAGGAACTAGCAGTACCTTCTTCTGACCAACAACTAAAGTGACATTCCTTATGGGAATATAATTATGAGAAATACCTCAGATTTTCATAATGACTTATTCCACTCTCAAGGAATCACAGTGCACTAATAATGTTTCAAACAAAGAAAGGTAATGGATAGGATTTTTTCCCTACTATACTTGTTAGAGCACATTAAGTATCAACTGTTATAACATAGTAAAAAATTCACATGTGATCTTGCTTATATTGCAAACTCTGAAAAACATGTTTTTGAAGTATTAAATATCAAGCAGGCTTGTAATATTCTAATACAAATTGTTAGTATTTTATATGGGCCTTAAAAAAAGACGCGTAGAACATATTCACTAATGCTACAATTAATATTTTCACCAAAAATTAATTGAATACCCATTTCCTTAGCAGAAAATTAATCACATGCATTGTTGAACAAAAGTAATATAAAATAGGTTAAGAGGAGCTTATAAGCTATATGGCAGTTAAGAAAAAAAAATGTATGAAACCATGAATGAAAAAATTATTATACAGGTTTATCATGCCCTAATATAAAGTCCTCAGTTTGTAGGTATCCTAAAGACCACTCAAGTTCATTGTGGATGAGAAGAATAAGTATCTTATTTTCACAATGACCAGACACTTCATAAGCATGGAAGTTTGGGCCCTCTACTACTTGAAACCCATTTATCTCTCTGCCTTTATCTTTCACTCTTCTTCATGAACCCTGTGCTCCAGCCAAACATTAACCTGAGCCCACAAGGCTTTGCTTATATCCTTGTCTTTACTTGGAGTGAATCATCTCTGTACATCCAAACTTTACACTTTTCAGAGACCAGCTCATGTATCAACTTCTCCACATAGCTGTCAATGATTCTGTGAGCCAAAAGTAATTTTCCTCCTCTGAACTTCTGGAATCTTCATATAATCTTCTATGGTATTTGCCACCCTACACTAGAATTATTTTTACATATTTCTTAGCTATTCTACAAGGCTGTGAACTACCTATGAACAGGAATGCTGTCTTTTATGACCTCTCCTCTTGTGAAGTCTTTCCAAAACATTCACCTTTGTTTTCAGAAGAATAGCTCTTTTACTCTTGCACTCGGTTTCATCAGCTTGAGTAATATTTAATTAAATCATGTTATAACAATAACAAGTACAACTAGTATTAAAAGGTTTGGGAATACTCAAAACTGACCCTTAGTAACAATGCTACTCAAAATGATGGGTATTATTAGACAGTAGCCTACTACAAAGAGTGGTTAGCTCGCCTTGGGCATCAGCCTGTTTTAAAGATTAACTAGGGGCCTTTGGTTACTCTAGTCAATTAAGTTTAGTGGAAAATAATTAAGAGAGCTTATATTACTCTTTCTGTACATTTCTAATATCCATTTATACCCATGGAATTTATGTTTCAGATGAATTTCCAAACTGTAAAATTTCTTCAATCATTGTTGACTTTTAACTGATTTCAGATTGAAGCCCAAAATCCAGATTCACTTACTCAACAAGTATTTACTGAGCTCCAAGTATGTAGTAGGCACGGGTTAGGCATGATTTTTTACAGCAAGATGATCATTTGGTGCAAATTTTCTAAAAGATCTTTACAGTTCACTTCAAATTAACCAATTTTGTCTGAGCTATAGATTTATGGTAGAACTGAAAATTAATTTTTCCTTATTGTAGTCTTCTGAAATCTAAGATGTATTTGGGTGTTGCTACTGGAGGCAGCTCCAGAGTAAAGTGAATCAGGTGCTTGCCTAAGCCCTCACCTCTACAAGAGCACTGCCAGACACAATCAACATTCTCCCAGCCTAGTTTCAGAACACTCGGTTGTGTGGGAACATTCTTCTGCTTCATCTATACAAGGGATTATGGATAAACTGTGCAGTATAAAGATTCACACCTTTTTAGATTTTTTAAAGGAGTTTTTTTAATCTACAAAATCTCACAGAATACACCACAGCAATTTATTTAAATTATTAACCGAGACACTCATTGCTCATTCCAGGTATCTCTTTCCATGTGGAAGAACATCTATTATGTAACAGTCTTTCCTGGCTTAGCTTCCCTCTATCACTGTTTCCTATTTTACTTTGTTCCTTGTGCTGTTAAGTATATAGAACAGGCCCTCCTGTGGAGAGGCCTGTAGTCCTTCAGAATTCATGACTGGGTACATAGAACTGTTTATTTCTGAGATTTGGTATTAGAAAGCACATTGTTATCCTATATTTAAGCCACATTCTCTGATATTAGCAGCTTTATCAGTAA
Source organism: Prionailurus viverrinus (assembly GCF_022837055.1). Lineage (NCBI taxonomy): Eukaryota > Metazoa > Chordata > Mammalia > Carnivora > Felidae > Prionailurus > Prionailurus viverrinus. The sequence goes on along the minus strand of NW_025927642.1, from coordinate 310,877 downwards.
TAAGGTTGACATTTTCATCTCTATTTGCCATTCCTTTGATTTATTTATCAGTTGTTTCAGAATTTAGGCAGAGGATAGAGGATATTGTGTAATAATCTACTTGTCAAAGCCCAATATACACAAATGGCCACAAGAATAGCAGTGGGCAAAGCCTAAAGGACATCACTTGACAGCAAGAACAGTTACGAAAGCTAACCTATGTGCTTGTGAGAATCCACCATAAACTGATATGTGAACCAGTCAGACCAAGAGAAATCCGCCAGGCAGAACTCAGTAATGCCCTGTCCATGTGTAGGTTTCTTTCACACGCACACAGACCTGTGCACATCTTCATCTGCACTAGTTTTCAGAAGTCCAGAATTACAATGGTTATGATGCATTGTAAGCAATGTAGACCAATTTTAAAAGTGCATTACCCATGGTCAGTGATAAATAATATTATATCCACGGCAAAAATGTTTGTGAGAATAAGGTAGACAATTTGAGTCAGATTGTGCAAAAAAGATAAAAGTTAGTATTCTTTAATGCCTCAAGCTACTTTAACCTCAGGCCACGTCAATTCTTAGGCTGGTCCTCAAGTGATCTGCTGATGGATTCTAGTGCTTGCTCTGACACTCACCCAGTGTCTGATTTTTCGCATGTGAAAAAAACAAAGTTCCTGCTCTCATGTTGCTTAAATTCTAGTAGAGGGGAAGACAGAAAACAAAGCAAACATACAAATGTTCGGTAATGGTAAGGGCTGTGAATAAAATAAAAGAAAAAATTAGATTGAAGGAGATGGCTTGAGTTGGGGTGCTATATTAAATAGGGTAGTCAAGGGGCGCCTGGGTGGCGCAGTCGGTTAAGCGTCCGACTTCAGCCAGGTCACGATCTTGCAGTCCGTGAGTTCGAGCCCCGCGTCAGGCTCTGGGCTGATGGCTCAGAGCCTGGAGCCTGTTTCCAATTCTGTGTCTCCCTCTCTCTCTGCCCCTCCCCCATTCATGCTCTGTCTCTCTCTGTCCCAAAAATAAATAAACGTTGAAAAAAAAATTTTTTTTTTTAAAATAAAAATAAATAGGGTAGTCAAAGAAGACGTCTCAATGTCAAGAGGCATTTGAGCAGATTTGGAAAGCGTGAGGGATGAAGCATGCAAATACTAGCAAACAATATTACTAACATTGCTAAGATGAGACTACTTAGCAAACACATGCAGCAAATATGGGAGTGTAATGGAGCTGGGAGGGGGAGAGAGAGAAAAACATGAGATGAGGCAAGAAGGGTAGCTGGGAGCCAGTTCACCTGATCATCAAAGCCATGGGAAGTGTTTGAACTTCACTCTGAATTGGACAGTAAGCCATCAGACTGTCAGTCCTGCCGTCTTCTAGGTGCTCAGAGATGAGCAGCTACTAGGCTAATATACCCCCCATATACCATATGGTCCAAATACTCCCCACCCCCTGCTCTATCCTAATGGGGAATTTGAATCTTAGAAGCATGATTGGAAGACTGAAAATCCATGGCAGACTTTCTTGTTCCCTGGACCCCACCTAGCACTCCCCTAGTTCTTGTCCAATCCCTCAGTCTACCATTTGTTCTGTGAGCTTTTCAAAGTTCTTCTAATAGATTCCATTTTCCATTTTGTATACAGAGAGACTCCCTTGAGTTAGGTCTGGCTAGATGGCAGCCAAGTGACGTAATTCTAGGCAATGGAAAGTGAACACTAGTAACATATGCCATTCCTAGGTAGGGCTCATTAAAACCTCCCACATGTGACCCTCTGTAGTTTTTCCCATGTGCAGCTTGAAGCACGGCAACCTTAAATGTCACATAATAAAAAGGGCAAAGCCACAACAAGTAAGATGCCTCAGTCCCTGAGTCACTACTTGGAGGAGAGCTGCCCAACCAGAAATACCTTCATTGGACTTTCAAGCAAGCTTAGGAGAAACTTTTATTATGACGAGTCACTGAGATTTGGTTTGTTACAGCAGCTAGTGTTATCTAATACAAACCTTAACTACATCTCTCAGTCACCATAGAGCACCAACATTGAACATTGGTACTACTTGGCATAGAAAACACTTCTTTTGTTATATATGTATACATATCTATGTATGTATGTGTGTGTGTGTATAAAATTTTAATTTTGATTATACAAGTAAATGAAAACATTCTTGTAAAAAATTACTCTAACATTGGTAAGCAAAGTCTCTCTTAACTACCACAACCCCGATTCAGTCTCATAATCAGAAATAACCATTAATCAATAATATTCTACAAATGAAAAAAAAAATTGAGCCTGGCAAAATAAATAATAGAAATTGTTTTAAATTCTAATAAGTACTCACAATGTGGAAAATCATGGGAATACTAAGAGGAATAACACAGTGCCTGCCTTCTAGGAACATCAACCCTAGCATGTTGATAAATCGACAGAGATCATTGAAATACAGTTGACACATGTGATAACAGAAAGACTGTGCAAAAGCATCTGACATGGATGAACAGAGAAGGACATTTTTTTAACTTGGGAGCAGATTGGGGCAGGCTGTGTGAATATATGTGAGAGGCGGGGTCTGAAATATAATCACAGAATATGAAAAGCTGATATAAAGTTTTGCAAAATTAAAATGAGTTTCCCAGGAGGACCGGGTTAGGAACAATTGAGGGCAATTCAAGTAAAAGGAACAAGTACAAAAGGAGGGAGGTGTGAAACCATAGGGTCTGACTGGGTGTGCATAAGTCTAATTTTGAAAATTCAAAGATCCAGTGGCACATATTATTTCGATGCTTCCAAATGATATGGCAACCTCCAAGCAGGTTGGAAGATACTCATCACTCAGCGCTTAAACAGTCTTCATTATTAGTAAATGATGAACTACACATACACTTGAGACAATGTGGGTTACTGAGTGACTGCAATATGTGCTTGACCTTTCACCAGGATTACATGAAGAATTGATTCATCTGAAAGTGCAAGGTTTCAAAATAGTGACTATCTTTCATCTTTCTGACTCCCACCCCTCCCCAACCAAAATATTACATGTGGGTTACATGCATAAACTTCTTCATTTACTTCAAGTAGGAAACGTCTACCCAGTAGTGGGTAAAGGTGTTACATGACCCTTCAGGATTCTGGAATTCTAGGAGCCGTTTATCTCCCCAGCATGAAAAGAGTACTTTGGGTTTGGGGATGAGCAATCAATTTATAAATACTTAGGGGGTAACTATCTATTCAGGGCCTGGCCATGAGTTAGGAGCTATGATTCAATTAAGTAAACTATAGGCAAATGTCTGAATCCACCAGAGAGAAGTATAAAAACTCAACCATTAAATTCTCCACTATTATAAAAAACTAAGGGCAGAAAGGTGCCAAGCCTAGAGAAGCAAAATAAATGAACTATGGTGTGATAGGGCTGGTTCATAGCTTAGTGACTAATTCAAACCAAAATGTGGGCAAATCAGTTATTTGTGGCCTTGGGAGCTCCTCGGTGGTGGCACCATTGACATTTGGGGCTACGTAAATTTTTTGTCAAGGAGGGAGGAGCTGTCCTGCATGCTAAGGGTGTTCAGTAGTATCCCTGGCCTCTTTCCACCAGATGCTAACAGTACCTGGCCCCCAAAACCAAAAACATCTTCAGAATTATATTAGTTGAGAACCACTGGTATAGGGAGACCCAAGACTGAGGGGAAAAAACAATCAACCATAGGCAACATTAACCTTGGCTGAGCATGCAAATGAAAAACCAAGGAGGATAAGAACATTTGTGCTCTGGGATTCCCAGCTGAGGAGTTACACACAGGCTTAGCTCTTTAGCACTGGAATTCTTCAACAGCTACTGAGTATTAGCGCAGAACAGAAACTGTGCCCCACCAGCCACTGCTGTCAAATTCCTGTGAGGGTTGAGGGGTGGTTACCAAGAGACAGAGCACTTCATCTGAATAGAATGTGTCAGGCTGGGATCTTTTTAAAATAAATCAGTGAGTCAGGATAGACTTCTCCCCTGCTGTTCCACTTTTTTTTTTTTCTTTTACTACAATTATAACTCCATAAAAGCATGGAGGATGAGGACTAATTGGTCCAAAAAGTAGGAAAAATTGGATCGGTTTTCCTCATTTCCTTAGTGTCCCTCCAGCGAATTTTCTTAGGTCTGCAATAAAGAAAGAGGCCTTATATTGTGGCCTTGAAAATTACAATAATACACTTAAAGATAAAACCCAGCTCCTCTATTAGATGAAATGAGGGTTTGCCCATATGCTTAGTATAGTATATGGCAACATTTTTCTTTTTTCTGTCATTTTTTTAAAGGGAGGAAAAAAAAATAAAACACACCGAGACCTCACTCCGGCAGATGCTGCCGAGCTGAACAGGGATGGGTGAGAAACTTCCCAACCCTGGAGATTCCAGAGCAGGGACCTTCCACCTGGACCAGCAGAGAGGCTTGGGGGACAGTGGGTTGGCTCTCCTGGGCCTGTTTGAATTAACTTCACGAGACACCACTGGCAGCACAATGAGGACACCCTCAACCTAGCTGATGGTCCCCTCATCAAGTCCAAACACTGTTGCTGGAAAAAAACAAGAAGCATTTTACCTACAACATAATGCAGATAATAAAAGCAACATCATCAAGGAAGTTTCTCAAATTCCAGAGAGAAAAAGAAACAAAAAGATGAAATAAAATTTCCATTAATATACTAGGAATAATTTGCCAGTAGCTTGATCTAGTCTTTTTGTTTCTTTTTTTATTATCTTTTTTATTTTCTATTTAAAACTTTTTTTTTTAATGTTTATTTATTTTTGAGAGAGAGACAGAGCATGAGCGGGGGAGGGGCAGAGAGAGAGGGAGACACAGAATCTGAAGCAGGCTCCAGGCTCTGTGCTGTCTGCACAGAGCCCGACATGGGGCTCGAACTCACAGACTGTGAGATCATGACCTGAGCCCAAGTCAGATGCTCAATTGACTGAGCCACCCAGGCATCCCTCGTCTTTTTTTTCTGACTGTAGAATCTCAAAATTGGAAATCAGCAAAAATAGATTCAATCATTTAATTTGCTTTTATGGGGGATATATGGATATGTTGGGATAAATAGGATTAACGTAAAACTCTGCACCCCACAAATCATATTTATAAGACTTTAAAGCACTTAAACATCTTTAGCAGTTCTAAAAATTAAGATGAATTTCCCATAACATTCTCTTATTCATCACCCACAAAGGAGAAAGAAAAATCCAGTGGAGAAAAAAAAAAAAAAAGATCTGAGTAAAATGTTTTAAAAAGCATAATATAGGCAACATTTGCTAATACTTTTCTCCCTATTCTTCATTTGAATTCAGGTAAAAAGTCAAGATTTTGATGCTCTGTCTTTAAAAATAAAAAATTTTCCTAATTGCCAAATATAAATTCACTGTAGAAAATGTGGGAAAACATAAAAGTACAAAAGAAAATGAAACTAATCAATAATCTCAACACTCAAAGACGATTACTTTTAATATACTGGTGTATTTCTTTTATTCTTCTTCTATCCTGAGATGTCTTTCTGTTTGTTTGTTTGTTTTACACAAATGGTAGGCTTTGTAATGTGCTTTTTAAATTTAAAAATGTACTCTGAACATTCTCCCATGCTATATTCTATTCCAACAGCTATTCTCAATGTTCTTGGTCTCAAAACCACTTTATGCTTTTAAAAATTACTGAGAACTTCAAAAAGCTTTTGTTTATGTAGACTGTATTTTTGATAAGTATAATATTAGCAATTAACAAAAATTTTTTTTTTATTAATTCATTTTAAGATCAAATAACTCTGGGGTGCCTTGGTGGTTCAATCAGTAGAGCATCCAACTCTTGATTTCTGCTCAGGTCATGATCCCAGGGTTGTGGGATCGAGCCCTGTGTCAGACTCTGTGCTGATCGTAGAGCCTGATTAAGATTCTCTCTCTCTCCCACGCCCTTCTCCCTCGCTTGCACTCTCTCTCTCTCTCTAAAATTAAAATTAATTAATTAATTAAGGTAACTCTTACATGTCAACATCAGTAACATATTTTACAAAAAAAAATTCTATTTTTCAATGTAAACAAAAATATTTAGTGATAAAAGTGACATTATTTTAGATTTTTGCAAAAACTTTTTTAAAGTTTATTTATTTATTTTGAAAGATGGAGAGAGAGAGAATGAGTGGGGGAGGGGCAGAGAGAAAGGGAGGGGGAGAGAGAGGGAGGGAGGGAGGGAGGGGGAGAGACAGAGAGAGAGAGAGAGAGAGAGAGAGAGAGAGAAATGCAAGCAGGCTGTGCGCTAGCAGCAGAGAGCCTAATTCAGGGTCTTGGGCTCAATCTCAGGAACCATGAGATGAAGAGTCAGAAGTTTAACCAACTGAGCCATCCAGGTGCCCCAGATTTTTGCAAATATTTTTAATGTTTGGCTTAACAGAAGACAGCTGAATTCTCTTATCTGCTTCTGCATGCAAAATGTAGATATGTTCCATTAGCAGAAGTATATGAGAAGGAGCACCTAGTGGGTTCAGTCAGTAGAGAGTGCAACTCTTAATCTCAGAGTGTGAGTTCAAGCCCACATTGGGCATGGAGCCTACTTAAAAAAAAAAGAAAAAAAAAAGAAATATGTGAAGAAAATCTAGCCTCACACAGACAGGTAGTGGAAAAAGAGAGGAGTAATTCTCAGACTATTGTGGGTATTTTTCTTTAAACCACACCCAAACTTGACAAGTGGTAGTGTTTTAAAGATTAGTTACAATGTGGATTCTAATAAAATTGCCAATGAACTTTTCATACTCTACACTTTAATGAGAGAATGGAAGTGAAAAATGCAAATGTCTTCGTATTATAATGAAAACAGTTTTGATCTTGAGAACACCCTGTGAGATCAAACTTTCAAAGCTACTACTGGTCTATAGCTTTAATGGCTAACATGGCATTCTATCACAGGATATAACACTTTACCCCATACCCTATTGTCAAACAGTTAGATTATTTCTAAGTTTTTGCTATTTATTATAAAAAAAAAAAAAAAAATGATGGGCACCTGGGTGGCTCAGTCAGTTAAGCGTCTGACTTCGGCTCAGGTCATGATCTTGCAGTTTGTAAGTTTGAGCCCCACATTGGGTTCTGTGCTGACAGCTCAGAGCCTGAGTCTGCTTCGGATTCTGTGTCTCCTCCTCTCTCTGCCCCTCCAATGCCCATTTTCTGTCTCTCTCTGTCTCTCAATAATAAATAAACATTAAAAAAATTATAAAAATAAAATGTTGGGGTGCCTGGGTGGCTCAGTCAGTTAAGCATCCACTCTTGGTTTTGGCTCAGGTCATGATCTAACAGTTCATGGGTTCAAACCCCACATTGGGCTCTGGGCTGATAGCACAGAGTCTGCTTGGGATTCTCTCTCTCCCTCTCTCTCTCTGCCTCTCCCCAGCTCATGCTCTGTCTCTCTCAAAATAAATAACTTTAAATTTTTTTAAAATGCTATGACAACATCCTCAAATATATCTCTTTCTGCACACTTGTTTTCTTAGAATAACACCTTAGGAAGTAGAATTTGAGGGTCAAACTTAGTTTTTCAGGATTTTTATACATATTGCCAATTTTCCCTCCAGAAAGGTTTATCCCTGCTGTGTTCCTATCAGCAGCCTGTACAAGAGCCTTCTGTCCTTACCCACACTTATCAACACAGTGTACCATGTGAGCCCTGTCTTGAGAGTTGTTTTTAGAAAATCAAAATGTGACTGAGCTAGTTGTTAGTGAGCTCACTCTCTCAGATGAAATACAGTACTTGAGATTTATTGGAATTCTCTGCTCACAGAGTACTTCTCTGATAATTCGACCACAGTGTTTACTTACTGCTATTTAGCATTATTACAATTAGTATTTACTATGCATCTTCTATTTGACATTAAGTTTCTTCAAACACAAACTAAGTCTCATTACCTTAGTATATACCACAGCGTTGAGTCAATGCGATACAGACAGATGGGGTAATGGTAGAAATAACATTTTTTATCCCAGAGAGATCTGAGTTTAAATCCTGGCTTCATCACTTACTAGCTTGGGCAAATTACTTCTTCTACCTTTCCTAAGCTTGAAGGTCATCATCAGTTAACATGGAAATTAATAATGTATTTCCTAAGGCAGCTGCATTGCACTATGTGTAAAATGCCTTGTACAATACTTAGCAATTAACAAGTGTTCCATATGTTCGTTCTCTGCCTTTTCCTTTCTGATGTTGAATTAACCTTGTAAAGTCCAGACTTTAAGGATCTATAAATCCACTTTGATTGATTCATAACACTATAAATAGTAAAGAGAGAAGGCATCTCTCTAACAATGATTATCTCTGTAAAGTGTAACGAAGCAAAATTGATGAGTTTTCTGGTTGTTGTTCCCTGCATTGCTCAATCGTTACTTATGCTCTCAGTCAACATCTACGAGTGTGTGCTATGTGTTCCAAAGAAAAATTACACACAGACCCTAAACAAAACAGAAATGAAGAATGAAATCCTTTTTAGAATGCCATGATCGTGTTGAAACCTAAATTGAGAGAAAAGCCATTCACCAAACTGTGCTGACAGAGCTGTTCCAACTGTACATCCCAGTGGCTGCAGGGACATCATCCCTGGCTCTATTCTGACTTGGAGCTCACAATTATTGCAGGGAGCTTTAGAACTAGTATATTTTAATGAAACCCTGAGATGTATTCAAATACTTTTCTAACAAGAAAGCTTTTGACATTTTCTGACCCCCTGAGGAAATGAGAAAAAGACACTAATGAGATAGGTGTAGTCCAGACTGAAGTTCACTGTCAGTTTTAAGACAAAAAACAAAGCACCAATCAAGGAGAGTTATTTGTACAACTGGGAGTACACCCAATTAAGGTGTAAGTGAGGAGTGGGCACTGGAGAGCAGCATTGCTAGACGGCAGCATGGTCCCATAAAACTGCTCGAGTCAAGGGGTCCTGACAGATCATATTGAAGGGAGGCAGGGGGAAGAATGGACACCCCTTCACACTCTACTCTGTTCTAGGAGCCTGTGATATCCTGGTGCGTTCATATTTTCACTTACTCCTCCCCATACCCACAACTTTCAGAGTGTGAGGCTCAAAGAGGTCATGCAGCTCTCACCAGTATATACTGGAGAACTTCTGCTAAGGCTTTAACAACTCTCCAGGAGAGACTCAAAGACAGTCTGGGACTCTGACTCTTGAGGTCAATCCGAGATTGATCATGAATGTTTTGCTCCCAGCGCCTGGATGGTATGTGCTAGAGTTGGTGTTAGGTCCATAACCCTGTGTTCAACAGAGTTAACATATTTGCAATAGGGAGGCATGTGAATGGGAAGGATGAGTTTCTCCAGGTCTGAAGCAGGCTTTTAAAATTTTGCTGGAGTAAGTTGTACTGATGAAGGTTGAATGGACTTCATGGTCAAATGGGTTTCAATACTGTAGCCATTGATGTCCAAAAGATTCCTGATTGGGGGAAATAAGCATTTCTGGAAAAGTGGGGCATGACTCCACCTTAAGGGGTTCTTTTGGATAGCTCTGAGGAAGGGCACATATGGAGCCAAGGTCTGCAAGAGAAAAAAAATAGCTGCTAGAAATGTTAAGAAGAGATTAAAACACTCTTGTGCAAGGAACAAATTCTCTCAAGCTAGCTTTGAAAAAGTACTTAAATAGGACTTATCTGAAGGAAACAGAGATTTCTCATGGAATCCAAGGGCAGATGTATCCAGGCCTCACAGGGAAGAGGAAAGAGGAAATCCATCATGAATCTTGTCCCTCTGTGTCTCTCTCCTTTAGCATGGCTTCCTCAGTTTCTCTTGCACATGGCCCAACATGGTTGCTACCAAACGGTACCTTCAATCCCAGAGTCTACACGATTGTCTTGGAGTTCTTATGTTTCCAAACAGTTATTTCCCAAGGAGATTAAGACATAAACCAAAAACAAAAGCAGAGGATCCTGGCTTTCTGAAAAGGTGTTTTATTGCTTCTCCCTCTTTCAATACCTCTATATTCCAGGGAACACAGGGAAAGGGCGGGGAAAGCAATACAATCTCACCTCTGGCAGATGGCATGACCTGCCTTGATGAAGGATGGAGGCCTTCCTGAGTGACAGGATAGATTCAGAGGGCTTTCACCCTCTTACACCTAGGTAGACAATAGGTGTGCTTGCAGAATTCTGAGACTGAAACATTCCCTGTTTGGGCTCTATTTTGAGTGGACTGTTCCAAGGTTTTAGAAACCCACTTGGGTGATCCTACACTCAGAGTTCTACCCTTCCCATCTATATGGGATCTCCTCCCCACCCATCTTCTATACTCTGGGCTCCCTACCTTGACGGATAGGCTTTACTTAGTTCTAAATCGCATTTTTTTTTTCTGGATACCAACTCAGACCCCAAGTTATGCTCAGCAATTTTAGCTAATTTCTTCTTGGACAGTTTATAGAAATAAATTTAGAATTTTTTTGACTAATAGGAAAATTAGCTACCAATTTTTTAAAAACATAAAAGCCAAGATATTATTAAAAAGATCAAAATAAAGTAGAATAGATCTCCAAAAAGTTGAGACCTGAACCCCAACCTTTTGTTTCTAAAACTAGCTAAGTAGAATCAGTGTCTCCATTTCCAAGTAACCAGAAAAGAGAATCTGAGTCTCATTTCTCCCCTTGTTCAGGGTCATAGTAGCCCACCTTGTGAGTTGAAGCATAATTCCCCAAAGGAGGACTGACCTAGGTATATAGACTAAAAGAATTAAAAGGCAATTAACTTTCTAATAATGGCAAACAGATAATTAATGGCAACAGAGAGATTTCAATAGAGCTTTGAAACCCCAAAGCAGAGATACCAAGATGTGCAAGACAGGTTACAGTGAGGCCTAAATTAAAGACTTGTTACTATCATAAAATGCAAAGTCAAAGCTAGAATAAACAATGATAGTCAGAGTCAACTGATATTTAATGGGAAAGGGTACTTCAACCTCATATGGTTGTACTCGGTCATTGCTCTGTGTTGTATTTCCAAATAAATTGCTATTTATTATTATTTACTAATTATTATTTATTATTATTCCTATTACATTAACTATTTGATCTGTTTCACTGTTTAAATAAAGCATTGTCCATCCATAGAAAAAGTAAAATCTCACACATCATGTATTCAACATTCTGAGGATCAGGTAACAAAACCTGAAGAAATCTTAGTCCAGTGTCTCATGCTGTTCCAGTAGACATCTGACTTCCTTTGGACTGTCTAGCATCTGACCTCTCTTCCCATTCGGTGAATTCACCTTGTGGGTCCTAAAGGTGACAATGCCAGATATTCTCCCCATGATGATCTTCACACCCATTCCAGACCGACTTGAGAGCCACTGATGAATGAAATAAATGGTAGAGATCGTCATTTTCTCTGGGGGTAGCAGTTGTTGCAATCCTGAGTTACTGGTATGAAAGTGGCAATAGTACAAATTGTGACATCTAGTGCCCAGTAATAATGGCAACCATTTCCTTACCCAAGAACTTTAAAAAAACAAACCAATTTATTGAGATATAGTTCATATACAAGTCACCCAACTAAAGCGTACAATTCATTGGCTTTTAGTATATTCATAGGGTTGTGCAAACCTCGCCACAATCGATTTTAGAACATTCTCATCAGCCCAAAAATATATCCCACACTCTTAAGCATCATCCCCCAATCTTTTCCCCATCTCTCTCCCAGCTCTAGGCAACCATTAATATCCTTTCCATCTCCACAGATTTGTCTCTTCTTGACATTTCATAAACGTGGAAGTATACAGTATGCGGTCCTTTCTGTCTGTCTTCTTTCCCTAAGCATACTGTTTTCAAGGTTCATCCATCTTGTAACACAAATCAATACTTCATTCCTTTTTATGGCCAAATAATATCCCATGTATGAATATATCATACTTTCTTTATCCATTCATTGTTGATGGACATTTCAGTCATTTCCACTTTTTGGCTCTTATGAATAGAGCTGCTATGAACACTTGTCAACAAGTTTTTATGTGGATGTATCTGTTCATTTCTCTTGGGTATATACCTAGGAGTGGAATTGCTGGGTCATATGGTAACTCTATGTTTAAGAGAGTTAGAGGAACTACCAGATTGTCTTCCAAAGCAGTTGTATCATTTTACGCTCCCACCAGCAGTGTATGAGGATTCTGATTTTCCCATATCTTCACCAACACTTGTTCTTGTCTTTTTGGTTAGAGTTACTTTAGTAGGTATGAAGTGGTATCTTGTGGTTTTCATTTGCACTTCCCTGATGGCTAATGATATTGAACACTTTTTTCATGGGCTCATTGGACATTTGAATATCTTCTTTGGAGAAGTGTCTATTCAGATCCTTTGCCCATTTTAAAATTAAGCTATTTGTCTTTTTATAATTGAGTTGCATAGTTCAGACCAGTTTTGAAGCATGGTTTTAAGGGTTGTTCCTGGCCATCTAAACTCTCTTTTCTGATTTTCTCAACTACCAATATCCAGCGAATAGGGTCACTTTCTGCTTCAATTGGTCACAGCTTGCTATGCAACTCCAAACCTGACTGACCCTGACTCTGGAACCCAAGGCAGTTCCCCTTACCTGGAGAAAATCACTTACATGAGAATTTCCTGGCAAATGGAAGGCTGTTCAGAGGGAATGTTGTTACTAAAGCCTGGGTTTCTGAATTTGTGATTCTTAACTCTTAAGCTATGCAAACTCAGTCCAAGGGAACTTGTGGGATTGACAGGTGGAAACTCTGGCAGTTTGAGCAGCAGGTAAGAACTGGAGCAGAGAGAAATGGAAAGAAAACTCTAAGAAATGGTTGCCACTTCTTGCCATTTTCTTCTAAGATTAAGTAGGCCATTGATTCTCCTAAGTTATTCAGATCGTAAGGCCCCAGTTTTTGGTGCAGGCAAACACCTCTCTGCCTTGGTCCTGCAGCCACAGAGGCTGTGTTACCCTGCATCTCCTGCCAACTAGGTCAGTTTCTGGGGATTTTCTTCCAAAGTATGTAAACGGAGTAGGAATCCTATTAGCCAATTTAACTATACATTTTATTATCAAGTGATTTTGGTTCATATATTAGCACTGCCAACTTTGTGTATGTTGCCTTCCCACCCCTCTTTTTGTATCCTGGATTCTTGGAGTCAGGGAGTCAGAAGAATATCCCTCCCTCCCTGAGTAATGAGTGATCTGAGGCTGAGGTCTTGGAGAAAGTGGTTTTCTGCAGTGTCCTGGGTAATCTCCTTAACTCACTCCTCTGAGCAAGACCGAGGAAGCATAATTGTCACTTCGGTGGGCCTTTGGTGCCCTCTTACTCCTAAGAACCCACCTTCCCCTTTCTGGTGCCCTCTTCTTCCCAGGAAAGTGTTGTAAGGTCCTGCATTTGAAGGGATTTGTTCAAAAGGGAATCCAATCTAAAACAGATGCTGAAAGGTTTCAACTTTTAACCTTCTCACAGGTGGTAGCATTTCTGTCCTTAATCTATCTCTGTTGACCTGCATTTTTGCCAAATTCAAAGACCACTTGTCACCTCTCATGTTCCATGCCCTTGTCTTGGCACCCAGGAACAAGATTATTATTTTTTTTTATTAAACGATTTTTTAAATTATTTTTTTTAACGTTTATTTATTATTGAAAGACAGAGAGAGAGCGTGAGCAGGGGAGGGGCAGAGAGAGAGGGAGACACAGAATCTGAAGCAGGCTCCAGGCTCTGAGCTGTCAGCACAGAGCCCGATGCGGGACTCGAACTCACAAACCGTGAGATCATGACCTGAGCCCAAGTTGGACACTTAACTGACGGAGCCACCCAGGTGCCCCTCCAATACAAATTCTTTTAAACAAAGGTATTACAGTAATTATCTATTAAACATTTATCACATGATCCCATAGAGCATGTAGAGAAGTTATTTTGGTGTTGCTATGTTTGACCTTATGAAAATTCAATCACACTAGATTGCCTAATGTCTATTTTTAAACATAAGATCTACTTCCCCTATCACTAGGAAACTTAATATGTTAAGGGGCTGGTCAGGATTAGCTATTATGCAGATTTTCTGGGTCTTTTATGCTTTGCTTTTAAAGGTAGAAGTAAATTAAAATAGTTATTTTTAAAAAACTAATTTATACTCAAATAAAAAAGAAATTAGCTAATAAAGACCAGATATGTGTCCACTGTGTATACAGACATACATCTTGAGGTGGGCAATGAACTCATGAGAACCATTAGGCTAGGGTTAGAACCCTAGCACACTTACGAGCTGTCTGACATTAGATAAATTACTCAGTATTGCTAAGCCTCCATTTTCTCTTTCATAAACGGAGATGAAAACAATGCCTATATCACAGAGTTATTGAGAAAATAACTCAAAATAACACGTGACAGTGCAAGGGATAGACCAACTGTTCCTTGAGTCAATACTGGTTTCGCTTCCCTTCTCTGGGTCTCTGTTCACTCATCAGAAACATAAGTCAGGGAAATGAAGCTAAGGCCCCATCAAGGTTAAGTGCCATCAGCAGCCAGGCTTTGCTGCCAGCCTTGGGCCACAGGACACTGAAATCTTTTTCTGTAGGCAGAAAGAGAAGTGCTAGCAAGGTGGATCCAGAGACTGACACAAAGACTCTGAGACTTGATGGGCTGGCGTACTAGCAGAACCCCAGCTAGCAGCCGCAGCTCCCCAGGCCCAATTCATTTCACTAAAGCATTCGATTCAACTAATTACAGGTGAGGTTGCTTGTTTACTGGCTGCCCTCTCCAGAGACTAAACTCTAAAGATAAGGAATTGTGTTTTGTTCACTCATTCTAAGTAGGTCCTCAATAATTTTCTCTTGAATGAATGAGCCTCTTTTCTTATAGTACGGACATTCCTGAAAGTGAAGGTGTCATGAGCTTAGCTAAGCTACTCCATGGTATTGGGGCCTCGGCATCCATTTTGTTTGGTCAAGTGGCTGCCCTGCGGGAGCCTTAAGCTGACCAGCCTCCCTCATGCAAGCACATATCCTAGGTAACAGTCTGAAGAGTCACGTGCCTTTGGAAGTTCCTGATATGACTTCCCCGACAGTTCTTGTGATCAACAGTCTCCCCCACCTTCAGTGCCTCCCCTAGATAAGACCGCAGTGGAACTTACCAAAACCCCACTAATTTTAGTTCAAATTGACTGATCTAGTCATAGCCCAGGAAACCCAGAGCCCTCCACTCATCCTAATAAAGGCATGTGTCCTGGGTCTTGACTTTCTCTCTGCTTCACTCTGCCTTCACCTCCCCTGTGGCTATGAACTTCCCCCAGGGCTTGTCAGTAATAAAGATCCCTACTGCAATTTCTTTTGTGGTCTTTTGTCAAACTATGGCTCACCATCTGGCACCACCTATGGCGCCACTTAACAAATGTTAATTTAACAAAGTCATAACAGGAGGAAATTAATCTTATTTACAAATCAACAATTTTAAGTGCCCTAGTGAATTCAGCCGTTAAGAGGAAATTTGTGGTGAATGTAAATGTGTTTACCATGTGAATTTATTTTTAAAGAGAAGCATATGCAAACTAAGAAAACATAGTAATGGCTCAATGAGAAGGCTCTGAGCTGTTCAATTTGGAAGACAACAGTAGCATCATTTAATCTTCCCACATATCTTGGACTTTATCAGATTAGGATGTGGAATTTTGGAACTGAATACACTCCAGTTGCCTTAATAGAGGACTTTTCTCTGGGCAAAAAGCAAAGCCTATTCTTATCCTCCCATCTATGATCTGGCTGGAGGGTCAGCCTAGGGGAGGCTTTCCAACAAGTCACAGAAGGTGGGAATGATGACTGCAGACATCCTAATTGAACAATCCCTCGTACTTATCACTGTCCCCTCCAAGCTACTGTGTTTCCAGAGTCACTGGATATTGTCAGTTCCTGGTAAATGAATGGTACCACAATTCTACCTAACAGGTTCAACATCCCAACTAAATTTGCTTCTCATGGGAGTCTGATGACTTGACATTCACTTGCTTATTCATTCATTCAGTTATTCATGCCAC
Source organism: Prionailurus viverrinus (assembly GCF_022837055.1). Classification (NCBI taxonomy): domain Eukaryota; kingdom Metazoa; phylum Chordata; class Mammalia; order Carnivora; family Felidae; genus Prionailurus; species Prionailurus viverrinus. The sequence goes on along the minus strand of NW_025927642.1, from coordinate 294,878 downwards.
TCACTCATTCATTCAACAAATATCCTCAGTCTTGGAAATGCTGAGTGCTTCTGGGTGGGTGAGAAAAAGAAAGCTTAGGCAGAGGAGCAATTAGCAGCACGAGAGCTGGAACTAGGGTCTAAGGCAATATCTAACCGCATATTGTACTTGAAATATCTTTTTGCCCAGCTGTGGCGTTACCTCTGCAAAACCTTTTAAGTCTCATTTTAAGAAGAATATATGTCTTTTCTCTATTCCTTTGTTAATATCTTTAGTGTAGTGCTTATGACATTATGACATTATGGTGGAGCTAACTGCTTCCCTGTGCCAGACTGTGAGCTCCTTGAGAGAAAGAACTGTGCCATGCAATCACTTTTATGTTCCTAGTGTCTAAGGTTGTATACACATATGCAACTTTAGTGGCAGTTCTGTGGATTCCAGGGAAGCTAATGGATGTCCAGGTATTATCAGGCCTGCACTAACACAGCAGCTACTAACCACATGTGGTTACTGAGTACTTGAAATGTAGCTGGGGGGGGGGGGGGGGGGACAGTTGAGACGCATTGTGAAAGTAAAATACACATCAAATCTAAAGGCTTATCATAAAAACATGTAAAACATACCAGTAATAATGTTATATTGATGACATGTTGAAATGATAATAACTTGTATATTGGGTTGAATAAAATAAATTAAAATTAATTTCACCTGTTTCTTTTGACTTTAAGGTGGCTATTAGAAAATTTTAAATTACATATGTGGCTCACATTATATGTCTACTGGAGAATGCTGGACTAAGCCAAAGATTACTATTTCAGGTACAGACCACATCCCGTCTCTTATACCTGATTCTCTAAGTTTTCTTGGTTGGAAGGGGAATTTGGCTATATTGTCTGCACTGAGTCAAGGTTTTCACTAAGCCCAGATTCAGAATATCCAGGAAATGGATACATTTCTTTTGTTTTTGTAAAATTCTACAGTCAATATGTCACACACATTAGTAGGTTTGCTGTTTAAAAAAAACAACAACAACTCTTGCTGTATTCCTTATATTGAGTCAAAGTCTAACCAAGGGCATGTAATGCTCATGCAGCCAACACTTAAATAGCTCTTCAGTTTCTGGCTCCAAGCGCCTGTTTTATCCTCTCTCCTCCCTCGTCTCTGGCATCCTGAGCAGTCACCCCTCCCCTCGCAGCTCTTTCCACTGACCTCAAAAGAGGGCCGGCTCAAATGACACACTTGTCAAAACACCTGGGTAAGCACAGCAGTGGGAGCCATCATATAAATAGATACATGGAAACAGAGTGCTCCGTACTGATAACAAAAACCACTTACCAACTCCCTTCACCTTCCAAAAGTTTTGTTTCTTACAATGATTACTTAAATGTAAATGTCACTAATAATTTTAATTCTATCAGCTTACACAGACCTATTTTTATACAGACACTGGCAAAACTGCAATTCAAGAGGATTTTTAGGTTTTGGGTACTGCTGGGGCAAAAATCCTTTGTGCTTAAACAGAGAAATTAAAACTGAACAACAGAAAATGATCCAAAGCAAAAATACTGAAAAATTTCTAAGTGATCTGTCAGAAAGACTAAAAGAGTCCAGCTTCACTGCTCTGCAGTCAGAAAAAAATGCAGAAATAATGAATGCACATTTACATATTTCCCACCATACAGGACACCGTGAATTTGAAACATTTAGCACAGTGTTTGGCATATAGTCGATGTCCAAAAAATATCAATGAGTATATGAATGTATGGGCCCTTACTATTTAATGGAATACCGCAACCACCATGTTTTTCTTGTTTGTTTGTTTTAAACCTTGAGTGATTTGGTAGACTGAACCCAGCTTCCTTTTTCACTCAGAATAAAATGTGAAGTCCTTACTATGGCCTGCAAAATGCTACCTGATCTGCAACCCAACTACCTCTCAGACTCCCTTTCCACCTCTCCACTCTCATTACTTACTCTGCTCCAGCAACCCAACCTCCTTGTGTCCTCAAATCAGCCACACATATTCCTGCCTCAGAGCCCTGACACCAGCTCTTCCCTTTGCCTAGAACCCTCATTCCTTCAGTCTCCACTCAAATGTCACCTTATCGGGAAAGCCTTCCTCACCACCTTCTCCAAAGCAGCGAAACCCTTATCCTGCTACACGTGTTCTCATACAACTTGTTGCCACCTGACATATTTCATATTTGTTTATTTGTCTCCCCAGACTGGAAAGTCACTCTCAGGAAGACAGAAACTCTGTTCATTTTGTCCGCTACTATATCCTTTGTGCCTAGAAAGTGTCCGGCACATAATAATCAATCAATCAATCAATCCATAAACATTTGTTGAAAGAATAAACTAATGAACATTAGATTGGAGCTCAGACACCTGGATTAAGTCCCAACTCTACCACTAAAAAGCTGTGTGACTTTGAACAAATGTTCCTGACACTCAGTTTCTGAATCTGCAAAAGGATTCTCTGGGAACAGAAATTTCTAAAGCTTCTCCCAGCTCTGAAATCCTGTAGGTTTTATAGAGATGCTTTTCACATATAACTTTGGTATGAAGTTTTAGCAACACAAAAATATTTTTTGATATCCACAAATTATTAGCTTTCTAGGCACTTTTAGCATTGAATACCCTGCTCCAAAGCCCCTTATGAAGCCTTCTCCAATCCTTCCAGGCAGGATGGATTCCAGGACTTTCTCCCTACTTTGAGGTACTTCATAAGGACCTTTTTTCCCCCTTAAATCACTTATAAAGTTAGTGACATAATTATGTTTTTCTGTTTCTCCAAGTAGAATATGAATACCATGGGACAGTAATGGATTCTTAGTAATTTTTGTATCTCTAGCACCTTGCATGGTCCATGGCAATCAGTAGGCATTCCATGAATGTTTAGTGAATGAATACAGGAACATATCAAAGTGGAACAGGATCATTACTCATTGAAAACTGAGACCATTATGCTCCCCTCACTGATGAAGGTGGGCAGAAGAAATAGCTTTGCGGCCAATAGTGACTCATCTGATGGCCAATGATGATTCATCTGAAGGGAGATAAGAAACTAAAATTTATTGGGAACCTACTAAAGGCAAGTACTCTTACATTCACATAGTTTATGACAACCTTATACATTATACATCCCTTATACATTAGGAACTATTACTACCATTTTACAGATGAGAAAACTGAGGCTAAGACAAAATAGGGAATCTGCTCATGACAGAATGGCCAACAGGATTCACACTCAGGCTTTTTCATGCCATATATCATATTCGTATCACTAAATGATACATCAGGAGGGTAGTTCTCTGATCCGATATAAGCATTGGTATGTGTAATGGTGAGCTTGTCTGCACTAGAAAAGCATTTTTATAATTAAAAGGGATTTTTTCCCCTTGATTCAGAAAGGTGGCTATACAGAAAACTCCATATACCATTCCTGAAATGTTCTTTATTAACCTTTTATTATGTTTATTATGGTAACCTTTATTAACTTTTTAGGAAACTTTACTAACCTTTTAGGCCTATTCCCAATACATATTTTATTTTACAGTGAGATCATTCTAAATTTTACAGTGAACATTTTTTTCCTATTCAATATATACACTTTCCATATTTTAAGAAACCTATAATAAATAGCATTTTAATAATGGCTTAATAATAACACATAATATAGATGTAATAGTCATTCTGTTACTATTAGGCTATTTCCATTTATTTACTAGTATGTGCCTCTTAATTAAAAAAAAATCAGTTTGTAATCTAACTTCTGAGAAAGGTTCTGACCTCCAAGAAAATGCAAACAACTTTTCCATTCACAAAGGGGGAAAATTTCCACTATTATGCAAAAAGATGAGGTCTTTCCTTTTGCTCTATGAATTTTTCAAGGCAGAAACTAGTTGGAGCCATTCCAGTCTCACCTACATAAAGGTCTGTCCTGCAAAGGAAGGCAGGTGGTGAAAGTCCAGCAGTGGCTTGGAGGAAACACCCAGGCTCACCTCCTGGTTCTTATAATGACTTGCCTTATACCCTCAGGAAATTATACAAAGCCTCAGTTTCCTCATCTATAAAAGGACAGCCATCTCATCGCGTTGCTGGGAGGGTTTAAAATGAGAAAACATACGTAAACACTTAGCACTAAGCCTGGCACAGAGCGAGTGGACCCTCTCATAATTGTAAATCTTTGGCAGAAGAGGCAAGAGGAAGGGGTGAAGAACCATGAGACATCATTCCTACCTTCCATCCTTTACAGAATATTCCAAGTCCTCACCTCTAGCCTCAGAAGAAAAAGAACTTTAGGCCATATTTGTAAACGTACACACAACAAAATGGTTTGATTTCTAACAATACTTCAAGATAGTAAAAAGTCCAGGACTCTCAGTTCCCCCAGGAGGTCCTGCCCACTGACACTTCTCTACCTTTAGCCTCCCTGCCATCTCCTTTCCCTTGGCCCTCACCATGGTTCAATCTCTACACACCTTTCTTCCTCTTTGCTACTGTCTCTCTGATAGGAGCCCTCCCGAAAACCAACTTTCTAATCTGCCAATCTGCTGTCGGTAACCTTCCCCTAACTCCAATGTGTTTCCAATCTTAGCTAAATCTTGCTCAGAATTACTGATTTCTTGTTACTCACGCTATCAAATCCAAAATGTAAAAGTGTGATGGTTTACAAAGCCTCAGCGCCCAGCCACCTGCCCATTTCCTCCTGTTTTCCCTCACTCTACTAATCCCGACGCTGGCCTTGGTGTCCACCTGACCGCCTGCAGTCAGAGCAGGCTGAAACTTACTGCAGATAAATCCTATCTTTACCCAAAAATCCTATCTTTACCCGAAAAAGGCAAAGGAATCCCAGCGTGGTGTTTGGAATCATTGTCAGCTGCTCACATTGGAGTTTTCAAATTCTCTAGGTGGTAAATTCTAGTTGGGCTAAGATATGAGGATCCCCAATGCCACTTAGGGGAAAAGGTTCTAAAGGCTGAGATTGACAGATTTCCCTTCTCAGTATTGCCCGGGAATCACCGGTGCCTACTCCCTCCTCCATTTCCCGCAGGTGCCTTCTCTTCTGCCTCTCCTTTCTGCATCTTTTGCTTACTCTCTAAGGCCCAGGTCATGCCCACTTCCTCTCAAGGCAGTCACACATCTACATACTCTCCTCTGAGCTTCCACAGTATGCACGGTCTGTCCCCCCTGCCCCTCTCATTTCTTTAGCACATAGACTCATATTCCCCATATTGCTCCCTAATTTCTTCCATAAAGTCCTTGAGGGCAGGGACTGTGCCTGCTTCCCACTCGGCAATTGCTTGGTCAATATGTAACCTACATTCCAGTCTTCTTATCTGACTGACCATCCAGCTTTATCAGTGCTACTCTGTGGGCTACTTCAACTTCAGCTCTGCGGGCTTTGGTTGGACAGAACTTCTAACTTTGAGAGGGGCATTCTGAAACGTTGCACATCGATCTGTCACCTACAGAGCCTTTCTACTGATATTAATAGATTTCAGAAAGGACATGACTGACTGACAAAACAAAAAACCAAAACAAGCAAACAAAACACGACTCTCTCCCTGGTGATTTCTACTGTTCTCATTTTAGGACGTACATGAAGAGAGGGAGGGAGATGGAAGTAGAAGGAGACCCATATTTTTATACAATATTACCTAATTGCAATCACATTCATTGAAACGATATTTGGAACCATAGTGGGGGGAAAGCACGATTTTAAGAAGAGGGGTTATTGAAAGTCAGGCTTCTTTCGTCCAAAGAATTTGTAAGCCTTTGTACCAAATTAAAGCCCTCTCATAGCGATCTGGTCCAGGGCTGGCTTCCAAGAGACCTCCGGTTATCTGAAGGTTCCAGAGCAGCCTTCTCCTCCTCCACCCCCACTCCGTACCCCCTTCTCTTCTAGCTCGGGCTTTCACGATTGTTCCTAAGCCTTGGGCCAAACATGAGCGTTTCAGCACATTCTGTGGTCAGGCAGGACCCTAAGTAAATCCCCGGGAATAAACAAGAGCAGCAAGTCACAAGTTGCTGGGAGGGAGGGGGGAGTGAAGGAGGGAAGGGGGGCGGTCGTGAACTTTGCCGCTGCAGGCGGGCCTGTCACTCCAGCTGACAGCAAGCACCTTCACCTTCAAGTTCCTTACCACGGCAGCACGCCCTGAGACAAAGTGCTGAGCTCGGAGGAAACGAACTCTAGCGCAGAGAAAGAAAAGGGAAGCGTGCGGAGTCGGCCTGCGAAGCACCTGCCCTCGCGGCCGCACCTCCAGGCCCTCGGCCGGGCCCGCGCTCGGGCTGCGGCCTCAGGAGAGGGGCGCACGCTACCTGGCGTCCGGCTCCTCCTCCGACTCGGCGGCCGTCTCGTCCTCCTCGTCCTCCTCTTCCTCGTCGCTCTCCGGCCTTCGGGTCGCCTCCTCGTCCCCGTCGGAGCCGAAGGGGCTCTCTGCGGCGTGGTTGCTGTCGCTGCTCGCCATCGTGCCTCTGCCGGGCCGGAGCCGGAGCTGGAGCCGGAGCCGCCCGCGCGCGCCTGGTGTTCTCCCTCTGACTGCGCCTCTGGCCCCGGCCCGGCCCGGCCCTGCCCCGGCGCGCGGCTCGGGTTCCCGGCCCGGGGGGCGGGCTGGCCCCGCGACTTTAAATAGAAGGCGTCAAAGTTTCGCCATCGAGCTCCTGGGGCCCGGGCTCAGCTTCTCCTCTTCCCCCGCGTCTGCCAACTTCCCCCCGCCCCCCAGCCCTCCCCACCCGTTTAGGCGGATCCCAGGCGGCCCTTTGGGCCAGCAGCGATCATCACTCCGAGGGGGACAGGCTTCAGCTGCACCAGGTTGCTGAAAGGAGAAAAGGCACCCAGCCCCGCCTCTCTTTCCCCCAGTGTGGGTTTGGTAGGCCGTGTGTTTGGCACAGAACTTCTTGGTAAACCTTTCATCCCAACCAAATAACTACTCCTTCCTGAGCAGAGCCGTTGCTAGTTCAGGCACACTGCGAAGGGTCTAGCTTTCATTATCCCCTCACGATTCTGCGGTGGTACGTTTAACTGCAATGCTGGTTTTCTAGATCAGAAACCTGAGGCTCAGAAGAGCTTGGGAAGCTGGCTTGCTCAAGGTCTCCTGCCCAGTGTAAGTGATCCAGGGGGAAACAGCTAAGTCTGCCCTTTTCATAAGCCCAGTTTTGAACCGTTGTTCTTTCAGTATTGGCTCCTTTTATGTTTGCGTATGAATTGTGTATTCTCTTACCCCATGGCCCCTAGCCTGTTCAGTTGGGACATTATCTCCCCTAATAACTTTGAAGAGAAATAATTTTCCCCACTTTGGTCAAAGTTTTGTCTGAAACTCAACCCAAACGCCCTAGACCTTTGGCTGGATCATGTCATGCCCATGCTTAAAACTCAATGGCGTCCCTGTGCTCAAGGACGAAAGCTCAAGCTCCTCGAGAAGATGAATGCTGGATAACAACAGCCCACATCTGTCTGGTTTCTTCTTTAGAAGTCACGATTCTCAACATTTATTAAGCCACACCACTGTACCCTTATTTACACAGTTCCTTCTGCCTGAAAGGTTCTTCCCACCTTTATATACCTGGTGACTCACCATTCAAGATCACTACCTTTCTCTGAAATGCTCAGGTTAAATTCAATCCTATATCCAAATCATGTGTCTGTTTCCCTCTGTACATTTCGTAAATTTGTTACTCATTTTTTCCCCCACCATCCCCATCTCTTACGGGCCCAGAAGGAAGCAAAGTACTTAGCACATAGTAGATGCTTACTGAATATCCCCTGAAGAGAACAGGACCAGACCTGCTCAGTACATAGAACAGGTAGAGAGATCTTTATAATACATATTCTTCTTTTCATGAGGATGATTTTATGGCTAAAATAGACATTTATTTTTAATTACCACAAATTCTGTTCACAGAGTTGTTAAATATGATGAACATAAGTTAGGTTGTATTCACCAGTTACACTACATTATAGGTGTACATTAAGTCTGTGAGCAAAGAACTGCAAATAGTTCAGAATTATCAGCTGGTATGTGTGAGAAGGGAAGAGACAAGAGTCCAGTCTTCCAGGGTTCACTAAACCAGGTTTAACATCAGCAATAATTATCCTAACATGAGCCAGGCTTTTCCAACTAGTAATCCCAAATGACTGCTCACCTAGGACAAAAAGCATTCAATCACAGTTGTGGGAATCTGTTAAACACTAATCAAAAGTATAGAAAGCCACTGTATATTCCTTGCATTTCACTCAACATTTCTTGGGAACACTAACTAAAGCCAACAAGATTTATTTGCAAAGATTCCAGTTCAAACCAACCCCAAACTTGGCTGCAGTACAGACTGCACATTTTTAACTTCCTAACACTATTTTCTTAATGATACATGCAAACATATAGAAATGGCCAGATCAATACAAACAGAAAATAAAAGAATGTATTATTCACCACACAAGTCAGTCAAACTGAAAATAATTTAAAAGTCTAAAAAATTTCCTCATATATTAACAGCCACTTATTTGACATATTTGGCTATCACAAGATACATAATTTTAGGTTTCAGTCTATTGACTTAGAAATGGGTACAAGTTTATTAACTTCTTTATGCATTTGTTGTAGCAAGATAGTTAAAAAGTAGCAGCAGTAAGATGGGGTTGATGGGGTATGGCACTGAGAGCTGAGAAAACAGTGGCAGTGGAGGAGTCCATACCATGGTAAACGCTAGGGCTTTCTTAGGAAATGTCCTAATACTATAAAGGCAGAACTCCCTACACACTTCCCCATCCCTGAGAGCTATACAGTATTACCACAGAGCATGAGGACTATTTTTTACTGTTTTTAATGATGCCCGGTCATCACCAAAATATTATGTTCAATACATTCTAATAAAGAAGAGTTGCACAGTGTATATTTTAGGAAACTTTCCAAGAAAAAGAATTGATCTATAAAGCTTAATTGCTTCAAAAGTGTGAAAACATCAGTAATCTAAAAAATTCACCTATGTGGAAAGCTTTATTCTAAATAATGTCACAGAAATAGGGTGCTGATGTGCTTAGCTGGCTTAACCAAATATGATCTCCGTTCTGAGATTTTCTGTATAACCTAAGTTATCAAGCATAAAAATTAGATTCAGCTCAGTTCTAGATGGTAACTACAGCCTCACCTCACAAGTAAAGCCTCACACAGAAAAAACCAACACATCAACAATTTCCATATATAAACTTTATTCCATTTGACATCATACAAAAATTTAAACTTAAAGAAGAAATGAAAATCTGCACCTTTACAAGTCAAAGAAAAGCAAAAGTCTTAGCATTTGAATTGGTCTGCAAAAAACTCAAATACATTAGAGGTACAAACTGTGCTACAGCAGGTCTCAAAGAAGTTGTACACAGTCCTTCTGAAAAAGTTAAAATTGTTTTCAAGATTACTCTTCATATTTAAATGTACAGGCACTGACCAATTTACAAATATTTACATAAACCATAATCAATCTTAATAAACACTGTAGGTTTTTTTTAGCAGCCACCACTACTTCTTCATATGGAAAAAAATACTAAAAAAGATATCTTTACAAACATTAAGCTTTTATTTATAATAATTTTGTCTTACCTAAAACATTTTATAGTGGCTTACTGCCTAAAAATTCCAGTTTAGATTACAATCCTACACTTGTACACAGACAAACTCTGATACTGTCAATAGGATATAATCTCAACTTTGATCTTTCAGTTTCTGTTGCTTCATGTTACAGGGAAAATAAAAGCAGGAAAACATGAAATAAAGTAAAAGTGCACATTGCACTGAACTATCATAAAGCACAGGGGACTTCATCTTTTCAAAAATCTACAACGAACTAATTCTTTAAAACAACTTACTAACCTCTAAACAATACAGGGTGCTCATATTATTACAGTGCAAAATGTACTGTTTTCAACAAAAATTTAAAGCAATCTCAAGAGTACATCAAAAGCATGTGAGGTACTAATGAAATGCTAATATAGACACACCCAAAGCCTCAGTCTATCCCGGAGAGTCAAGTGAAGACTTAAGGCAATTGTCCAGTATTTCATGCCTCTGCAGTGATTTCAGTGAAATTACAGATTTCATTTTGTTTCAAGTAACCGAATAACTGGCTTGAATCTTCACTTTACCAGAACAGACGGGCAACAAACTATATACTGTACGTTATATGTTAAGTATGTGTGAATCAGTCCCTTTCCAAAATTCCACACATCCCTTCAGTATTAGCATGTGGTATAATTAATTGAAGTTATATCAAAAACCTTTTATTTGTTCAGATAATTCCCCCAAAAATATTTTATCTGATCTCTTGAAAATCCATGCCATAATATTACGAATCAATGTAAACATTTTCAAAAATACATCTTTAAATCAAAGGGTTTTATTAGGAAATGTCATAATAAAATATGCAATCTTTATATAAGTATGTCCTCTTAAAAATAAAACATGAAAACAAGAACAGTTAAAAAGAAACCATGATGGAGGTAAACAAAATGCATTATGGTGTTACTATTGTTCTTTATTTCTCAGAAGAATTTATTAAGATATAGAAGCCAGTTATCTTTTCAGGATAGCAGCTCTTAAAGGTAGTATACTGTTCAAATCTCTTTTGTTTTTCAATCTGTGCCATGACTGGGAGAAAAAGAAAAAAATAATTCTTAAAACATAAAATATAAGTGGAACAAAAGACTGAAAAGAGAGTTACTAGAATGTTAACAGTGGTTCTCTCTAGGAGGTAAAATTTGGGGTGATTTTGTGTGTGTGTGTGTGTGTGTGTGTGTGTGTGTGTGTGTGTGTGTTTATCTCCCAAGTTTTTAATATAGTAAATGTCTTTTTTCTGCTGTCAGAAAAGAAAATGTTATTTAAAAACCCTATACCTGTGTGGTTCCAATTTATTAATAAAGAAAGGGACAGACACATAGGTGGTACAAAAAGATACAAATGACAATATTAACATTTACTCACAGACTTAAATAATTTCATCTAAAATAGCAAAGTAATTAAGACAAAACCTTTGGGGTTTGAGAGAGTGTGAGATTATTTCAATTATTTGGTTGACTAGTTTGCATCGATAAGCTTTTCCAATTAAAAATAGTACTACAGAGAGTAAATCTCTAATAAACCACTTTCATGTGCTTCAGAAAAAGAAGAGCACACAGAACTTATCAAAAAGAAAAAAACCAAATTCTTATTCAGGCTACAGATTTGGCTCACTACTCAGTGACTGCATATCTGGTTTATTCTTACTTCAGTTGTTCAACTGACTAAAAGTATTGGTTTTAGAGCTGAACAATCCTAAATGAAAGTTCAGGCATCAAGAAAAACCACAATGTAGCAATGCTGTTTTTGAATTCTCAGTTTAATCTGATAGACCTAAATACTTCCTCTTGGATATTTGTTTTGCCCTGCAGAATTCTATTAATTTTAAATTTTCTATTCTGGTTGATAAAAAGAGGGCCTAATGTGAAAGAAAGCTTGTAATATGACATACTTACATTTTTAATTATCATCAAAATAAAGTCTACTTGTATGTCTAATGAAAAAGTATTCCTCTAAAATGACCTTCACAGTTTGCTGATCTTTTTTTCTTTAATGAGGCATTCTCTCCTATCTGTCTCATAGTATATATTTACATCAATGTGTTTTTACACAGTACTTCGAACTCCTTGAGAAAAGAAACCACACCTAGCAAAATCACCGATGAATAAAGTCATATTATGGACTAAAGAGTGAAGGAATAAACAATATTTTATATATGTATCACTGAGGTTTATATATAATGTGTGTGTACACAAACATACACATTGATTTTTTTAATTTCTCAAAATATAAACAAAGATAAAATGGTGCTCGAATTCCTTGTTACAATGGAGTATACAGAAGGAAAATCAGAACAAACATTAGCTTTCTTCTAAAGCTATAGTAATTCCTTGATATTTCAAGGACAGAAAGGAGTCAGTTAGGTTTTATTCACTCATTTTGATGCTTACTTCCATGAAAATGAAAGCCATGTAAATGAACACAGAGTTCGATTTCTCTGTAGGAAAAGTGTATCTAGCAAGTCATGAATTCTCTATTGTGCTACATTAACAACTTCATAACACAGGAACCACGGCTACTCTGTCCTATTAGATTTTTTTTTTTCCATTTTCAAAGCATACTAGTCCACTAAGGTTTCTAGAGTTAATCTCATACACTATTTACCTTTAAAAATTGATCCTTGATCATGTCAAATTTCTGCTTTTCATGCACAGCTCTGGCCGTATTTGTTCCATCAAAAGGTTCTAGAGTGTCAAATGCACATATAAACAAGAAATTATTAAAATGAGAATTTTGGTTTCTCTATTAGGTTGAACTATATGAAAGAGCCAATATTTGACAGTTTTTAACCTATGAAATAGCAAGTGCACATTGTGAATCCTAATTAGATATCTGCATAAGAAAGTTTTATATACCTGTGAACCATCTAATAAGGTAGACAGAATTCAAGTGACAGGACAAGTAAAAACAAAGTCATCAGCATAGGTATGTTTTAAGTCTAAGTTATAAAAATAAGATTTCTGAAGAATGACAAAGGGTCAAAGACCTATCCCCTACCCTTAGAGAACTAAAAATAAAGAACAAAGTATTATCAAAAGGAATAAAACACTATACACAAAAAAGGTGGTCAATGTCAAATATCACAGAAAGGTAATTTTAAATTTAATTTAAAAGACCACTGATTTATCCAGCAGAGGAAAGGTCAATACCTTTGAAACTAGAAGTTTAATACTCATAAGGATGGAAAACAGTACAAAGTTATGGTGTGAGTGGACAGTTTAACGGTTTAGAAAAAGATACAGTGAGAACAGTAATTTGTAGGGGAAATTTAGCAGTGAAAGAAGAGAAACAGGAGAGCAAGTATAGAAGACAGGAAGAACACAAAGGGGTGTGTGTGTGTGTGTGTGTGTGTGTGTGTGTGTGTGTGCGTCTCCAATGTTACCTTCCACATATTCACCTCCACCCCACTAACCTTTCCCCCACAAGATAAGAGAGAAGAGTCCATATGTAGCGATAAGGAAACTGTCTATATGAGAAGACAAGGAAATTGAGGATACTAGTGAGAAAAGGAAGATAACTAAAGGCATTAGAAATGAGATGGGATAGCCGAAATAATGCCAGGAGTAGGTAAAAATTACTAGTTTAAGAATTCTGGCACTGAAAAAGGAAAAAAAAAAAAAAACACAAAAACTAATTACAAGAGCCAGTACCAATCAAGAGCATTTTTCAACGATGAGAAGACGTATGTATGCTCTAAAGCTGAAAGAAAATGACTAAAGAGAAAGAGAATCAAGTGGCTAGAAAGAAGAAATGGAACAGAGGGGAAAGACCTAGATTTGTCATATAATCTAAGCAGGCCCATAATTTAAAAACACTCCTTTTGTATGTACATTTTTTGATTGTTTAGAAAGGCTATTTTTAAAAGTTTATTGTCACGGTACAAGCATACCTTGTTTTATTGTACTTCACTTTATTGTGCTTCACAGATACTGTGTTTTTTGTGGCAACCCTGTGAACAAGTCTACTGGTGGCATTTTTCCAACAGCATTTGCTCACTTTGTTGTCTCTGTCACATTTTGGCAATTCTCACAATATTTCAAACTTTTTATCATTATAGTTGTTATAGTGATCTGTGATCAGTGCTCTCTGATGTTGCTATTGGAATTTTTAGGGGGCACCACGACCACACCCATATAGGAAGGCAAACTTTGTAAATGCTGTGTGTGTTCTGACTGCTCCACCCACTGGCCATTGCCCTGTCTCTCTCCCTTTCCTTGGGCCTTCCTATTTTCCCTGAGACACATCAATATTGAACTCAGGCCAAAAAATAACCCCATGATGGCCTCAAAGTATTCAAGTGAAGTGAAAGAAAGAGTCACACAGTTTTCACTTTAAATCAAAAGCTAGAAATGATTGAGCTTGGTGAAGAAGGCATGCTGAACACCAAGACAGGCCAAAAGCTAAGCCTCTTGGAATGAACGCGAAGTTGTGAATGCAAAGAAGTTCTTTAAGGAAATGAAAAGAGCCATTCCTGTGAGCATATGAACATGAAAGTCAAAGTCTTACTGCTGATACGGAAAAAATTTTAGTGGTCTGGACAGAAGACCAAATAGCCACAACATTCTCTTAAGCCAAAATCTAATTCAGAGCAAGGCCCTAACTCTCTCCAATTCTACGAAGCCTAAGAGAGGTGAGAAAGCTGCAGAAGAAAAGTCTGAAGCTAGCACAGGTTTGTACATGAGGTTTAAGGCAAGAAGCCACCTCCATAACATAAAAGTGCGAGGTGAAGGAGCAAGCGCTGATGTGGAAGCCACAGAAATGTATTCAGAAGATGTAGCTAAGATAATTCGTGAAGATGCCTACCGTAAACAACAGATTTTCCAAGTAAATGAAACAGCCTTATACTGGAAAAAGATGCCATCTAGGATTTTCATAACTAGAAAGAAGTCAATGCCTGGCTTCAAAGCTTAAGGATAAGAGGACTCTCCTGTCGGGGGCTAATGTAGCTGATAACTTTAAGTTGAAGCCAATGTTCATTTACCATTCTGAAAATCCTAGGGCCCTTAAGAATTATGTTAAATCTACTATGCCTGTGTTCTATAAATGGAGCAACAAAGCCTAGATCGCAGCACATATGTCTACAACAGTTTACTAAATTATTTTAAGTCACCTTTTAAGACATACTGTTCAGAAAAAAAATTCCTTTCAAAATATGACTGCTTATTGACAATGTACCTGGTCACCCAAGAGTTCTGATGAAGATGTAAAAAAAATTGTTGTTTTCACGTCTGCTAACACAACATCCATTCTGCAGCCCATGGATCAAGAAGTGATTTCGACTTTCAAGTTTCATTATTTAAGAAATATATTTTGTAAGGCTATAAGACAGTGATTCCTATATGGATCTTGGCAAAGTCCATTGAAAAACCTTCCGGAAAGGATTCACCATTCTACATGCCAGTAAGGACATTTGTGATTCATGGGAAGAGGTGAAAATATCAGCATTAATGGGAGTTTGGAAGAAGCTGATTCCAGCCCTCATGAATGACTTTGAGAGGTTCAAGACTTCAGTGGAAAAAGTAACTGCAGATGTGGAAAGAGTGAGAGAAGTAGAATTAAAAGTGGAGCCTGAACACTGTTGTCAGCGCAGAGCCTGCGTCAGATCCTCTGTCCCCCTTTCTCTGCTCTCTCCCACTTGCGCTCTCAAAAATAAACAAACATTAAAAAAAGAAGAAGTGAAGCGTGAAGACGTGAATGACTTTTGCCACAATCTCATGATAAAACCTGAATGGATAAGGACTTGCTCTTATAGATGAGCAAAAAAAAAAATGGTTTCTTCAGATGGAATTTACTCCTGGTGAAGATGCTGAAATGTCATCAAAGGATTTAATGTTACATAAACTTAGTTGAAAAAATAGAGCAGGGTTTGAAAGGACTGACTCCAATTTTCAAAGAAATACTGTGAGTAAAATGCTCTCACATGCTATAGAGAAATCATTTGTGAAAAGAAGTCAATCAACGCAGCAAACTTCACTGTCTCATTTTAAGAAATTGCCACAGCCACCTCAATCTTCAGCAATCAGCATCCTGATTAGTCAGTAGCCATCAACATCAAGACAAGATCCTCCACCAGCAGAAAGATTATGACTTGCTGAAATCTCAGACAATGGTTAGCATTTTTTAGCAACAGTCTTTTTAAATTAAGGTATGTACATTTTTCTTTCTTTCTTTTTTTTTAATATCTTATTTATTTTGAGAGAGAGCATGAACGGGCAAGGGGCAGAGAGAGGGAGACAGAGAATCCCAGGCAGGCCTGTACTGTCAGCAAAGAGCCTGATGTGGAGCTCAAACTTAAAATCCATGAGATCAGGACCTGAGCCGAAATCAAGAGTCGGACGCTTGACTGAGCCACCCCGTATACTGTTCTTTTAGACGTAATACTATTCACACCTCATAGACTACAATATAGGGTAAACGTAACTTTCATATGACCAGGAAACCAAAAACTTCATTTGACTCACTTTATTGTGATATTTGCTTTATTGCGGTGGTCTGGAACTGAACCCACAATATATCTGAGGAACGCCTGTGCTTTTTTTTAAAAATAGAGTAATGCCTTATGCCAAGCCACCGGATCACATCACACACAGCACTTCACAACAGTTTTTAATATTCAAAAGAACACAAGTAACTAAAATAATACACACCCACTATGCAATTTAACCAACCACCAAAGCAGGAAATTAAATTTCATATTCAAAGACGCTTAAGATGTTGCATATAATCCAAGAATAAAATATTCTAAATTTGATGTTTTCCTACAAACACTGCACTTAACACTTAACACATTCTTTTTTACCTCAAGATTTACAAAAGTCTTCAACTTGGAATCTGTGAGAGTAATTTTGCCTCTTGAGTCAATTTCCCACCAACTCAAAGAAATATTCAACAACATGTAAATTAATTTTAGAGAACAGATTATCTTCAGAGCATTCGATTTTTAAAGTAAAATAAATACTATTCATAAAAATCTAGCTTGCCTTAAGTATCGATATTTTAGCTATAAAAGAACTCATTTTATCTCAGTATAAGTATCATCACATGAAGATAATATTTTCTTCCACCTTCAAGTCATGAAATTAAATTTCAATCACCTACAAGCAGGAGGGATGAATAAAGACTGCTCAAATATTACCAACTGGAATATTAAACGCCTAAATTCGTATTTACTATTTTTTACAGCTAAAGAATTAATTTTTTAAAATTCAATGAAAACACTCAGCCATAAAAAAGAATGAAATCTTGTCATTTGCAACAACGTGGATGGAGCTAGAGAGTATTAAGCTAAGTGAAGTAAGTCAGAGAAAGACAAATGCCATATGATTTCACTTATATGTGGAATTTAAGAAACAAAACAAACAAACAGGGGGAAAAAGGGAGGCAAACCAAAAAACACACTCTTAACTACAGAGAACAAACTGATGGCTACCATAGGGGAGGAGAGTGGGGGGATGGATTAAATAGGTGATGAGGATTAAGGAGGGCACTTGTGATGGGCACTGCATGGTGTATGTAAGTACTGAATCACCAAATTCTACACTTAAAGCTAATATTACACTGTATGTTAACTGGAATTTAAATAAAAAGTTGGAAGAAAAAAAAGAAAATTTTATAACTAAAAGACTTGTAAGCCAGAATATGAATGTATTAATTTTAACTGAAATACAAACTGAAATTATTCAAGTAATTCTCTCAGTACCATGGTGATAACTGGGTGGTAAAGTAGTAGTTGTGGGAAAGCTACCTTCGACACAGATGTATTTATTTCTCCATTCAATACCATCAGGCCTAGGAATGGCTTTGGCTTCACGAACTGAAATCATTTGACTGTTCCAGCTGAAAGAAGAAAAATACCGTGTTAACTATTTGCTTAATTTTCATTTTATTAGGTTTATCATATTTAACAGTGAGTCCCATTCTGATTTTCTCACAGAATACTGAAACTTGCCTCCACCCTCAGCACCTCAATCCCTATTTCCCCTTCTTTTTTCTCCATAGCACTTAAATTCTAACAATTTGCTTATTTATTATGTTACTGTTTATTGTGTGTCTCTCCCAAGCCGAATGAAAGCTCCAAGATAATTTATGTATTTTTTTCACTGTTCGGATATTGTTTAGTACAAAGTAAACATTCAATACATATTTACTGAATAAATGAATATGAAAAATAAGAAAATATAAGCAGAAAATATAAAAATTATGTTCATTGTTAGCACCTCAGGAAGGATTTCTTATTAAGACATGTAATCGCACATTGTTTTCTGATATCATTAAATAATCTTGTTTAGTGCATGTCCATTTATATGATTTGGGAGAAAATTTTGCAATTTTCCAATAGAAGCCAGTAGGTGCTGTTTTAGGAAAAATTAATACTCTATGAAAACATATTGTTATTGCTGTATATCAGATGTAGCTATTAACAGTAAAGTTATATTCAAATAAAACAATTTTATCAGCATGTCGAAAGGTAAACTGACCAGTCTGTCTGTAGTAGGTTACCTTACATTCTGGTTTTGTTTGTTTTTTTTATTTCTTTATAATAGTTCTGCACAAGTATGATTTTCGTTTTCTCTAAAATGTATGACAATTCACCTTGTATACAAGATAAAAATAAATTTGGAAAATAGGTGAAATCTTTTTTTTTTTTTTCAGCCATATTTAGTTCTGTCCACCATTTCAGTAAGAATAGAAAGACCAAGTTTTGGGACCTTCCATCTCCAACATTTATCTACTCGTCCTCTATTTATCAGACAAAGAATTTCTAAGAATATAATCATGGGTCCAATATGGCATTTGTTTCTGGAAAACTGATCCATCTCTATGTTAAATATGCAAGAAAACATTGCACCTTGTGAAGTTGGATAATTGAATAGGATCCTTGAAGTATGACTTTCTATTTTTTCTTATCAGGAATACTAGAAATACTTAACAAAGACAGCTTTTAAATTAAGAATACATATCAGAATTTATGCTTTTTAAAAACTAAGTAGGTTATCAAAGAGAAATACTTAGTATTAATTACAGTAACATGTTTTAGATCTGTCGTCTACAGCAGCTCCATTAGTAGAAACTCCAAACAGAAAAGAACTACAATGCTCTGTTGGTCCAAGTTTGTTTCCAAAATTTTTGTAAAATAACAAGGAAGGGGCATCTAGCTGGTTTAGTCGTAAATAGAGCATGAGACTCTCGATTTGGGGTCATGAGTTCAGGACCCACACTGGTTATAGCGATTACATACATACATAAATACAAAAGAAAAAAAAAATAACAATGTAAAGGAGAGAGTTATAGAACCATGTGCCAGAACCAAACAATGATACTTTGTGCTACACTTTACTTCATACCACTTGAGGTAAATTTCACTAATAAAATGAACTTTTTCCTGAGACTACTTGTTTCTCATTCAACTTAAAGGACAGTTGAATCTGAAATAAAATTAAAATTGGAATGTTAAAAAGGTGTAGACTGATTTTTTTTCTTTCAGACAAATTTAGAATGTCGAAATACTGTATCCTGCTGTTAAATTACAGTTCTTTGTTTTTTTTTTTAATCAAAGGAACTCTTCTTACCACCATACTTCTATGAAATACAATCCTGAATTTATATTACATGCCAATACTTAGTTCTAAACTGGGTCACAGAAACATATGTTACATACCTACATTCACTTTATTATCCCTAACCAGGTATCATTTAAGCTGCAGCCTATAATCAACCTGAATAATGCAGCTATTTAAGTGACTATATCATTTGAAGTACTTCACAAAGGGGAAAAAAAAAAAAAGAATATTTTAAAACACTATAATTTAGACTGATTCAATCTATTGCATTTTCAAAGCGCTTTTAAATATTTCTAAATTGTTAAATATTTGAAATAATAAAATATGATATATAATTTATTTACTATTTTTATTTTTAGAGGTGAATTTAAATGTAGAATCCAAATGGAAATTTATAAACATTTTCCCTAAATATGTCATTCTTTAAAACAGGGCCCTAATTAACTCTTGTATCATACTATATTTTTCCTTATTTTATTTTATTTTTTTAAGCATATAGTGCAACAATGATTTCAGGAGTAGATTCCTTAGTGACCTTTACCCATTTAGCCCATCTCCCCTCCCACAACCCCTCCCGTAACCCTCAGTTTGTTCTCCATATTTATGAGTCTCTTCTGTTCTATCCCCCTCCCTGTTTTTGTATTATGTTTCCCTTCCCTTAGGTTCATTTGTTTTATCTCTTAAAGTCCTCGTATGAGTGAAGTCATGATTTTTGTCTTTCTCTGACTAATTTCACTCAGCATAATACCCTCCAGTTCTATCCATGTAGTGGCAAATGGCAAGATTTCATTATTTTTGACTGCCGAGCAATACTCCATTGTATATATATGCCACACCTTCTTTATCCATTCATCCATCGACGGACATTTGGGCTCTTTCCATACTTCAGCTATTGTCGATAGTGCTGCTGTAAACACTGGGGTGCATGTGTCCCTTCTAAACAGCACCCCTGTATCCCTTGGATAAATACCTAGTAGTGCAATTGCTGGGTCGTAGGGTAGTTCTATTTTTAGTTTTTTGAGGAACCTCCTCCATACTGTTTTCCAGAGTGGCTGCACCAGCTTGCATTCCCATCATACCATATTTTTCTATTGTAATTTGTTTGCCATATGAAAATCTATTATTTTTCACTCAATAATTAAGGTGTAAAATAAGATACAGCCTATAAAAGAGGAATGTGTCAGGAAAGCAGATAGAGGGCTTAATTTTTTTTTTTTAATTTTTTTTTTTAACATTTATTTATTTTTGAGACAGAGAGAGACAGAGCATGAACGGGGGAGGGTCAGAGAGAGGGAGACACAGAATCTGAAACAGGCTCCAGGCTCTGAGCTGTCAGCACAGAGCCCGACGTGGGGCTTGAACTCACGGACCGTGAGATCATGACCTGAGCTGAAGTCGGCCGCTTAACCGACTGAGCCACCCAGGCGCCCCTAGAGGGCTTAATTTAATCTAAAATAGATTTGATAATATATGGTAATATTTTGAATATAAAACTTAGTTTACCAACTCTATATTGGTAAGATGCCTGCTTCTTTACTTCAGTAATGATAATGGACTGCTACTTATCCATTAACTCTCTCCTAGCCATTATTTTAATGACAAAGTGTTTTGAAATGTTTTCTTAAATAGGAACATTAAAATTAAAATTTTAAGTCTAACAAAGCAAGTCAAAATTATGGGTCCGATACTATATGACCATGTATATATGTACACATATACATATACATACATACATACAAATACATACACACATATGCTAAGACTAGTCTAATTAAGTGAACAAATATATATTTGGGGCTGGGAAGCAAACAAAAAGAAAACTTTGTCAGGGATTTCAAGCTTCTTATGCAGACAGAAAATTTTGGTCTAATGCTAGAGTTTTGTTTTTAAAAAAAATTTTTTAACGTTTATTTTTGAGACAGAGACAGAGTGTGAGCGGGGGAGGGTCAGAGAGAGAGGGAGACACAGAATCCTAAGCTGGCTCCAGGCTCTGAGCTGTCAGCACAGAGCCTGACGCGGGGCTCGAACTCATGGACCGTGAGATCATGACCTGAGCCGAAGTCGGACGCTTAACCGACTGAGCCTCCCAGGCGTCCCTAGAGTTTTCTTTTGTTAGAGTTCTGTTTTGTTTTGACTGGTTCTCCTTCTGCCTGACCCTTTCTTCCACCTGACTCCTTAAATTCTGGTGTCCATCAGGGTCTCACCTCTTTCAATTTTCTTCTAATGCTACAGCACCCCTCCTAAGCTTTAACAGTCTGATGTTTCTTTCCCAAATCCTCTCTCCAGCCCTGATCTTGATACTAAGCTCAAGGACAATCCTTGCAAGTAACAACTGGAAACCACCACCTGGATGTCCTACATGCATCCCTGTGCCCACATTTTCGAGACTAATTTAATACATTCTGTCTATGGTCAGAATAAACCACTTCCGTGCACACCCCCTCAACTTTCTTACCCTTCCTGCTGCACTTATCTTATTTGGTAGAAAAACAACCATTATTAAATCTATGTCTACTCCAATTCATTCCCATGCAGCTCAACAGGCCTGGAGAGAAATATGCAACCATGCTGACCTTTAAATTCATGACAACTTTAAATGCATTTTAAATTTATGATGACTTAGCTCAAAAAGACCTTAGATGCTACTACCCACCAATTATATTCAATTTCCATAGTTAATACACTCCTTTATTCTCCTACAGGATAATTCATACTTCCTCTCACTTTTCAAATTTCCTCACTCACAATCATTCCCAGTTGATGTCCATCCTTCATTTCACTAAAAAACTAAAGCAACCAAAAGATAATTTCTACTACCTCCCACTCTTATCAATTCCTCTATATCCACATACTCTGCTTTTTCTTTTTTTTTTAATAATTTTTTTTAATGTTTATTTATCTTTGGGAGGCAGGGAGACAGAGTGGGGGAGGGGCACAGAGAGAGGGAGACACAGAATCCGAAGCAGGCTCCAGTCTCTGAGCTGTCAGCACAGAGCATGATGCAGGACTTGAACCCACAAAGCAGGATCACGACCTGGGCCAAAGTCAGACACCCAACCAACTGAGCCACCCAGGTGGCCCTTCTTCTTCTTATTATTAATGCATTGTCTGTGCTCCTATCCCACTTGTGCTCTAGATTCAAACCCTCCTTGATTCAAAAAAAGTATACTGTTCAACAACTTACTATGTATTTCCCTGCTATCATCAATTTTGACATCAAGATGGGTTATTTCTCCTGAAAAACTCAACCCCACTGAACTATCCGATTCCTTTTTGTTATTATTATTTGAGAGAGAGAGAGAGAGAGAGAGAGAGAGAGAGAGAGAGAGAGAGAGAGCACGTGAGCAGGGGAGAGGGGCAGAGGGAGAGACTTAACTCCGATTTCTACTCCCCATTCTATATACTACACTATGTGTATTTAATTCTTCCCTGTTCTCTCTTGAGCCCACACCAGTGATGCTTTTTACCCCCATTATTCCACAGAAACTGCTCCTGGCAAGAGACCAGGGGCCTCCCATGTGGACCAATGTTCCAACGGTCACCTTTTACTGCTCATCTTGTACTTGACCTATCAAAAACTGTGACACAGATAATCACTCCTTCCCCCTCGAAACACTTCCCCACCCTTGGATTCTAAGACAATACATTCTATTGGCTTTCCTCCTATCTCAATGATCCTCCCTTTTGGACTATAAATTAGTTCTTTCTTATCCCTCACCTCATTTTTATTTCATCTTTGTATTATGAAATTCTTCAGAGAGAAAAACTTGAAAAGCATAAAGCTCAAAAAGAATACAATAGTGTTAACATTTCCCACACGTGCTTGTATATGTGTATATGTGCGTGTTTTGAACTGAACTATTTGCTAAGCTGTGGATACATGAAACTTCATTTCTTTATCTTTTGGCATATATCTCCTAAAGAACGTTGTTTCCTTTATAATACCAACAGCATCTAGAAATTAACAGTAAGTCAAATGCCTTTTATAATTCCTCCACACCCTAATCAGATTACAATCAAGGCTCGTGTATTGTATTTGTCCCATCTCCTTAACCTGGAAAAGTTCTCTCCACTTATTTTTTTAATGACATTGACATTTTAAGAGACTAGGCCAGTTGTTTCAAAAAACACCTATATTTTGAATTTGCCTCTCTTCTTTGTGTCATTTAACATATTCCTGTATCTTCTGTATTTCCTATAAACCTCTTAACAAGGGACTTTCTAAGGGTTGTCTTTGGCCTTTTCTCTTTCCTATTGGTTTTTTCAAACCGTTTCATAGCTTTAAATACCATTTACCTGTTGACAACTCCCAAATATATAGCTCTAACCATGACCTCTCTCCTGAACTCTAGATTTGTATATCCAACTATATACTCAATATCTCCACGTGATTATTTTGCAGATATCTCAACTTTTCAATGTTTAAAATCAATAATGCTCCTCCATTGCCTTCCCCATTACACCTAATGGCAACTCCATTGTTTCAATTGCTTGCCAAAAACTTAGAAATCATTCTTGACTCCTTCTCATATGCTACATCTAATCTGTTGCAAATTAATATATACAAGTGGAATCTGACTACTTTTCATTCACTTCCACTATAATCATCCTTATCCAAGGCACTTCTCTTAAATTATTGTAATATCCTTCTAAGTAGGCTCCTTGCTTATGCCCTTGGCTCCCCTCAGTCTATTCTTACCCACCAGCAGCCAGTCTGTTCTTCCCTGTGATAAACCAAACCAGATTACATCATTTCTCTACTGGAACCCCTCCAGTGGTTTTCCATATCACCCAAATGAAAAGCCAAAGTCACCAAAATTAACTAGACAGCCCTATATGATGTAGATTTCCTTAACTCTTTGAAAGCATTTTCTTCAATTCTCTTCCGGGCACACTGGCCTCTTTGTTATTCCTTGAAGATGTCAGACAACCCCCATCTCAGGTTCTTTGTCTTTGCACTTGCTTTTCCTTCTGTTTGGAAACCTCTTCTCCACAGACACATAACTCACACATTCCTCTCCATCATTTCTTTATTAAAGGTCACTTTTCGGGGCGCCTGGGTGGCTCAGTCGGTTAAGCGGCCGACTTCGGCTCAGGTCACGATCTCGCGGTCCGTGAGTTCAAACCCCACACTGGGCTCTGTGCTGACAGCTCAGAGCCTGGAGCCTGCTTCAGATTCTGTGTCTCCCTCTCCCTCTGCTCCTCCCCTGCTCGTACTCTGTCACCCTCTCCCAAAAATAAACAAACATTAAAAAAAAACTTTTTTTAAAAAGATCACTTTGGGGCGCCTGGGTGGCGCAGTCGGTTAAGCGTCCGACTTCAGCCAGGTCACAATCTCGCGGTCCGTGAGTTCGAGCCCCGCGTCAGGCTCTGGGCTGATGGCTCAGAGCCTGGAGCCTGTTTCCGATTCTGTGTCTCCCTCTCTCTCTGCCCCTCCCCCATTCATGCTCTGTCTCTCTCTGTCCCAAAAATAAATAAACGTTGAAAAGAAAAATTAAAAAAAAAAAAGATCACTTTTTCTGTGGGAATTTTCCTTCACCATGCTAAGTAATAAACTGCAATGCAGGCATTAAAACTGTAAGAATTACATATACCAGAAACTCCTTTTTTGCTTTTGCTTTATTTTTCTCCACTTACCACCATCTAACATGCTAGACATTTTGTTTGTTTATTGTCTATCTCTCTATAGTACAATACATATGCAACGTAAGCTCCATGAAGACACTTTTGCCTGTTTTGTTAACTGCCATATCCCTGATACATAGAAAATAGCTTGATATGTAGTAGGCACTCAATGATTTATTAAATGAGATGAAAAAAATCAGAATAAGAAAGGAGATGGCTGGAAAAATTAGGCCTTTGTAATTTCCTTCTTAAAAAATGTATTTAAGTATGTAGGCATGCATTTTTAACTTGAGATAGACTAGCAGTAATGGCATGTGATTAGGCAGCCAGAGAATAGAGGATTAAAAAATAGGTAACCTTTTAAGGTTCCTAGAATCTCTAGTACCTAGGAGTTTTTAAGATATTTAAAACTTAAATTTTTCCTTTGTTTTGCTAAAATACAAAATTATTACATTCTGACTTTTTTTTTCCCTTGGTTCTCTGAGCTACCTGATCCTTTTTTTTATTTTGTCAGTTCCCTGCTCCCAGGTACAGTTCTAGAAGTATGGCTTCATTTTAAGAATTTTCAGCAGGAAGGTTTGGGAAAAAGCTGTGAGTGAAGCAGATAGGAAAATCTTAGTGATTTTTAAATGGCCATACCAAATTTCTGCAACATTTATGCCATGTACTCAAGTGTTGCTTAATAGGCACTTAATTCTGCCTTCAAGTAAAGAGAATTTTTTAAATGAGTATCTCCAAGTTCAGAAGAAATCCTTACAAACATTTCTAACAGCTGCCAGAATTCCTCTGAACAGCACCTAGTTCATTGCCATGACTACATTCTTGGCAGTGCTCTCTCCAGTCAAATTTCTGAAAATATCTGGTATGAAACAACAATATACTTGACAACTGCACTGTATGATGAAAGAATGGGTGAAGATGTCTCCTAAATCATGTATCATAGTGGTAACAAATGCATCCAAAAGTTCAAAACCTCTTCTGAAACCTCAGCACCCTAGCCAGTATCATTTGGTACAACCGGCTAGTTTCTGTTAATACTAAACTAACACACAAACCTGCACATCTACCATCTTGTTTCAGTCCAACAAAGCAGTTGATTTTCAAGGTACTGGTATCTAGATGTTCTAGTCCTAAACTGCACGTGGTAGAAATATATATTTTTTCTATGAATCCTTTCCCTCTCTTCAAACTTCCCTAATTTACAATAAAACAGACGATGCCAATATATTCTAAAAATTAAGAATATAGTTTTGGAGTCAGGCCCCAGACTGAATCCCAGTTCTCTAACTATCTAGCTGTACTGCCATAGGCAAGTTTAAAGTATACAAAGTATACAAATTCCCTAGGCCTCACGGGGGATTACCATGAGGATTATGAAATAATATATAGAAATCACTTGGCATACTGTAGGACATGAGGTACTCACTAAACATTAGCTACAGTTACTGCAACATCTCAAAAATCTTAACTCTAGAATAACCTTTACAGTCTCTTACATCCCATGTCTCTTATTTCTTGTCTTTATAAATGAAGGCCCCTTCCTTTTTATCCTTATTGCCTAGACTTACACTCTGGTGCTGGTCATTTTTAACGGTGATTATTTTAACTTCATTTTTATTCAACTACTTTCCTCCAGCATTTTTCCTACTCCTTTTCTTAACCCAATTCAGTAATTTTTAAGTCACCTTTAGTATCTTTGCAACATGTCTGTAATCTTACCCTCTGCTTCAAAAGTATTTATTTATAGCAAGTATTTTTCAAGTAGCCACTGTCTGGCACTAGGGTAGGTAATGGAGACACAACTGTAAACTAAACAGGCACAGTATGGTAAAAGCTCTGCTTTGAGGAATTTAAATAACATTACTTCTTTCATGCCCTATGTTTCAAATCATCTCCTACGAGGCAGGTTTCTTTAGAGCTACTGCATCACAGCAAACAAAACAATACTGACACTGCAGTAAAGCATCATAGTTAAGAGTATGGATTTTGCAGTCAAACCCAACAGAAATACTCCCCTGACTAGCTGTGTGATCTTAAGGAAAGTTTCTTCACCTCTCTAAATGCTTCACTGGTAAAATGGGCATAATATAATACCATATGATATGGTTATTATGTAAACTGAATGAGATAATACATATCTGTTTAAAACAATTTTTCCCACCTAATAACAGCAATTTATTACAAATGCTATTTTCCCTCTCTCCAAATCTCTTCCAAGTGGCACCCTCCTCCTCTAACTTTGTACAACTCCTAAGCTTTCCTCCTTCAAGCTTTTCAGAGGAGCTGCAAACAATCTCTAATCCCACTCAATCTGGACTAAGAACTCCCTTAAGAACTTTCAGTTAAATCCAGTCTGATTATACACTTTAGTGTTCTACATTTACCTATCACCCTCAGAAGAACAAAAAAAAAAAAAAAAAAATGGAAAAGGAGTATTCCTTGATTTTTATTCATACTAACACAACTATTCAGGTATCAAGTATCCAGAAGATCTTTTCCCAAGTTTGTTTTAGCTGTGTTTATGATAAATCTTAACTTCCTAAAAACAGATGTTTCAAACTATGCAGCACCTATACAGGGCCATCACAAACATTTATTCAGGCCCTGCTATGAAAAGAGGCAGGTAAACATAAAATGAAATCGCTACTGAAATCTACTAAAATCGGGCTTACTGAACTGTAATTTTTCATTAGCTAGGAATGTGAAATCTACTTAGTTCCTAACAATTAATCATTGGAATATTAAATTTTATAAACTGTGTATTTCTAGACAAGGCTGTAGCACTGAAACTAACAAATATAGCTTCCGACCAAAACTGTAGCATTCACAGAGATCAATGAATAAACACAATTTGAAATTTTCACTTACTCAAATTCTGTAGCATAATATTTAAGAAAGCCCAGTAAGAGGTCCCCAAGATTTGATTCATTCTTCGAGAGGTAAGGAGGAACATTACATGGAGCTTGATGTACAAGATGCAGCTGTATAGCAGGACTAAAAGATTCCTGTCAAAAAGAAAAAGGGGGAAATATAAAGCCATTTAAAACACACACTAAAAACTTTACAAATCCTGACGTAATGCTCTCTGAAGAAGAGAGAAGAAATCTTTATGTTGGCAGTTTGGAAATCTGAAGTTTTTCTCCTACTAAGGATTTCACCAGTATTTAGAGTATGCCAGAAAATACTTAAAAAACTAAGAGATTCTAAACCTTGGCTGAGGTATATCACTCATTTAAATGGATTCCTACAGTAGCAAAAAATTTTCTAACTCATAAACCCTTACTGTACATACTAAGATTTCATCAAATTACATATGGATTTCTTTATAAATGTATCTCCTTAACTGCTTCTACAAGGAGCAGTTGTACTTTATAAAGGGTTAAATCAAGCACAAGGTAAGAGTGTTTTCTAACTGTCACTTAAAATTTCTCTTAGAGGCCATAAAAGTAATTAATATATGTATAGTACTTATACCAATTTTAAGATTCTTAAAATTTTATTTCATTTTTGTATTTTGTATCTTAATGGGAAGGAAAGACAGAAATTCAACATGAATTAAACTTCAAAAGACAAAGAAGGCAGGGAAAAGAAGAAAGATAGGAAACAAACCAGCAAGCAATATTCAGCAAACTTTTACCACAATATTCATAAAGGAGGGTATCATTCGCTTGTAATCCATGCTGAAACAACACACTTATTGGAAAGAATACTAATGGGTACTTATCTTTTTGCTGATAGTATGCCATTCATTTTCATGTATGATCTTTATTAGTAACAAATTCTGGCTCTAAAACATACTGAATGAACTATGGAGGTTCTAACGTAACACATATCCATGTA
The DNA here is from genome assembly GCF_022837055.1 of Prionailurus viverrinus. Lineage (NCBI taxonomy): Eukaryota > Metazoa > Chordata > Mammalia > Carnivora > Felidae > Prionailurus > Prionailurus viverrinus. The sequence continues at coordinate 266,263 of NW_025927642.1, read as the reverse complement.
TTAGAAAAAAAACTTTAAGGTAATTTGAACACTGTCCTTAAGATGGGTTTTCTACATGCCTCTTTGCCATCAGAGTAATAGATTTTTTTTTAAGCAACTTGTTCAGGCAAAACAGCTTATCCTTAAGGTTCCCAAATACCTAACAAATCAACCTTCGGTTTATGGATATCAATTCAATTAGTAATGTCTAAGTCACTCCATTAAATTTTAAAAAAAGGCTCCCAAAAAACTAAGCTGATACAGAGAAACAGGGTAGTGCATCTATTTAAAGGCAGTACTCGGGGTGCCCGGGTGGCTCAGTTAGTTAAGCATCTGACTCAATTTCAGCTCACATCATGATCTTACAGTTCATGAGCTCAAGCCTCACATTGGGCTCTGTGCTGGCAATGCGAAGCCTGCTTGGGATTCTCTCTCTCCCTCTCTGTCTCTGCACCTCTCCTTTCACCCGCTTGCAAGCGTGAGTGTGCACTCTCTCTCTCAAAAATAAACAAACATTTTAAAAAATTTAAAAAATAAAGGTAATCCTCAAAACTCCCAGTAAAAATAAAGGAGCAAGAAAATAACAAATTCTCTCCCTGTCCTACAATTCTATCAATAATTTTTAACTACCAAGAAGTAATAGATTATCTTTCTCTCAGAAGATCATTCTACCCCAACCACAGTTTGTAAAGCTGACACTCCTAAACCTGGAACTTCCCCTTACACTTCTCTCAGATTTAGTATTACATTATGAGACTAAGGTAGAAATCTACATTGTCTCTCCAACTAGGGGGAGTACAAGAGAAGCCTCAATTCCTAAGAAAGAGTGAAAGCAGAGGGGCAGCAGGAATACTGCATCTACCACCATCTGTCTTGTACTGGTAAGTATAAAACTGGACTTAGGACAGCATTTTAACTTGTAAAATTTAAATGTTATTTTCTGGCTAATTAAACAAAAAGATATAACATAAGTTCAAATGACAAGGAGAAGAAAAGTAGATCACTGTTAATACCTTCTGCTCAGAAAGCTTTTTACTAATTTTGATTTCTAGCGCATAGCACGCTAAGAATTCAATTTATGAACTGATGCTGAAATAAAACAGTCATTTTCTTATCTTAATTCTAAAACTGTTTGAACCTCTTTTAAAATTTTTATTTTTTTTCAATAATTTAAAAAGATCAGTAACTGTAGATTAACAATGAAGAGTTGTGAGACCTACTCTACTCAAATGCTGAATGACTTGACTAACAGTTTGACCAGTCTCCTCTTAGCTCCGTTATTCTTTTCCATGGTCACATACAAAAAGGGCCATGGCATATATACTTGGGGAGAACCGAAGGAGAAATCCAAACTAAAAAGAAAAAAAAAAGAAAGGGTCTAAAAGATGCCATAAGTAAACAGAAATTCCATTTAACCATCAGAAATCCCCATTGTTAGCAATCCTAAAATTCATATGGAACCACAAAAGGCCCCGGAATAGCCAAAGTAATTTTGAAGAAGAAGACCAAAGCAGGAGGCATCACAATCCCAGACTTTAGCCTCTACTACAAAGCTGTAATCATCAAGACAGCATGGTATTGGCACAAAAACAGACACAAGACCAATGGAATAGAATAGAAACCCCAGAACTAGACCCACAAACGGATGGCCAACTCATCTTTGACAAAGCAGGAAAGAACATCCAATGGAAAAAAGGCAGTCTCTTTAACAAATGGTGCTGGGAGAACTGGACAGCAACATGCAGAAGATTGAAACTAGATTGAGACCACTTTCTCACACCATTCACAAAAATAAACTCAAAATGGATAAAGGACCTGAATGTGAGACAGGAAACCATCAAAACCCTAGAGGAGAAAGCAGGAAAAGACCTCTCTGACCTCAGCCGTAGCAATTTCTTACTTGACACATCCCCAAAGGCAAAGGAATTAAAAGCAAACATGAACTATTGGGACCTTATGAAGATAAAAAGCTTCTGCACAGCCAAGGAAACAACCAACAAAACTAAAAGGCAACCAACGGAATGGGAAAAGGTATTTGCAAATGACATATCGGACAAAGGGCTAGTATCCAAAATCTATAAAGAGCTCACCAAACTCCACGCCCGAAAAACAAATAACCCAGTGAAGAAATGGGCAGAAAACATGAAAAGACACTTCTCTAAAGAAGACATTCGGATGGCCAACAGGCACATGAAAAAGATGCTCAACGTCGCTCCTCATCAGGGAAATACAAATCAAAACCACACTCAAATATCACCTCACGCCAGAGTGGCCAAAACGAACAAATCGGGAGACTATAGATGCTGGAGAGGATGTGGAGAAACGGGAACCCTCTTGCACTGTTGGTGGGAATGCAAACTGATGCAGCTGCTCTGGAAAACAGTGTGGAGGTTCCTCAAAAAATTAAAAATAGACCTACCCTATGACCTAGCAGTAGCACTGCTAGGAATTTACCCAAGGGATACAGGAGCACTGATGCATAGGGGCACTTGTACCCCAATGTTTATAGCAGCACTCTCAACAATAGCCAAATTATGGAAAGAGCCTAAATGTCCATCAACTGATGAATGGATAAAGAAATTGTGGTTTATATACACAATGGAGTACTACGTGGCAACGAGAAAGAATGAACTATGGCCCTTTGTAGCAACATGGATGGAACTGGAGAGTGTCATGCTCAGTGAAATAAGCCATACAGAGAAAGACAGATACCATATGTTTTCACTCTTATGTGGATCCTGAGAAACTTAACAGAAACCCATGGGGGAGAGGAAGAGAAAAAAAAAAAAAGAAAAAAAAGGAGGTTAGAGTGGGAGAGAGCCAAAGCATAAAAGACTCTTAAAACTGAGAACAAACTGAGGGTCGATGGGGGGTGGGAGGGAGGGGAGGGTGGGTGATGGGTATTGAGGAGGGTACCTTTTGGGATGAGCACTGGGTGTTGTATGGAAACCAATTTGACAATAAACTTCATATATTGAAAAAAAAATTAAAAAAAAAAAGAAATCCCCATTGTTGGTAATTATTTACATTACAGAAAGATTCTCTGCTTTAAGAAAAATTTCACCAAAGAATTTTTTTTAAAGGGAGCTGCCCCATTGCACATGTATTTAAAAATAATATATGCTACCTTAGATACGAGTAGGCAGAACTTTAACATATTAGAAAACACATAAAGAACAACTGAAAAGTCAAAGGAATTACATCCTAAATCCATGGAAAAACAATTTAACTGATAGAATGTAACATCTTTCTAAACGCATTTGGAGGTGAGGTGGGTTATCGATACCTGCTGTTTGTTTTTAATGTAGGGAAGACATCTTTATTCTGTAATGACTTAATTCCTGCAAACATCTGCCAATTGATATTTAAAGATTTTTGAAGATATGTACCTTCTGTACCTTTTTTTCCTTTTCAATCAATGCCAATTTAAGAAAAATTTAACTGGGCAACCCTTTGAAAAACATCTGAAAAGTCTCAACTTTTCTTTGCCCATAGAACTGCTTCCCCCCAAAATGGCAAAAACATCTTTTGCCAAATTCCATCATTTTCTGACACTGTGCCATAATATCTTACCTTCAAAGTTTGAATTTTAGACAATTAAGCACTTTCTAGAATAAAATAGACTGGCTAAACTTTTACTTGCTAACTGTTCTTTAAAAAGATACATGCCTTAATTGAAAGAAGACTATTTTTTACCTCCAGGCAAACAGAGAAATTTAAGTTACATAGTATTCTAACAATATAAATTATTAGACCCTATATATAAATGTTGAGGAAGGTCTCAAAGAAAAAGATAACTGATATAGACTACTTAAACAGAGTTCTGCCTAAATAGAAAAAGAGCTAAATGATATATTAAAGTCTCACCAACCTTTCTTAATTATACGCAGATTACCACGAATTCGGTGATACATGTTAAAGACTGATCATGAAATTTCCTTTAAATTATATTTGCTTTTAGCAAAATGTTTAACATTTTGAAAGCAACATAAGCATCATAAAGTAGAAACACTATAATGAAGTGGTTAAGAGCATGAGCTCTGGAGTCAGAATTAGCTTTGAAACCTTCTCTTAGCTCTAGGAACTTAAATTGCTTAGCTTTCCAAAGGTTCAGCTTCTTCATCTATAACACAAGGAAAATAACAGTACTCATAGAACTGTAATAAGGATTAAATGATATAATATATGTAAAGCATAGCAGCAATAGTATTACCTATATAGTATTTAGTATATTTAGTATAGTATGTAGTATAGTATTGCCTATATAGCTTGGCATCATTATTGTTATAACTGTACATTATCTTTTTTTTTTTAATTTTTTTTAACGTTTATTTATTTTTGAGACAGAGAAAGACACAGCATGAACGGGGGAGGGGCAGAGAGAGGGGGAGACACAGAATTGGAAGCAGGCTCCAGGCTCTGAGCCATCAGCCCAGAGCCCAACGTGGGGCTCGAACTCACGGACCGCGAGATCGTGACCTGAGCTGAAGTCGGATGCTTAACCGACTGAGCCACCCAGGCGCCCCTGTACATTATCTTTTTTTAGAGCACAAGGTGGAGTGGGAGAGAGAGAGGAAGAGAGAGAATCTTAAGCAGACTCCATGCCCAGTGCTAAGCCTCACTCAGAGCTTGATCTCATGACCCTGAGATCATGACCTGAGCTGAAATCAAGAGTAAGACACTTAACCAACTGAGCGACCCAGGTACCCCATAACTGTCCAATTTATGCAATAATGCAGTATAGTTACCTCCTGAAATAATGTATTATTTCAAAATTAACTTCCTTATAACTCTTAAAATTTAAGTAATATCAACTTTAAAAGAATGTTTTTATCACTAAAAAAAACTTCCCCCCAAACTTTTAAATATGTCTTTTCAAAGGTATTCGTTTATAACCTGTTTTACATAACTAAAATCTTTCATCATACTGTACACACTTTAAAACTGAAAAAAAAAGTTGCTATATGTATACATATGTATGCATATGTATACATGTAAAATTTAATATATTTCAATACATAACTACACAGGGGAACTCTACTTCTCAGAATTCCTAACTTCATAACTATAAAAATGGCTTCCTGGAATATGAAGATGCCACTAGGGAAAGAAACAAATATAAGTTATCTTCATAAATCTCCACCTAGCATAAATCTAGGTAAATCTCACAATATACTTGCATTAAACTAAAGATCCCTTCATAAGTTTAACCCGAGTTTATACATTTAAACATTCTCAACTTCACTGCTTTAACTCAATAGTAAATATTCTGTCTTCTATTTGACTATTCATGTTGCCTTTTTAAAGTCAATAAGAATTAAGTAGTAATAATAATGTTATATAGCTTTTGAAGGTAAAGATATGGCCACAGTCTTTCATCCTTTTTTTTTCATAATTTAGTATCCAAACCGAACTGAAACACCATACCAATTTTTAAAACAATTATCATAAATTTGAGGAGAAAATACAAAAATAACTAAAAAAGCATAATATACTGAACAAATGTTATTCTATTTCAAAATTTATATCCTATTTTTAAATTCTACTTAACTATATTAGAGAAGCTCAAAATTTAAAAGAACCTTGTTCCCTTGTAAAATAAAGTGGTTTTTTTGTTACTATAAAGTTTTAAGTCATTCTCAAACTTACTTATTCAACCTGAAATTTTGTCATATATGTTTTTTCTTAAAGAAAGGTATATCTGTATAGGGACAATCAGATATACACAAATAAAATGTAATAATCAACAGAAACTAGATGAAATAATATATTAGTGAACACTACTATCATTTTGCCTTTCCTCATTCAGCACAGTATAATAGAAAAAATATCAGTTTCTGGGTCCATAATTTGTGACTGTAATACAACTTGGATCAATAATATAATCTTCCTAAGACTTAGTTTCTTCACCTGTGAATCAAGGAAAATACTACATAAGTTTACCTGTCGAGGACTAAGGACACTGTATATAAAATTTATAGAGTGCTGACATAAAATAGATACTACATAAATAATAGTTATCAGTAGTAAGAAATAAGCTGATTTGCTTGTTCCATTGGATGGACCACCAAGAAAAGCACTCTACTGATCAATTAGCTTACAAGTTTCAGATAAAATTTAAAATCCTGTTAAGAGTGGATAGTATATCCTTACCCATGTAAGCATTAATCTTATAGTAAAGATAGTATTCTTCAAATATTTATGGTAATATAACCACACTTGAAAGCAAATTAAGACATTCTTAAATCTAGCAGGTCTTGCTACAAGTATTTTTTAAGGCTTTGGGACTGAACTAGTATTAAATCTATTTCCTTGTTACAGGTATAGAAATAGGATTATTAGCACAACAGGAGTGTAGAGTATAGGGTGAGAGACAGTGTAAGTGAAGAGAAGATGGGACTCTGTCATGGGGGGGAAGCTAGAAAATTAGAAAAATGAAACAGAAGTAAAAATAAGGTTCTTCAAACTAGAATATACTAGTAAGAACCTTGGTATCCTAAAATAAAAGCAATACCTCTGCTCTGTTCTCAAGCATAGAGCATTAAACTGAGACTTTATTAGTATTTTATTTTAGTAAAACAAATTCATGCAGCACAGAGTTTAAGTGAGATTTGTGTAGAAGCATCTGTTCCACACACAGTAAGAGACTCTTTAAAGGATAAGTTTAAAAAATTTTTTTTTCAACATTTATTTATTTTTGGGACAGAGAGAGACAGAGCATGAACGGGGGAGGGGCAGAGAGAGAGAGGGAGACACAGAATCGGAAGCTGGCTCCAGGCTCTGAGCCATCAGCCCAGAGCCTGACGCGGGGCTCGAACTCACGGACCGCGAGATCGTGACCTGGCTGAAGTCGGACGCTTAACCGACTGCGCCACCCAGGCGCCCCTAAAGGATAAGTTTTAACTATTAGATGCTTTGTATGCTGAAAAATATACACAGCTCTTTCTACACGGAAACCTAGGTCTTAACAATAAAGCTGGGACAATAAAATGAAACAGTAAACACCCAGTCATTATTTCTGACCTTTCAGCATAAGCTAAATAATCAATATTTTATGGAGGGAGAAAACCATTCAAGGATAAGACCCAAAAGTTCAAGTTACTTTTATTTCTATACTTTCTGATGCTTTCATTTTCACAATGTTTATGAAAGCATAGTGATCCCTAGCAATAATTGAAACACATTATAGTAGCTCTTTATAATACCAGAAATTAGTTTTCAAAATGAGGAAGATAAGATACCCAGATTCCAAACGATTCTTATAACGGTGTCTTTACCAGATGATCCACCACAACCTGGGAAGTCCTCACCACAGCAATCTCGATAACAGTGAACCTTTCATTATCCAGCACCTTGCATGTGTGCATTACGATAATAACATGTTCAAAAACAAGAACATCAGTTCTTAACTATCAAAGGTTGTTATATTTAATTTAGATTCCATATCAAGGACTTATATTTTCTATGATACATATAAAATAAGCAAGTCCTTTGAAAAGTGATCACTCAAGCTAGATCTTTTTCAATTTGCCTATTTAGTAATTTTAGAAAACAGCTTTTTGTAACTTCATAAAACTAAACAGGTAAAAATTACATGGTTTCAGAAGGCTGATTAAACATTCTAAACAGATAGTTTAAATATTATTTCCAAATACAACCAGGAATAAGGATGATTATGGAGGAAAACAGAAATGGTAGGACTATAAAACAAGGAAACAGAATTCTGGAAAAAAGGAACACAAAAAACTGGAAAAGAAACAAAAGTATATAGATTGTGAGTTATGTACATTACCTAGGTTTCTCTAAATTCAAACTGAGTATATACCAAACTTTTTCTAGTAGGCACCCTTCACCACTTTCATGTTTCCAATTAACTTCAGAAGGATTCTTAATATTATGCACTCAAGGAGTGTAAGTATCAGTGTTACTCCTTTTGGTGTATTAGTTGGTAAAATCAAGTGAAAGATACAATGATTATCCAATTGTTCAACTTAATTTTTCCCCTGCTTTCAAAGTATACGTAGATTGGGCTAAAAGACTTCTGAGTAAAGAAATACTACAAAACTATTTAAAATAGCACGAAGAAAACTGGAATGAGTCTAAATAGGCCTTGACCAATTGAATATATTTAATTCCTTTTAGTGATAATCATGAGCATCATGCAAATAATTCCACCATTAAGAAAAATGACCACACTGCCAATAACCAAATAAAATATGACAGTCTTCTGAAAAAGTATACGGAATATTTTTAATGTGCTAGTGGCCAATGCCTCAGCCTATATAGAAAATGTTATTATATACTTAGAAGGTAACTATCACACCTTTTACATTCACATTAATACTGCATATAATAGTTCCACATATATTTGTCATAATATGTATTAGAATAATTTATAAGAAACACTTACTGGGTAAATTTTTTGGATGGATGGAAGGATGGGTTCAGGTAGGGCTATAAAAAAAAAAGTTTAAAGCTTCTGTGATTCACATAATTCATTTCACAAAGCAATAATTTGTCAGCTACACCCCAGGTATGAGACTATAAGGGTTTCTGCTAGAATTCAACAGTTTCCATATATTTTGTGAATTAACTCTGATCCCTAGAAACTTAAATTCAAAATATATCTAAGTTGATAACTTCAGGTTAATAAACTATGTATATTTCTAGGTAAACAAATGTTCCTTGCATTTTTAGAAAAACAAGTCATCAATGGACACACATCATTTGGTCCAACATCAGACACACACACAAAATAAGCAAGACAAGGATTGTTCTACATATATTGAATGAACATTGTTAAGATGGATGTAGCTATCAAAAAAAATTTTTAAGTAAAGTCCAACGATACTGTATCATGAAAGAATAATAGCTATATCATAATTGTCCCTTTATGTTTAATTTCTTCTAATAAACAGTAATACCAAAACTGAGATAGTTTCAGGAGATCGATCTATTAAAAAAACTGAAAAAAAAAATCTTCAACTTCACTAATTTTTAAAAAGGAGGCTTCAGCAAAGTTTAGAAATATAAATCAGAAATATAAAGTTTAGAAATATAAATATGCCACTTTGCCATAAAAAATTAAAATTTCATACAAAGGAATCATTATCTTTATATGTTACTTTATTTTTTGTCATTCTTCATTCTCCAATATCTTTACCAAAATCCAACCTCAATAAATGCATTAACAGCCATTTCACATCATCATAATATAAAGGAAATAACATGGAAAGCAAAGTACTTAATATTCACAATAAAAAAAACTGCAAAATACAATATCTTGAGTATAAGATACAAGTAATGTGTTTTCAAGATTTAATATTAAAGACCAAATATAATACCATAAAACAAACTGTGTATTTAAGAATTAGAAATACATTGTATATAATTAAGTAAACTCAGTAACAATCATTATTTTTAATTTGCAGTTTAGCAAAAACCTTTTTATATGACTTCTGGAATACATTAATATCTAAATAATCAACTATTATTACCAACTTACGTGATCTCCAACTATGATTATAAATGTATAAATTTCTATCACATAATATTTAAATATCTCTTCTGTATCATGCTCCATTCCCAAGTTGAAATTGGAATAAAATAAAATTCCATGATAGGCTGGAATGTTCACAGTGTGTGACTGAGGGGAAAAACTCATTACTTACTGGAATCACTCTTAGGAAGTAAAAATATTTTTTCCCAGAGGCATTCAAATGCTCAAAATTCTAGAAGATCCTACAAATAAACTCAAGCCCCAGTTACTTTAATTCTAAACGTCTTTATATTCATGTAATAGTTTTTAATGACTTTCTAACAATTTTGCTGTAATATAGAAGTCAAATTGGTAAATCTTACTAGAAATTAGTTTACTTAATTAAAAACCTGAATTCCCTTCTCACTGAATGCCCCTAGTAAATTAAAATTATAATTTAAAAAACAGTGAAGAAAGGTTATAAACATTTAGAAAAAAAAATTTTATTTCATTCTAGAATCATAACCAGAATGTTAGAAGAGAAAAACAAACAGTAATCACTGGTTAGGGTCTTTCTTTTTTTTTTTTTTTTTTTTTTTAATTTTTTTTTTTTTTCAACGTTTATTTATTTTTGGGACAGAGAGAGACAGAGCATGAACGGGGGAGGGGCAGAGAGAGAGGGAGACACAGAATCGGAAACAGGCTCCAGGCTCTGAGCCATCAGCCCAGAGCCTGACGCGGGGCTCGAACTCACGGACCGCGAGATCGTGACCTGGCTGAAGTCGGACGCTTAACCGACTGCGCCACCCAGGCGCCCCTGGTTAGGGTCTTTCAATAGACAAAGCACCCTGAGAACTAAGCAATTTGAAAGTTTTGGGGAGCAAGGATATCACTCAGTAAATCCCTTGTCTAACAACCTTAAAGCTAGTCATTTGTGAAAATAAATAAAAGAAAGTGGAGTCGGGAAGCCCTGAAAGGTGCTCTCACACACTGCCACCATTCTCCATAAGAAGTATACTTTGCATTCCCCAATAGGAAGAAGCTTCCTTTACATACTCTAGTAGAAGGAAGAATTTTTCCTTGCTCAGCAACAGCCCAGGCAATGAGAATTCAACAAAACAGCCCCTTCCAGCTTCCTCCCCTTCCTCGATAAAGGCAAGCCCCTCAACCTCCATTCTCTGGACTTGCCAATGGTTGGTTCAATACAGTTTGCTTGTTCTGAATTGCGATTCCTCTATTCCAGAATAAACTCACTGTACTGGTAAAAAAACAAACAAACAAACAAAAACCTAGCTCTTTTGTTTTTTAAGGTCAACACATTGCAGAGCAATTGGCGTACCGTGGCAGTTAACACTATCCTGATAGTAACATCAAAGTCTTGAATAGTTTTTCAAATGTTTATTTTACTCAAAGCAACATATATTCAGGGGCACCTGGGTGGCTCAGTTGGTTAAGCATCTGACTTCGGCTCAGGTCGTGATCTCACAGTTCATCAGTTCAAGCCCCATATTGGGCTATCTGCTGTCAGTGCAGAGCCTGCTTCACATCCTCTGTCCCCTCTCTCTCTACCCCTTCCCCTCTCGCTCACTCACTCGTTCTCTCTCTCAAAACTAAACATTTGGGGGGAAAAAAGCAACATACATTCAGGAAGGATCTAGCTGTAACAACTATTTTTACTTCAAAATTTTGGACTTCAATCTTTTAAATTTCTCTCTCAAAAGCAAAAAAAAAAACAAACAAACAAACAAAACACCTTACTATTACAGTATCTGATCAATAGATAACAGCTTCAGAACAGCTACTCTGTAAGATTTTACTTTGCCTACATTTCAGATGAGAGCTTTCTGGTCAGGCCTCCACAAATTTAAACATGGAAACATTCCATTCTGATTCATCAAAAATTCAACTAAAAAAAAGAGATCTTCAACAATAAACAACAATTTTGAAAATTCAAGGACAATTTTGTTTTTGAGAGAGCGCGTGCAATCTAAGAAGAGGAACAGGGGAGGAGAGAGAATCCCAAGTAGGCTCCATTCTCAGCGCACAGCTAGACATGCAGCTCAATCCCATGACCCCAGGATCATGACCTGAGCCAAAATCAAAAGTCAAACACTCAACTAACTGAGCCACCCAGGTGTCCCAAAAATTCAAGAGCAATTTTAGAATGCCTGAAACAGTTTTGTACCTGAAAACATGGTAAACATTCTATGAATATTCATTCAAATTATTATTTCTAACCAGGTAATACTTTTGCCTTTTTATTAATTATTATTATTAATCTTAGATGGCCATTAAAATCTCTTCTCATCGGCTTTTTCCCTTCACACTTTCATCAGTCACTTTTTCAAGCATATGTAGTCAATTACTAACTATTGAAATTCATTCTAGGAAATATTTTAATCTTTTTCAACCTTTCCACATACAGAAGACAAATTTCCTTTCTGTACTCATGGCAGAAAAGATATTAAAAAAGCCTTTAAGAAGTTAAATGAAACCTAAAAGTCCATCCAATCCAATTATCCATGTTACAGATAAGAATATTAGGCCAGAAAGGTAGAATAAACTGACCAAAATTACAAACACTAGTTCACTGTGGCATGACTGGAACTGCTCAATACACTTTGCAGACTCCTGTTTGCCAAAAACGCAGCTATTTATTTCAATCTAATTTCAACACGGCTACTTATTTCAATCTAATTTCTTCTAGTGAGAAGTAGCCAAAATTTGCCAAATAACAGTTACGCTTTTACTTTTATTATTATTTTAGAGAGAGAGAGTGCGAGAGGGGAAGATGGGCAGAGGGAGAGAGAGCAAGTGAGAGTAAGAGAGTCAGAGAGAGAGACAGAGAGAGAGAGGAGAGGAGAGAATCTTAAGCAGGTTCCACAGAGAGAGAGAGAGAGAGAGAGAGAGAGAGGAGGAGAAGAAGAAGAAGAAGGAGGAGGAGGAGGAGGAGGAGGAGGAGGAGGAGGAGGAGAGGAGAGAATCTTAAACAGGTTCCACGCTTAGTGCGGAGCCCAATCCGGGGCTCAATCCCACGACCCTGGGATCATGACCTGAGCTGAAATCAAGAGTCACAGGCTCAACCAGCTGAGCCACCCAGGCACCTCAATACAGTTATACTTTAGCTGTGCATAGTGGATGTACTTTAACAAAGACCTAGAAACAGTGATGATAGTGCCATTAATTACAAATCATCTTAGTGAAGAGGACTTTGTCAAAAACAAAATAGGATTAACAAAATGTAAACAGAATTTTAACATGATTTTTGAACAGTGGTAAAAAATTTCTGAACTTTCAACCTGCTTACCAAACTGCCTCAGTACATGTGTGATAAAAGTCCATTTTTCTAAAGAAGGCAATCAAAGTAAAGTATCTAATGTAACCCACAAAAATGGAGAGCAAGAGCACATATTATAGCTGTTCATACATGTTCAATACTGTAGTCAAATCTCATTTCTAAATCACAACTAGTGTCTATTCACTTTTTAGTTTTAGTTGTAATTTAAAATGTACATTTGACAAAATCTAAATAACCCCTGATATATTTCTGGCACATAACTTTTCAATATTTATATACATATGAATACATACACAAACTCAAATACAGATACAATTTTTAAAATAAAATTGATCCCATGTTGTATATGATACCATATCATGGATATTTTCTTTTACCATTAAATATCCTAAAAACATATTCTTAGCAGCTGAAAATATTATAATTAATTCAATCATTCCTCTATTCTTAAAAACTTAGATTATTTCCAATCTTCTATTATTTCTTTCACCCAAACTCCATGCCAACTCACAAGGAATAAAAACTTCTTTATCCAAAAAGAAAATCCTTTAATTCCTGTCTCAAGTGAAAAATAAAAAACATGATGAATGGTGCTTGAGCTTATTTTTATAGGGCTTCTGAACATGCATGTGCCTCAAGATAATGGATCCACAATATAGCGGTAAAAGTTCTTTGAATACAAAAGAGTAATACGGAAAAACTGTCAAAAAACAAAACAAAACAAAACACAGCGAAACTTCCTTATAATGTTTTCTGGGGAATAACATTTCTAAAACATTTGTTCAAAGCAACAAATTAGAAAAATATGGCTATATGGGCCTTAGAAAGAACTTTTTAAAACAATACTGTTTGAAGATAGTGTCAACAGAAAAGACACCATAATGAAGTTTAACTGTGTTTCCATTTTAAAAATTGGGAAAAACCCATAATACTTACTTTGTAAATAGTGCAAAACCATCAACACAAGACTATAGCTGCTTAAAGTACCACGACTGGCATCATTTATCTCATGGTGACTTGCCCACTTCTTAATCACCAGTACTAATGGACGAACTCGATTTTCAACTGAAAGTAAAATGAAAACTTAAAAATGGTAAGAAAATATTACGGTTTCTCTGTAAGTTTGTATCATTTCCCAACTCCAAAAGAAAAAGCATTTCTCCCTGTGTATTAAACACTGTGTTCACCATAAATGTGTCTTACTTTTAAAAGGTATCTTAGTCACCTTTTAAAAATTACAATTACTAAAATTCATTTTATTGACCTGTAACTCTGGTAGCATATAATTTTAGTGTACAACATATTATACATATAATAAAATGAGACACTACACATTAAAATAATTAAAAAGATGTCAGTGTTTATTATAAACATATTTAAAAAGGAATAAAGGATAAAGAGAGAAGCTATAATTATTTGGAAATAAACAAAAAACTTACGGTATGCGTAAGTTCTGAGGAGGAATGTGTTTCTTATTCCAACAATATTGTTTACATTCAAGTCGAATTCCACACAACTATTAAAAACAGAGAAAAATACTTTACCTCAAGTGTTTTTTAACAAATTAAACTAACTCCCTAATAACTAAGTTAATATTCATCTACCCTATGATGTAAAAATAGCATGATCCCAAAGACCAAATACTTTAAAATGAGGCACTAACTTAGCAATAAGAATAAAGATATAGTCAGTATATTATTTTAATATGATTTACTGTATATTAAAAATATTAAACAGGATAACAGTTGTAAGATCCATAATGTACTTCTAAGGCTTTAATTATCCTTAATAAAACAAATTATAAAATTTTGCAATCCATTCCAGGTAAACAAAATTATATGACCAAAAACATTTCTGGTCAAGTTATTTCACTGAGTTATATATTCTCAACTAATTTGGAAGTAAAGCATTATTTGCTTTAAAACAATAGGAATAAAAAGCCAAATAAAGAACAGGTGAAAAAAAATAAAAGTAGTCTATACATTATATTCCCTCCAAAAAGGATAAGATATAAATAACATATAAATTATATTATACCAAAGTGAGCTACTGATAATCTGGAAGGACAATAGGGATACGTCTTTGAAAGCAAAGATATGGTGCAATTCACAATTTAAAAAATTGGGCAATAATGAAGGGATCTACAAAGAATGGCAAAACTCAAAATAAAAGAAAGGATTAATGTAAATATACTATTAGGTCCAACAACTTCTGCACACTGAGTTTTTCTATGAAAAAACTGCCTAATATAAAAACTTAACAAAATTCCTTTTTATAAACTTTTAATTATAATGTTTGAAATTTACCAATGCAGATTTCCTTTTTTAGGGAAAGGAAATCTTAAAATCTTTCAATTAACCATGCATATTGACAAAAATGGATAGTAGTATCAACACTTAAAATATATATATATTTGCCTTTGGGAAACTTATGGCAGCAAGAGAGTTACATTCTTTAACTGCGTCTGTGCAAGGCTAACACTAAAACCACTGTGCATTTCCTCTATATACCTCAACAGAGAGGAAGAAACAGGCAACAACCAGTTTGCAGTTAAAAACTTTTCCAAAAGTATGATTCAGCGCTTTAAAAATATCCACAGTATTTGCTTCAGATTTTACTTCTGGAAATATTAAACTAATCCTTTATATGGAAAAAATTTAATGTACAAAATGCTTATTCTAACAGGGGAATAACTAAGTTAATCACAATATATTCACTGAATGAAAAACTACTGTAAAGCCATTAAAAATCAAGCCAGAAAAAATTCACTGATATAAGCAAATATCCATGATATACATGGTCAGGTAAAAAAGTATAATCTCAATTTTAATTTTAAAAACTCTTGGGGCGCCTGGGTGGCGCAGTCGGTTAAGCGTCCGACTTCAGCCAGGTCACGATCTCGCGGTCCGGGAGTTCGAGCCCAGCGTCGGGCTCTGGGCTGATGGCTCAGAGCCTGGAGCCTGTTTCCGATTCTGTGTCTCCCTCTCTCTCTGCCCCTCCCCCATTCATGCTCTGTCTCTCTCTGTCCCAAAAATAAATAAAAAACGTTGAAAAAAATTTAAAAAAAAAAAAATAAAAACTCTTATGCATTCACATGCATAGAAGAGGGACTGAAAGTTTTACACCAAAATGTTAACATTGGTTATCTTTAGATATTAGAAGCCATTTTTTTTAATGGTCTGTATAGAGAAGAAATATAAAATGGTATTTATAAAGAACATTGAACAATGAAAAAAAGTTTGTATAATAATCTTAAATAGGAAAAAAAAATGCGCCCAACACAGGAGCACCCAAATACTTAAAGCAGTTAATAACAAACATAAAGGAAATAATCAATATTAATACAATAAAAGTAGAGGACTTTAACACCCCATTTACATCAATGGACAGATCATTCAAATAGAAAATCAACAAGGAAACAGTGGCTTTGACTGACACATTTGGACCAGATGGATTTAACAGATATATTCAGAACATTCTATCCTAAAATACCAGAATACACATTTGTTTCAAGTACACATGGAACATTCTCCGGAAGAGATCACACAGTAGGCCACAAAACAAGTCTCGACAAATTTAAAAAGATGGAAGTCATTCCATGCATCATTTCTGACCATAATGCTACGAAGCTAGAAATTAACCACAAGAAAAAATCTGGAAATAGCACAAATACATGTAAGTTAAACAACATGCTACTAAAACAATGAATGGATCAACCAAGAAATCAAAGAGGAAATCAAAAAAATACAGAGACAAATGAAAATGAAAACACAATGACCAAAAATCTTTGGGAAGCAGCAAAAGTGGTTGCAAGGGCAAAGTTTAGAGCAACATGGACCTACCTCAAGAAGAAAAATCTCAAACAACCTAACTTTATACATAAAAGAGTTACAAAAAGAAGAACAAACAAAACCCAAAACCAATAGAAGAAAGGAAATAATATAGATTAGAACAGTAATAAATGAAATAAAAACTAAAAAAAGTACAGAACAGATCAGTGAAACCAGGAGCTGGTTCTTTTAAAAGATCAACAAAAGTGATGAACCGTTAGCTAGTGTCATCCAAAGAAAGAAAAAAAAGAGGGAGAAACAGTATTCAAATAAACAAAATCACCAAATGAAAGAAGAGAAATAACCAACACCACAGAAATATCACAAAGGATTGTATGAGAATATTATGAAAAATTATATGCCAACAAATTGGAAAACCTAAAAGAAATGGATAAATTCCCAGAAACATATAACCTCCCAAAATTGAATCAAGAAGAAATAGAAAATTTGAACAGACCCATTACAAGCAATGAAATTGAATCAGTAATCAAAAAATTCCCAACAAGTAAAGTCCAGTACCAGAAGGCTTCACAGGCAAATTCTACCAAACACTCAAAGAAGAGTTAATAACTATTTTTCTCAAACTATTCCAAAAAATAGAAGAGAGGGAAGGCTTCCAAATTCATTCTGAGACTTGCATTGTACCCTCATAGTAAAACCAGATAAAGACACTACAAAAAAGAGAACTATAGGCCAGTATCTCTGATGAACATAGATGTAAAAATCCTCAACAAAATATTAGCAAGCTGAATCCAGTAATACATTAAAAAAAAAAATCATTCACCACAATCAAGCGAGATTTATTCCTGGGATGCAAGGGTGGGGTCCAATATTTGCGTATCAATCAACATGATATATCACATCCGTAACATTAAGAATAAAAGCCATATGATCATTTCAATAGATGCAGAAAAGGGGGTGCCTAGTCACTCAGCTGAGCATCCGACTCTTGATTTCAGTTCAGTTCATGATCCCAGGATCATGGGATCAAGCCCCACACTGCGCTCTGTGCTAAACCTGTAGCCTGTTTAAAATCCTCTCCCCTTCCCACTCCCTCTCTCTCCCCCTCTCCCTCCCTCTGCTCCTCTCCCCACCTTGTGCTCTCTCACTCTCTAAAATAAAATAAAATAAAATAAAATAAAATAAAATAAAATAAAATAAAATAATAGTGTAGAAAAAGCATTTGACAAAGTACAACATGCATGATAAATCCCTCAACGAAGTAGGTTTGGAGTGAACATACCTCACCGTAATTAAGGTCGTATATGAAATATCCACAGCTAATATCATACTCAAAGGTGAAAAACTGAGAGCTTTCCCCCTAAGATCAGGAACAAAACAAGGATGTCCACTCTCACCACCTTTTTTTTTTTTAATGTTTTATTATTTATTTTTGAGATTGAGAGAGACAGAGAGAGAGAGAGACACAGAATCCAAAGGAGACTCCAGGCTCTGACGTGTCAGCACAGAGCCCAACACGAGGCTTGAACTCACGAGCCACAAGATCATGACCTGAGCCAAAGTCGAACGCTTAACCAACTGAGCCACCCAGGCGCCTCCACTCTCACCACTTTTATTCAACATAGTATAGGAAGCCAAAGCTACACCAGTCAGACAAGAAAAAGGAATAAGAGGCATCCAAATTGGTAAGGAAAAAGTAAAACTTTCATTATTTTTATGTAGATGACATGATACTATATAGAGAAAACCCTAAAGACTCCATCAAAAAACTACTGGAACTGATAAATGAATTCAGTAAGGTTGCAGGATACAAAACCAATATACAGAAATCCACTGTATTTCTATTCACTAATAATGAAGCAATAGGAAGAAATTTAAAAAGCAATCACATTTACAACGGCACCAAAAAGAAAAAATGTTTAGGAATAAACTTAACCAAAGAGTTCAAAAACTTGTACTCTAAAAACTATAAAACATGATGAAAGAAATTGAAGACAACACAGACAAATGTAAAGACATTCCATGCTCATGGACTAGAAGAACAAATATTTTTAAAATGTTCACACTACCCAAAACAATCTATCTACAGATTTAATGAAATCCCTATCAAAGTATAATCAGTGGGGTGCCTGGGTGGTTCAGTCGGCTGACTGTCCAACTCTTGATTTCAGCTCAGGTCATGATCTCACGGTTTGTGGAACTGAGTCAAGCTCTGCATTGGAAGCATGGAGGCTGCTTGGGATTCTCTCCCCCTCTCTCTCTCTCTCTGGCCCTCTCTCTCTCTCTCAAAATAAACTAAAAAACAAAACAAAACAAAACAAAAACAACAGCATTTTTCACAGAACTAGAACAAATAATCCTAAAATCTGTATAAAGCTACAAAAGACCTCAAATACCCAAAACATTCTCAAAAAAGAAAAACAAAGCTGGAGGTATCATAATTCCAGATTGCAAGTTACACTACGAAGCTCTAGTTATCAATACAGTATGGTACCGGCACAAAATACACACATACATCAATGGAATAGGACAGAGTGCCCAGAAACAAACCCAGGATTATATGGTCAACTGAACTTCAACCAAAGAGGCAAGAATATGCAACGAAATAAAGACAGTCTCTTCAACAAATGGTAGTGGGAAAACTGAACAGCTACATGCAAAAGAATGAAACTGGACCTCTTTCTTACACCATATACAAAAATAAACTCAAAATGGATTAAAGACCTAAACGTGAGACCTGAAACCATAAAAATCCTAGAAGAGAGCACAGGCAGTAATTTCTCAGAAATTTGGCATAGCAACATTTTTCTACATGTGTAGACAAAGATGCTCAGTATCACTCATCTTCAGGGAAATGCAAATCAAAACCACACCAGTCAGAACGGCTAAAATAAAAAACAAGAAATAATAAGTGTTGGCAAGGATGTGGAGGAAAAAAAAAACCTCTTGTGTCCTGCTAGTAGGAATGCAAACTAGTGTAGTCACTGTGGAAAACAGTATAAACATTCTTCAAAAAATAAAAATAGGATTAACATATAATCCAGTCATTGCACTACTGCATATTTACCCAAATCACACAAAAACACTAATTTGAAAGGAAATATGCACCTCTATGATAACTGCAGCATTATTTACAATAGGCAAGTTATGGAAGCAGCCCAAATATCCATCAAAGACAAAGATACACAAATAAATGTCCATCAATGGAGAAAGATGTGATATATATAAACATATGCACACACGCATACAAGTGGAATATTATTCTTCCATAAAAATGAATGAAATCTTACCATTTGCAACAACATGGATAGCGCTAGAGTATAATGCTAAGTGAATTAAGTCAGTGAAAGACAAATACCGTATGATTTCACTAATGTGGAATTAAAAAATATATAAATAAAGAGAAAAAAAAAAGAGAGGTAAACCAAAAAACAGACTCTTAACTATAGAGAACAAACAGATGGTTACCAGAGAGGAGATAGGTAGGGGGATGACTGAAATAGGTGATGGGGATTAAAGAAGGTGAAAGGGATTAAATAGGTGAAGGGGATTATTACAATGAGCACTGAGTAATGTACAGAATTGTTGAATCACTACATTGTATACCTGAAAGTAATATAACTGTATGTTAAAAACACTGTAATTAAAATTTAAACATAAAAAAAAAAATACAACCGTGGGTTTTACTTTTTTTTTTTATTTATTTGTTTTGAGAGAGGGGGTAGGAGTACGAGTTGGGGAGGGACAGAGAGGGAGAGGGAAAGAATCCAAAGCAGGCTTCTCACTGTTAGCACAGAGCCCAATGCAGGGCTCAAACTCATGAACCGTGAGATCATCCTGAGCTAAAATCAAGAGTCAGATGCTTAATGGACTGAGCCACCCAGGGGCCCCACAACCATGTATTTTAAAAAATAATTATAAAAAGCTAATAATTTTATTTGTGTTTAGTTTATCTCCCATAAAGTGTTTTAGAAAACTCTACCATTGGGGCGCCTAGGTGGCTCAGTCGGTTAAGTGTCTGACTTCAGCAGAAGTCATGATCTCGCGGTTTCTGAGTTTGAGCCACGTGTCGTCGGGCTCAGTGTTGACAGCTGACCCTGGAGCCTCCTTCAGATTCTGTGTCTCCCTCTCTCTCTGCCCCTCCCTGACTCACACTCTGTCTCTCTTTCCTTCAAAAATAAATAAACATCAAAAAAAAAATTTTTTTTTAAAGAAAACTACCATTAGTTATTTGAAAAAAATTCAAATACTTATAGATTGGACGGATATTTAAATGAATGGAGGAGAAGGTTTGAACCAGGCATATATCTAAGGATTTGTTTAAAATATATATATTCAGTCAATTCTAGTCATTTGCAGTATTTATTTTCTATAAAGTCAATGAAAACAGTGGAAACAAAGGGTTAGGTTCCCACAAGCTTTCAGTCAAAACATTTTCATCAACTGATTAATACATAACTTTGTTTTGTTTGTTTTTTTAATATTTTTTTAATGTTTATTTATTTTTGACAGAGAGAGAGAGCACGAGCTGGGGAGGGACAGAGAGAGAGAGACACACACAGAATCCGAAGCAGGCTCCAGGCTCTGAGCTGTCAGCACAGAGCCCAACGCAGGACTCAAATTCACAAACCACGAGATCATGGCCTGAGCTGAACTCAGACACTTAACCGACTGAGCCACCCAGGCGCCCCTACATAACTTTGTTTTATGTGTTTCCATTTAAGGACACCCCATTCATTGATAATGAACTCATGGCCAAGCACACTGTAACTCATGCATGAACAAAGCATATCAAATACAAGTTTTTTCTCCATGAGGCACATCACAGCTTTGTACACAGAAACAATACATAGTAACTCAGCACTATGCTTGGGGGCCATTTAAAAGAGCAAAGTCACCTATATAAAGCAACAAAATACAAAAAACATGGAAATGGACTCTGCAAAGAATAATTGTTTATACATAAGAGAAGAAACAGGAAGGCAGAATGTCACATTATTTAATCTCAGTTAGTGATTCAGAATTTTCTCCACTTTGCAAATGTCTACAAATGACTATGAAAGTGCTAGAAATATTAATTTGGGGGGTTACAAAATAAAAATCATCATGTAGGCAAATTCATAAATAAAGAATCCATGAATAATGAGGATCACTTATGTATATATATTTACACTTTACACTTACATTTAGGTAAACCATTTCAGTATTTTATAAAACTGGGCTAGAAAACCTAATTTATCACAATCTTATCTATTTTTAGGGAACAACAAATTTTTTTTAACCAATATAACAGTCAACACCTATTTACATTTTATATTCAGATATTGTATAAAAGATTCCAATCCCAATGCCCATAAGAAATTCAGAACCCAGGCTGGTAGAGTGTACAGATAGATATAATTATAACAACTCCCTTGATATAAACATACATCAAATCTCATCAATTAAGATATGTTCTAAAGAGTATATTACATTTCCAAAAGGCAAGAGATAATTTAAAAATGTGAAATGTAAATATACATATTCTTTAAAATGGATAGTTTTAAACACTCGAAATACCAAGCAAAATAACTAAGCACAGTTAAGCATAAAGAATTGCTCAGACTATTCTAAAAAATCATCTCCAAGACAAATCAAGGAAGTTTTAAAAACTGATGAAGATAAGCTATTATGCTGTAGCATACACTTAACTATCTACATCGAAAGAATATGTAAAAATGATCTAAAATAACTGAAAAAGGAAAATTCAATAATTACTTACCTGACTTTATCCCTGAACTTCACAATTGGCACTTTTGCTCGAATCAACTGAGGTCTCTCTATGTAGCCAGCTGAAGGACAAAATATGAATATCTGTAAATATTTCTCAAATTCATAGTGTTCCAATGTATATTTTTAAAAAGTGGTTTCTTACTAAGCTAAAACAGTTTATGAAAACACAGTCTTTTAAGATGCAAAGAAAGGACATTATCAAATTCTTCTAAGACTGAAAATTTCAATACCATTTAGAGGGCTTTATATTAAAATTCAGAAATGTGGTCTAATATCTAGTAATAATTATAAAGAAATTCATCAGAGCATTATAAGCAGGAAAAATATCTAGGCTGGCAGAAGCATAGCTCATTTCTGTTATAGCATAAGGCAGAATCTTATAGCAGCCATAAATATCATATTTACAAAGAGTCTCAAATGTGGAAATGCCTGCAACATGATACATGGGATAGTGATACATTTAAATAAATATGATCCCTAAGAGGAAGAATACATGTATACATATTTTTTACTCCATTAAGCACAAAAATATTTTTTGAAAATAATACATGTTCATTATAGAAAATTAGGAAAATACAGAAATATGTAAAAAAGAAACTGCCAACTCTTCCCAAAGGAGCAGTTTCCTAATGTTATAAAGAAAAACATAATACCAGACTTAAAAAATTTTCCCGTTATAATGCTTTTACCACCAAAATCATAAAATATGTCAAGCTTCAAACAGAATTTGTAGGCAGGAATTCAATGAGGCTTAATGAAAAATAAGAGTTAAAAGTTTCAAGTTCCAGGTACAGGTTGTGACACCAAAAAACAAACTACACTCCTCAGGCAAATTACTGAATCCACTCATCACCATTCTCCTTAACTATGAAAAATAACAACCAAAAATACCTTTGAATTAAATGATCTCTAAGGTTCCCTCCATTTTTAGTATTTGACGTTAATAATAGCTATTAAAAATCTACTTAAGATATGAATTACTCCTTTATTTTACAGATGTGAAAACTTAAGTCCACTAAAATAAATCACTTGATTTCTACCCAACAACAGATATAACTTGCTCATGGGCAGTAACAGGTCACTTGACTTTGAATTTGCCAGTTCAAAGCCTGACACATAAGTACTATCTGGCTGAATAAATGAACACATCTCTTTCCAACATCACGTGGCGAGTGTGACTTCAACAACCTACAATATTCTGTGGAAGTTTAAAATAAATTATGATGGCTTAACACATGTGGATTAAATCTACTTAGATAGGTTATTCAAAGAATAAAATCTTATAATACAGTGGCCTAAGTCAATAATTTGCTTTCTGTTGGAATAATTCACTTGGGCTTCATGTTCAGTGATATTTTTAAAATGTGATGTCATAAATTGCATGTCACTGTGAAACAGATGAAATTCTCACTCCCTCACATGAATACCCATAAGACTTTATCTGTATCACTCTCTTGGCTTTTCACAGACACTATACACTACAGCTATTCATTTAATGCTGTAGCTTCCCTAACAGCCTATAATCTTTTGAGAAAAAGAAATGAAGCTTATATACATTTGAATTCCCCAGTGCATGTAGTGGGATTATCTCAATAAAGAATTGTTCTCTTTTTAATCAAGTTAAAAACAAATTCATTTGGGAAAAAAGGATCCACATTATGCCTATCCTGACCAGAAAATAAACAATTCTTATCAGAAAACAAAGTAAGAGACATATTAAGACATATTAAATAGTTATGTCAGATGACATACGAACTTGAGGCATATGAGACTTACAAAGTCTGGTACAGAAGTGTTTATGGACTAAGGTGAGTATATGCCGTGCTTCAGTCTTCTGATTGACCTGAAAAAAACACTGAAAAGTTAAAAATAAAGTGTTTTTTCACTATCTTCTAAATTCAATGTTTTATTTTCTTAATGTTTCTCAACAAAGAGAAAAAGCATACTTTTCTTTCAAGTTACTTTTCAATATGCACTAAATTATGTTGTAGAAAATGTCAACTTTTATGCTTTCACATCAACATTCCTAAATCAATTCCTAATTATAAACTTAAAGCAAAATTTAAAAAATATCAAAATTCTTATGTCATTTTCTTACTTTAGTAAAAATGCACATAAAGTAATCCTCTCCTAGAAAAACAAACAGAATTTTAACTTTCTGTAACATGTTTTATTTCCCTATCTACATTGTGAGCTGCTTTAAGGACAAGTTCTGACAACACAACACAAACATATGAACAAGACGGAGGATTGGTGTGATATGGCTGAAAAGAGTCTAGCTGCATGAGAGATTTAATTAAAACTCTAGTATTCTTCACTATGTTTATTATTTCTGAGGGGTTTTTTTTTTTCCTTTATATGATTGCAAAGCATAGAAAAGTGTCAGAGTTTCTTTCCTGGAATAAATCTCTTTCTGATTTGCAGTAATTATAAGCCAATTTTATTAGCGAAATAATAAAATAAAAATATATATTACCATTCAGTAGGTATTTTTGTATTTTTAAAGAGGCAGAATATAATAACGCACATTAAAATTATACTGAAATTAATCTTGGGTAATTCAGAAGAGACTTCAGCATATTAAAGAGACTGCCTCAAGTCAGCTTAGTGAACACCGATTACTGTTGTATTAAGGACACACAAGAGTATCAGTTAACAGGAAACTCAAACAAACATAATACTAAATAACAAAATTTGGTTACTAAACAAAAATAAAAAGAAACAAGCCAAAATATTTAAAAAATATTTTAAATGTCAGTGAAATCCCTTTTTGTATTCACAAAATAAGAACTCCAAACCCCGTAGCATTTTCAAGGGGGGAGAAAAGATTAAAAGAAGAATCATTGATAATTTAAATGGAAAGGAAGTACGGTAAAACTCTGGTTTGCAAACATAATTCATTCTAAAAACATGCTTGTAATCCAAAGCACTTGTATGTCAAAGCGAATTTCAAGAACCATTGGCTCATTTGTGATCACGTGACATTTGGTGTCACATACTACAAGTATTGCAAGACCTCACTAGTTAATCAAGTTAAAATTTATTAGAAATGTTTGTTCATCAGGGCACCTGGGTGGATCAGTCAGTTAAGTGTCCAACTTTGGCTCAGGTCATGATCTCACAGCTCGTGAGTTTGAGCCTCGCGTCGGGCTCTGTACTGACAGCTCAGAGTCTGGAGCCCACTTTGGATTCTGCGTCTCCCTCTCTCTCTCTACCCTCATCCACTCATGCTGTGTCTCTATCTCAAAAATAAATAAACATTAAAAAAATTTTTTTTTAAATAAATGTTTGTTCATCTTGCAGAACACTCGCAGAACAAGTTACTCACAATCCAAGGTTTTACTATATCAAGATAATACGGACACAGTCTCTTCATGTCTGTTGCATCTTGGCAACATATCCAATCCAAGCAAACAGAGGTAGAGCTCTTTAAAAACACAGTGAAGCCATCTCACTTTAACAACTTAAAAATAAATTAATGCTAAAATCCCCGTTATGCTTATGTGTGCGTGTGCATATGCCTTAAAAGAGAAAGAAGCATTTCCTGGGTTTTCCTGAATTACTATGAACAGCAAATCCAAAGAACCAATTAAAACAAGTTATTTTCTTCAATGATTTTTATATGAAATTTAACACTTGAAATAAATGTTTCATTACTTACTGGTTCCTCTTTAACAACTAGGCATAAATCACCATCACTGCTCCGAGTACCAAATCCATTTAAAGAGGACCCAACCAAAAAAAGTCTGCTTTCTAGAGAAATAGAACAGATTATAAAGTATTATTTAAAATTTTAAATAGGAACATATATATGTAAAGGGCATGCAAAATAGGAAAACATACGTGGAAATAAGAGCTGAATTTCTCTCTGCAGCTGTGTTCGACACAGTTCTTTCTTCTTTAAATCACTTACTTGCTGCTGACATGCTTCAAATAACTCCAGTATCTGCTGACTCAACTTGAATCCACCACAACAAAAAGTAAAAATTTTGTTCAGAAACGTAAACGTAATTACCATACTAAGAAGTGTAAAACAACACTACCAACGGTATCTTTAAAACGAATACATATGATCTCCTTACCCTTTCCAAAACTACTGTCACTCAAGTAATGATAGTTACTTAGTAAATAAAATAGTTACAAACTTTTCCCAAGTAAAGTATCATTGGTTAATCACAAAAAAGTACAACTGGTCACAGATAATTCTTAAAGAATATAATCCACGGGACAGCAAACTATAATCTTTGGTTGCGGCCTGTTTTGGGAAGGCACATGAGCGAAGAATGGTTTTTACATTTTTAAAGGGTTATATAAACAAACAGATAAATAAAAATAAGCAACAGAAACATGTGAGTGGCAAAGTATAAGACATTTACTGTCTGTCCCTTTAAAAAACAAGTTTTGCCCAACCCCTGATATTTATACCACCAATAACAAACACTAACAAACTTTAGAAGCCCCCGGTTGTCTTTTTTCATGCAAACTACCCTTATTCCCCATTCTTACAATACTGGCCTGAACCCTGTCTTTTTGTTGCCATCTACAGTTAGATCTTCTTGTTTATCTACCTATTTGATTCACACTTCCCCCTTCAACCCAACTCTTGCCATCATCACAGGTAATTTCCTCATCTACAATGTGCTACGTATCACAACATACTCCCACCATTTCTGAACTTTCTTCAACATTTTTTCCCAGCTTTACAATCCCACAGCCATAACATGGTCTTTACAATAAAACAGAATTTCTCTAGCTCTGAAATTTAATAGACCTGGATTCCACTGAATCCTTTCTTTTCTCCGAGCTCATCAACACCTGAATGGTGTGATTTCCTTCCCTACCCAGTCTATACCCCAGAGTGCATCCCTTGAACCACTCTTTTATCATGCCTTAACATTATTCCCGTGTGAAGCTCTGACTCCTGTCCTGCAAAATGCTAATCTTAGGTCTAAACAAACAACCACCTTCTAAGCTCTTACATCTCAGTTGCTAACATGAAGCTGAAAAAAATATTTACATCACAAAATTGGCATCTTTCAAATTTATATTTTAAGGTCTAGCCCAGGGTTGGTCCTTACCGTCACTGAGACACCCATGCCTCTGGTTAGATTTTGTTCTCATTTTACACCATCACCATTTTAAATCTTTACTACTTTCCTCAAGTCCCCTATACTTACTTCATTTTCTTTAGCAAATAACTTTACATAAAGTTTACTACGCAAATTGAAAATACCAGATGTGACATTCCTCAGTTTCCTAACTGCAACCTTTTGCAAACTAACATATCTAAATAAAATAAAATCTCATCTCCTTCCCTCTTCTGTCAGACAAACTGTTCTCTTCCCCTATTCAAAGTTCATCCCTCTACCAATACTTTGGTATCCAAGCCTTCTGGTCACTCCAGAGCACAAATATTTCCATCTGTTTTTCATCTTTCTCTTGCATTTTCAGCCTCTCCTTCTCTAGGCCTTCCTCAGAGTCCAGGCACAAGTCCACCCATCATTTAAAATGTTTTCTTAAAATGAACAAAACAAAAAAAGGAAATAGATTCAAATATACAGAGAACAAAATGGTAGTTGTCAGGAGAAGGTGAGGGAATAGGCAAAATAAGTGAAGGGGATTAAGAGGTACAAAGTTTCAGGGGTGCCTGGGTGGCTCAATCGGTTAAGCGTCCAACTTCAGCTCAGGTCATAATCTCACGGTTTGTGGGTTTCAGCCCTGCATCAGGCTCTGTGCTGACAGCTCAGAACCTGGAGCCTACTTTGGATTGTGTGGCTCCCTCTCTCTCTGCCCTTCCCGTGCTCACACACACACACACACACACATGCTCTCTCTCTCTCTCAAAAATAAACATTAAGATACAACATTTAATAAAAAAAAGAGGTACAAACTTTCAGTTACAAAATAAACAAGTTACAGAAATGAAAGGTACAGCACAGGAAATATTGTCAGTAGTATTACAATAATTGTGTATGGTGACAGTAATTATACTTATTGTGGTGAGCATTTCCTAATATATACAATTGTCAAATCACTATGTTGTACACCTAAAATTAATATAATATCAGCTATCCTTCAACTAGAAATAAGTTTTTTAATTAAAAGAAAAGAAAAATTTTTAAGTAGACTGAGAAAAGAGTGAATAAACAAAACATTTCCTTTCATTATGTTTAGATTACACGTTTTAAGAAGACAGGCAGTCTGGGCAACTTGGCAATGAAAGAGACATAATTTTTTAATATCACTTTGATAATATTAACATCCTTAACATTAATATTTTAATACTTTTTAATAACCTTCCCTCCAAAAAGATAAAGCAACTAGGAGAATTAAATAAACAGATCAAACCAAACCAAATCAAAATACAACATGGTGAACAAATACAATACAATGACTATGTATTACTCATGGACCCCAAAATATGAGCAGAGGGGAACAAATACCAATAGTACCAAGACCTACATGGTATCAGAAATAAGAAGAAAAAAAGGAAAAAAAATTTTTGGACAGTCCCAAAGCCAGACCATCCAGAAATCAAACTGCCCATAGGTACTACTTCCTGCTCCCTTCCTCAAATTAAGGAATCCAATTCAGAGTGGAACAGCAATCAAAACTGGGGGAGAGTTTCACAGGCTATATGCAAGAGTCCACAGATAAATGTAAGAGGATCACAGAAATACCAGAAATCTCAAAAAAAAAAAAAAAAAAAAGTGAAAGCTCCTTTCTAAAACAAAGCAAGAAACTGGAAGGAGGAGAAATCTAAAATAAACAGTAAAGAGCCATTAGAGGCAAAGAAAAGACAGTGTAGCATTACAATGATTCTGACTCCACGGGGACATTTGACAATGCCTAGCAACATTTTTAGTTACCATAACTGGGGGGAAGAGAGGTGCCATTGGTTCATCACTGGTATCTAATAGATAGAGGCCAGAATGCCACTAAACACCTTACCCTGAATAGGTTGATCCCTCACAGCAAAGGTCATCTAACTCAAAAATGCCAATATTGCAGAGGGTAAAAAATCCTACTCTATATAAAAGGAGAGAAAAGGTCTCAGAAAATATATTTCTTAAATACTACATAACAACAGAAGACAAGTCCTAAAGCCATAAACCCAGGAAAGCCAGCCTGCCCAACCCTCATAAAAATGGTACAGGAAAAGATCCCTCAGTTGTATTTGTATTTGTTAAATACAAATTAACAGAAAACTGGAATCTCAGAAAGGGAGGAGGTGCGAATGAGAGGCAAGAAAAAAAATTTGAAGAAATGATGCCTAAAGAGGATTCTGGTCAATTCCCATACAAAGTTTTAATAAGAAAACAGAAGAGAGTAACACTCCTACAGATAATAAAGCACACCACAAAGACATGTCCACAAGATTAATGGAATTTTTAACATAATATATCAAACCAAGGCATTTTTTCTCATGTTTTAAGTTTCTAAGGTTACTAGTATAGTACTATACTAGTATATATATCAGTACTAACAAAAAACAATCGGAAATCTGCATTTAAAAAACATCAATAACAGCAAAAAACAAGAAATATTTAGAAATATATTTACCAAAAGATATATAAAACTTGTACATTTAAATTACCAAATATTGATGTAAGAAATTAAAAGCCTAAACAAATGGAGAGCTATACCATGCCCACGGATCAAGTAACTACTAGTAAGACGTTAATTCTCCTGAAATTAATCTATACAGTCAGTACAATCAAAAGAAAAGAAAAGATGGGAGGCCAGGTGGCTCAGTTGGGTGAGTGTCTGACTTCAGCTCAGGTCATGATCTCATGGTTTGTGGGTTCAAGCCCTGCATCGGGGCCTGGAGCCTACTTTGGGTGACTCTCTCCTCTCTGTCCCTCCTCTGTTGACACCCTCTGTCTCTCTCTCTCTCAAAATAAGTAAATAAACATTAAAAAAAGGGGGTGGGGTGGGGCACTGGGTGGCTCAGTCGGTTAAGTGTCCAACTTCAGCTCAGGTCATGATCTCCCAGCCAGTGAGTTCCAGCCTCGCATCAGGCTCTGTGCTGACAGCTCAGACCCTGGAGCCTGCTTCAGAGTCTGTGTCCTTCTCTCTGCCCTTCCCCTGCTCATACTCTCTCTCTGTCACTCAAAAGTAAATAGAAAGAAAGAAAGAAAGAAAGAAAGAAAGAAAGAAAGAAAGAAAAGGGAAGAGAGAAAAGAGACAAGACCAGACCTAGCAGGCTTGTTTCTAGAAACTAAGAAAATAACTTTAAATTTTATTTGAAAGGCAAAAAAACAAGAACACACATACACACACACACACACACACACACACACACACACACACAAAGAAGAAGACAAAAGTTGGAGGATTTGCATTACCTGCCTTCAAGACTTACAAGATAGTATGGCATTGGCAAAAGGATAAAAAAGATAACAAAAAATATTGAAAATATTTGTGAATGTCATTATATAATGACTCAAACTAATGAGGGAGAGACGTATAGATGAAATAAAACTGGCAGTATGTTGGTAGTTTTTAAAGTTTGGTGATATAAGGATCTGTGATACCATATTCTATTTTTGTATATATTTGAAATTTTCCATAATAAAAAGCATCCAAGTTTATAAAAGATTTGAAAAAGGTTTCCAGTAAAGTGGTTAATATAAATATTTTTTAATTTTTTTTTAACATTTATTTATTTTTGAGAGACAGAGAGAGATAGAGCATGAGCAGGGGAAGGGGAGAGAGAGAGAGGCAGGCTCCGGGGTCCGAGCTCCAAGCTGTCAGCACGGGGCCCGATGCAGGGTTCGAACTCACAAACCGCGAGTTCATGTGAGTCCATGACCTGAGCCAAAGTTGGATGCTTAACCGACTGAGGCACCCCGGAGCCCCTAAAATTTTAAATGACACTTGAATGATTAAGTTTCATTCATCTGTAGGATTGGCAAACTATAACCTGTAAGCCAAATAACCGTCTCTGAACTGTTTTACAGGCCATAAAACATAAAATAATTTTTACATTTTTTAAGGATTGCTTCAAAAAGAAAGAAAAAAAATTTAACAGAGGCCCCACACAGCCCACACGTCTAAAATATTTACTATTTGGCCCTTATAGAAAAGTTTTGCCAATCCCCTGATCTACAGAATCAGTTAGGCAGATCAACACAATCCTAGAACTGATAGCAGGTACTATCCTACATATAATTACATTTGTTGGATAACAAAAAGTTACAAATTTCTTTATAACAATGCTCAAATGAAATTTTATATATAAAAATTCTTTCATCTGAATGATCGTGTTCATATAGAAACATTCACATATGAAAAATTTACGATTATATGAAAAATATAATACTATATACTAGCTCCCTTCCCTTTTTTACACTCATGGAAACATTTCTTCTCTTTCAAGTACTGTTATAATGGAGATCTAATAGGTTTCTATACAAAAGAATTTTCCTTACTATCTATTTACTTAGGGATTCTCATTATCAAATTATGTTTTTGTATCTTAGAACAAACACTGTATAGAATATAGAGTAAAAATGCGACAAAACTCAAAATTAATACACATATATGCTAAAGTAAGACTTCTACTTACATTTAGAGAAATATTTCAGAAGACGGTTCAATAATTCAAGGGAGCAGGGAGGGAGGTAGGATATGAATTCTCCTCAGCTGATGAATATCAAGCATCAAAAATTCAGATCATATATGTAACACCAAGGTGACTATGAATAATGGCACTTCAGGAACTTTCTTTAATTGCTTTTGCTTCACTCAGGCACCTGGGTGGCTCAGTGAGTTAAGAGTCTGACTCTTGGTCTCAGCTCAGGTCATGATCTCGTGGTTTTATGAGTTCAAGCTCCACATGGGGCTTTGTGCAGGCAGTGTGGAGCCTGCTTAGGATTCTCTCTCTCCCTCTATCGCTGCCACTCCCCCCACTCACACTGTCTCTCTCTCTCTCTCTCTCTCTCTCAAAACAAATAAACTTCAAAAATATAATAATTGCTTTTGTTTCCTTATCGTTAGTTTAAAAAAATAATTACGATAAAGTATCCGTAAAATAGATTCTTTAAAGTTATTTAAATTTTTTTTAATGTTTATTTATTTTTGAGAGAGAGCATGAGAGGGGTAGGGACACAGAGAGGGCAGGGAATCTGAAACAGGATCCAAGATCTGAGCTGTCAGCACAGAGCCCAACGCGGGGCTGTAACTCGGGAACAGCGAGATCATGACCTAGGCTTAAGTCGGCCGCTTAACCAACTGAGCCACCCAGGCCCCCCTATTCTTAAAGTTATTTAAATCTCTACAATACTGCCTGTTTAGGCTGCCTGCCAAGATCTACTGCTTTAACTTCAAAGTAATAATAATAATAAAAGATATCTATTTTTTACTATAAGTAAATGTTATATATGTTCAAAACTGTAAAAAGATTTATATACATACAGTTTAAAATATTATTGTTTCTTCCAAATATAAATGTTCATTTTTCCTAAAAAAATACTATAACCCATCCTCAAAGTCAGGCTCAAACAAATTACAAGTTATCACTGTCTTAGGTCAACACAAGCCATCAAGGACAAGTATAGATTGGGATTCAGAAAAAATTTTAAGTGTGTCAATAAATAAAGCCTAATGTCATCCTCAGCAGCTTCTATATCTGCCCCTGTTCACTGGGTCCCCAGGTAAAAGAAAGCAAAAAAAAAACTATCAGCTGGGATTACCAAGACCTGACCACATACTATAATATATGAAAATGGTGACAGGCTTTTGACTAAACATAATTGCTATTTGAAACAACAAGCACAAGTCAGTAATGAGCTATCAAGGCAAGGGAAATAAAATTAAGTATGGTACAGAAAACATTAGTTATTAGTTCATAAACATTTCAACAAAACAGGCAATTTCTCAAGCTCTCTCAGGCTCTCTCCCCTCAGACACAAAGACTGCCATAATCTTACAATACAGTACTGGGACAGCTGGGTGGCTCAGTCAGGTAAGTTTCCAACTCTTGGTTTTGGCTCTGGGCATGAACTCACAGTTCTTAAGACTGAGCCCCAACAGGGGGTCACCCTGCTTGAGATTTTCTCTCTCTCTCTCTGTTCCTCTCACACTCGTGCACACATGCATGTGCACACAAACGGGCTCTTTCCTTCTCTCTCAAAAAATAAACTTTAAAAAAAAAAAAGAAAAAGTTGGTATTAATTACTGAATACAGTTAGATAAGTAATAAAAGTTTAAATTCATTACTGATGCTGAATTCCCTTTCTCTTAAAATTAACTAAAATAAAATAGAATCAGGAAAATGTCATGTCAATAACACACTCCTTGTTAGCAGGTTAAATTACTATGTTTTTGTGTGTGGACAAAATGTAGTCTTCTTAATTTATCAACTGGCACAATGATTAGGCAGTCTGAATTACTGATTTCTTTCCCTTAAGTTTGACTGCTTTTAGGCATATATTATTACTGAACTTGGCCAAGAAATAAAAGAATGGAAAAACAAAATAAAACAAGTTTTCACTTGAGGACCTCTTCTGCTGAGTCCTGGCCTAGATTTTCTACATAAATTTACATCTCAGTAGCTTTCAAAACTTTTCTGACACATACATTACAAAGATAGGGCCCTAGGAATAAGTTTAACCAAGGAGGCAAAAGATCTTCACAATGAAGACTATAAAATATTGACAAAAGAAACCAAAGACAACAAATAAATAGAAAGACATCCCATATTTGCAGACTGGAAGAATTAAAATTGCTAAGAAGTTCACAGTACCCAAAATGATCTATAGATTTAATGCAATCCCTATCAAAACTCAAATGGCATTTTTCACAGAAATAGAAAAGACATTGGTAAAATTCCTATGGAACCCAAATGACCCAGAATAGCTACAACAATCTTGAGCAAGAACAAAAAAGCTGGAAGCATCACAATTCCTGATTTCAAATTATATTACAAAGCTATAGTAATCAAAATACTATGGTACTGGCATAAAAACAGACACACAGACCACACTAGAGAGCACAGAAATAAACCTATCTGGTACCTTGAACAAAGGTACCAAGACTTCACAATGGAAAAAGGGTAGTCTTCAACAATGTTGGGCAAACTGGATATCTACGTGCAAAAGAATGAAAATGGACCTCTATCTTACACCACACACAAAAGCCAAGTCAAAATAGATTAAAGATTTAACTGTAAGATCTGAAACAGTAAAACTCCTTAGCAAAGAAGAGCGTAAAAAAGCTGACAATGGTCTTGCAATGATTTTTTGGACTTGACACCAAAATCACAGGTAACTAAAGCTAAAATCAAGTGGGACTACATCAAACTAAGAAGTTTTTGCACAGCAAAAGAAACAGTCAACAAAATGAAAAAGCAATCTACAGAATGGGAGAAAATTATTTGCAAATGATATACCAAATAAGGGGTTAATATCCAAAATATAAAGAAACTCATATGACTCAATAGCAATCAATTAATCAATAATCCAACTTAAAAACGGGCAAAGGACCTGAACAAACATTTTCCAATGACACACAAATGTCAACAGATACATGAAAAGATGTTCAACATTACTAATCATCAGGGAGATGCAAATCAAAGCCACAATGAGATATCCTCTCACACTTGTTAAAAGACCATTATCAAAGTCAAAGGTAACAAGTGTCAGCAAGGACGCAGAGGAAAGGAAACACATACTGTCTGTGAGAACATATATTGGTACAACCACACTGGAAAGTAGTATGGAGACTCCTCAAAAAATTAAAAATATGGGGCACCCGGGTGGCTCAGCTGGTTGGGAGTCTGGCTCTTGGTTTTGGCTCAGGTCATGACCTCACAATTTGTGGGTTCGTGGCCCTGTGTTAGGCTCTGCGCTGACAGCATGCAGAGCCTGCTTGGGATTCTCTCTCTCTGCTTCTCCCCCACTAGCACTCACTCTCTCTTAAAAATAAATAAATAAACTTTAAAAAATTAAAAAATGGAACTACCATATGATCCAGCAATTCCACTTCTGGGTATACATTCAAAGGAAATAAAACCAGTATCTCAAAGAGATATCTGCACTTCCATGTTCACTGTAGCATTAAACAGTAGCCAAGATAAGAAAACAACCTAAATGTCAACCGACGAATGGATAAACAAAATGTGGTATATAAACATACATACACACATACGTATACATACATATACGTATACATACACACACACATACATACACCATGGAATATCATTTGGCCTTAAAAAAGAAGGAAATTCTGCCATTTGCAACATGGATAAACCTGGAAGACAATATAGTAAATGAAATAAACTAAACATAAAAAGGAAACACTGCATGATCTCCACTTTTATGCAAAATCTAAAAAAGTCAAATTAATAAGCAGAGAGTAGAACAGTGATTATCAGGAGCTGGGGGTATGGAGGAAATGGGGTGATGCTGATGAAAGCATACACACTTCCAGTTATAAGATGATTAAGTTCTAGAGACATAATTTACAATATGGTGACTTTAATTAATAATAATGTATTGTGCTGGCAACTGGGTGGCTCAGTCAGTTAAGTATCTGACTTCGGCTCAGGTTATGATCTCACAGTTTGTGAGTTCAAGCCCCACATTGGGCTCTGTGCTAACAGCACAGAACCTGGAGTTCACATCGAGTTCTGTGTCTCCCTCTCTCTCTGCCTCTTCCCGGCTCAAACTCAGTCTTTGTCTCTCTTTCTCAAAAGCAAACACTTAAAAATTTTTTTTAATAATCATGTATTATATACTTGAAATTTGCTAATAGACTGTATCTTAGTTGTTCTCACCACAAAAAAAGTGTGGTAACTATGGGAGGTGATGGACATTGGGTTGATTATGGTAAATCACAATTTACAGACATTATAGTTACACCTTAAATATATACAATTTTTATTTGTCAATCATATCTCAAAAAAGCTGAAATAAAAGATTAGCAGGAGTTGTGGGCATACACGCATTTTAACTACAGTTGACCTTTGAATAACACAGGTTTGAACTGCACAGGTATCCTTATACTCAGATTTTTTTCGATAAATACAGTATAGTACTATAAATGGATTTTCTCTTCCCTACGATTTCAACATTTTTTCTCCATCCTATTTTAACAATACAGTATATGATACATTCAACATACAAAATGTATGTTAACTGACTGTTTGTGTTATTGGTAAGGCTTCCAGTCAACAGGCTATTAGCAGTGAAGTTTTGGTGGTGTCAAAAGTTATACAAGGATTTCGACAGTGTAGGAGGCTAGCACCCCTAACCACTGTGTTGTTCAGTGGCCAAGTGTATTTAAAATTCAGTGAGCCAACACTTTACAAATACTTTATCCCCTTTTTTAATGTTTCTAAATAAAGTGAAATACTGAAATTTTAAAAAAAAAAAAATTTTTTAAACATGGAGCCTCTAAGCGATCTGTAAGATAACTGTCCCTAAACTGTTCCTCCAAGGGTGCCAAGAGGATCCACCATATTTTCTCCTTTCCAAAATTAAACATTATAAAAGATACCTTGAATAATTAATTCACAATCATCTTTTTTATTTTATAATCAGTACCAAGAAAACCTCAGCCTAACCTCATCTCAACTAAAAATTCAAAATCAATTACTTCAACTCACATAGTATCTTCAAACTAATCAGAATTTCCAAAGAACAGTTATAATAGAATTCAGGAGCTTGGTTAACTCTTGATTCCTCTACAGCCTCTTTTTTGTCCAGGCAACCATATATTCACCTAAAAGCTAGAGTGAAATAAATGTTAATTCAGAAAAGTAATTCAGATATTTTAAAGAATTCTGTTAACATAGCAACTTGAAAAAAACTGACAAAAGATTTTAAAATGGAGGAAAAATGTAAACTCAAAGGGTATTCATTTTCAAAAACTTAAATCTTCAGGTTTCAAAACACAGAATATGAATTTTCAAAGTAATTAAAACTAACTAACAAAACCTCTCCTTGGAGCTAACTGAACCAGTTGATGACTCATTATTATTATAATAAATTCATTATTACCAATCTTAAGTGAATCATCTAACACCCGCCAGCAACTGGTCTTTCTCTATTTTATTTCTCTGGTCACAGCTTGATTTCCTGCCCTCAGTCAATTTTATTTCAAACCCTCTCCACTATTCTCAAACCCTGGACATCCCACTTCATTCTCCTCACTCTTAACAGATGCCCTTGCATAATAATTCATAAAGAAAACAGGAAGAAGCCACTCAACTATGGGAACTCCACATTAATGTCTCTCTATCATATCTACAAACTTCCTTATTATCTACACCTATCCTCCCCTCCTTTCCTCCAGTTCCAGAAAGCTTTTCTCTTACCTAAAGCCACCCATAAGCAAGATCCATGCCCTTCCTATCTTCTGAGGAATCTTATTCATGATTGTTCTTTTCCTGGCAGAATAGTCAATTTCCCCTCTCTCCACTAAATCTTTCCCCTAAACATTTATATGTGGTTCAAATAAAAATTTAAAAATTTAAAAAATCCTTTGCTACAACTTCAAATCTTTAGCTCCTCCACTTCACAGCCAAACTCCCCAAAACAGTTGTATATATTTTTAATTTCCATTTCTGTTTTCCCTTCCTTTCCTCAACCTATTTCAGTCTTGAATCCAGGCTCTCTTCTCTCCCTTAACAATCACATCCACACTCTTGGCTTCAATTACCATCTATATGCCAATGATTACCAAATGTACATTTCTAGTCAATACCTTTCTTCTGAATTCCAGATCTATAATATTAAACTATCATCTTTAATATCTAATGTGATGTTTCAAATACACATTAAAGACAAATGTCCACAGAATTGATGAGGCTCCTGTTTATCCTCCAATCCCTACTAAGCACACACACACACATAAATATTGCTACTCTTCCATTTTGTTCCATCTCAGTCAATGATACTACCATGAATCCATGTAGAAGCCTGAAA
Organism: Prionailurus viverrinus; assembly: GCF_022837055.1. Taxonomy (NCBI): domain Eukaryota; kingdom Metazoa; phylum Chordata; class Mammalia; order Carnivora; family Felidae; genus Prionailurus; species Prionailurus viverrinus. The sequence continues at coordinate 228,010 of NW_025927642.1, read as the reverse complement.
TTCTCAGTATCTTCTTCTCTATCCAATTCAGTGGTTCTCAACCAGGAGCAATTCTACCCCAAGGTGAGACAGCAATGTCTGTAGACTTTTTTGTTTCTCATAATGGGATAAGTGGTATCTAGTGAGCTGAAAGCCAGGAGTGTTACACATTCTAAAATGAACAAGAACTCCTTGTGAAAGTAGGCCTGGATGACCTAATATAATCCATCACCAAATCCTATAAATTCAAATTCCCAAATAGAGCTTAAATCCATCAATTTCTCTTCCTAATGTGAAGTACTCTACAAGCACTTCATAATTCAAGGTATAATTCCCTTTCACCTAGAACAGAACACTACAATAACTTCCCTACATCTACCTTTACTCAAATTCATACAGTGAAGTCTCAGAATCATAACCTTCATGAGAAAGAAAAAGAATCCCTGAGTTTGGCTGTTGCACAGGTAAGAGTCCTTATGGATCTAACACAACTAAAAATAAGCCCCCACCTGTTTGTTTGCGTTCCTACTATATTGAGGGTTCCCACTCAATAAAACATCTCCCCGGCCTCAAACAGCTCTCTGCTGGTATATTTCTGTATCTACTTGTAGCAGCCTCACTGACTCAAGAGCTCCACTTTTAACTGCCTTGTTTCAGTGCCCTCCACAAGCCAATATCTCAACTCTATTTTGTATATTTTTAATATCCCCTGCAGCAGCATCCAGTCATACTAAGCCGCCTATCTGGTATGACCAAGTTATTTCCCAAGGTATCAATTATTACTCTTGATAGCATTCTGGTTACAAAAATGTTTAGATTTCAAATAATATGCTCCAGTCCTATTTTTCCATAGACCTATATTCTTAGTGTGTAATCTGCAGAAGATGAAGTTTCCCAAAAATTACAGATATTCCCATACTTCCAAAAATTCTTGTGGAGCACCTGGGTGGATCAGTCCGTTAAGTGTCCAAATTCAGCTCAGGTCATGATCTCGCAGATCATGGGTTTAAGTCCCACATTGAGCTCTGTGCTGACAGCTCGGATCTTGGAGTCTGCTTCAGATTCTGTGTCCCCCCTCTGCTCCTCCCCCACTTGTGCTCTGTCACCCTCTCTCAAAAATAAACATTTAAAAAAAATCAAACAAAACAAAACAAATGATTGGTTCCTCAACTAATTTATATGCCTCACATCTACGTTTCTTATCTCTGTTAGTAGTCCAAAATCAAAGCAGTGGAGACATCAAAGCCTCCCTCTCTCTCCCCTATATTCAGTGATTCCACACATTCTACCAATTTTCCTTATGCGTGGTCTTTCACATCTTTCCCACTACCATATGCCATAATTGAAAGCTTCCATGCCTCTCATCAAATGAATTTAATAGCTTTAAAGGTAATCACCCATCTTCCAGGCCCTCCTTATTCCAAGCTCAACTCCACTATACCACAAGAACCATCTTCCCCAAAATGTCAATCTGTGCTATTTCTCTACTCAAAAACCTTCAATGGCATTCCACTGGGCACTCAAGACCCCAAACCACTACTCCATTTTTTTCACACTGGACTTCCCATTCACTTCATACTGTAGCAGAGATAAACAGAGGTAAATGATAGAAACTATTGAGCACACTGCTGGCAAAGAAAGCCACTAAATATTAGCTATTACTTTCACAGATCACCTGGTGTTATAGTCAATTCTAAGAATGTCATCTCCCTACCCCTGATTTTAAACATCTTAAATTCTTCCTCTTTGTATTATTAGAGACAAAGGTCAAATCTTGGTTGTGTCAGTTACTAGCTGTGACCTTGAACAAGTTATTTAGCTTTCTGAGCCTCAGTAAAATTAGGATAATATCCATGTCATGGGGTTGTTGAAAAGACTAAATGATATAACATATGAATGCCTAGAAAAGGCATCAATAAGTGTTAGTTTTCTTTAAAAGTGTTCTCTTAAAGGATGAACACAAAACTAATTGCTTGCCTTCTTTCTCCCACAACTAGGCAGGTAGAGAGTAGCACTCAAAAAAATTTGCTTAACAAAATACATCTTTACCTTTCTGAAACAAATGCTTACTCCAAAAAACATGAGATATAAGAGATCTTTTTCTATGCTACTACGCACAGAAAAAGTTACTGATATGGAACCATACTTCACTAAATGATATATACTGACTAATGTAAATTATGTTATTAAATTTACTGACACTCAACATATACCTCGTCCACATGCAGAACTAGCAGTTATTTAGTTAGTTCCAATAGTTACCTATTATGACTATATAAATACATACAAAAAGACAGAAAGCTTCAATATTTATAAATTCCATAGAAAATGAGTCTGTATACATAATTAAAAACTCATAGTAAAAGATTCTTATATATTCACTAAAAGAATTTGTCAGATTTGACTTATACCATAGGCTTTTACATTATAGCATTGTAAGAGTTTCTTTAAAATGAGAAAGCAAAGAAAAGACAAAGAATGGAGGGAGGAGAGAAACAGTACCAAAACTTCTCAAGTTAGTCTTTTCCCATTTTACTTTGCCTCATCCTCCCTCCCACTCATTTTACCTAATTGCTTTTCTACTTCATATTAACAGAAGAATGATAGAATCTATTTAATAAATAGTGCTGGGACAACTGGACTAACAGCAAAAGAATGAAGTTGGACCCCTATTTCATATCATATTAAAACTCAAAATGGACCAAAGACCTAAATCTAAGAGCTAAAACTATAAAACTCTTAGAATAGCACATAGACATTAATCTTTGAGACCTTGGATCAGGCAATGGTTTCTTATATACGACACCAAAAGCTCAAGCAACCAAAGAAAAAGATAAATTGGACTTGGTTAAAATGAAAAGCTTTTGTGCTTCAAAGGACACCATCAAGAAAGGAAAAATACAAATCAAGAATGGGAGAATATACTTGCAAATCATATATAATGGTCTAATATTCAAAATATACAAAGAACTCTTACAGCTCAACAATAAAAAATAAATACTCCAATTAAAAAATGGGCAAAAGATCTGAATACACAAATGAAAAGATGACCAACATCATTAGTTATTAGAGAAATGCAAATCAAAATCACAATGAGATACCATTTCTTACCAACTAGGATGGCTATAATCAAAAAGTCAGACAATAACAAGTGTTGACAAGGATGCAGATAAATTGGAACACTCATACATTGGTGGTGAGAATGTAAAATGGTGCAGCCACTTTAGAAAACAATGGCAGCTCTCAAAAAGGTATACATAGAATTAGCACCTAACCCTCCAATTTCACTACTAGGCATACACCCAAAAGAAACAGAAACATGTCCATACAAACCTGTACACAGATTTTCATAGCAGCATTATTCAGAATAGCCAAAGAGAAGAAACAGCCCCAAAGCTGAGCAAATGATGAATGCATAAACAAAATACAATGGTGTATCTATACAGCAGAATATTATTCAGTTATAAAAAGAGACAAAGAACTGACACTTCTATGACATGGATGAACCTTGAAAATACACTAAGTTAAAAAAGCAAGACCACATAATGTATGATTCCACTTATACGAATGTCTAGAATAAGCAAATCCATAGAGATAAAAAAATCAACTGGTGGCAACCAAGGGGGGCAGGTGGTAAGGGACAGGAAGGTCAGGGACGGGGAAGGGACTGGTACCGGGTACATGTTTCTTCTGGGGACGATGAAAGCATACTAGAATTAGAGAGTGGTGATCACTGTACAACTGTGTGAATATACTAAAAACTGAACTGTATACTTAAAAAGAGTGAATTTTATGATACAATGAAAGAATGATGACGGAATAAAAAGCAGCACAACTAAAGAATGAACCAAGTGCTCCTTTTTTGATCCAACATTTTCTATACATTTACAACATTCTAGACCTATGCTGGTTGCCAGGAACCCACAGATGAGTAAAACAAAGTCACTATACTCCCTTCAGGATCATTCTCCTTAGCCTACAGATGTCAGTATTTCTTAAAAGTGGAGCAGCTTTGAAAATGTAAAAACAGCAAAATGTAATCCACAGACAAGCCAAGAGAACACAGATATTTACATTGTAAACTCTTCTAAATTACCTAAAATTATTTGGGGGTAGGGGGTAAATATGCTTCTAATATTAGTGTTAAATAACTCATTGTTCCCCAATGCTGATAATGTCATTTTCCAAGAATTATTAAACAGCTTTATTTCATTTATTGGAAATGCTTTTTACAAATGTTTCTGATAGATCTTTCTGCATCATATCACTCTGATTGTATCAATTTCTCCATGACTCCTGGATTCGCTATTTTTGACATTCAAAAACTTCATGACGAACACAAACCTCCCAAAAGGAAATGCTTTTTGACATTTATAATAACCATCTGAAAATGTGTTTCTCTAAAATAAAAATAAGTAACAGTAGAGTTCTCTAAACTAAGAAATCAAATGTTTTGAGTTCTAATCCAGATTTTTACGTATCAGAGAAAATCTGATTTCCTGATATGAAAGCTACACTTCCATAAAAGAAAAGCTAACAAAAATCAAAAAATCAAATTTAGACAGAAAACTAGGTTGAATAGTTTAAACAGTGCAAGAAGACATATTCTATTTAATCCAAAACATTAGATATTTCTGATGTTTTTAATACATTATTTATATCAACTTTCCAAAAGGTAAAACTAAAATCTATATTATTATTACCTTATCTTTGGCCTCAGGCAGTGTGATTTCTCTAGGTTCTAAAAATGGTATTTCTCGAAAAGGTGGAACACATCTGACTATATCTGGTACATAGTGTGTATGAAACAATGGCGGCATTGAGTATCTTCTTTCACCTGATAAAGGCACTATGTGGTTAACTAGAGTTGGCTCTTGGTGGGGTGAATGGAAACGCTGCCGTTTACCGTCAAGAGGAAGGTTTTTTTCATCGCTTAATCTCCTGAAAACAAGCAATATACCTTAGTAATTAAAGATATAACTTTCTAATGACAGAAAACAATTAAAACTATAAAAATAACAAATGCCAATATTGACTCTTTCAGCAGGGCCACATTATTAGTTCTATGTGAATCTTAAAATATTCATTTTGAGCACAAGAGAAGCCTTAGAAAGACACCTTAGGAAAAATGCATACTGATAATGTGTGTGTACGTATGTGGATGTGTGTATACATGTACGCACATATGTATGTATATATATGCATATATATAATTTATAGAATATATATGTATATATTTTTAAACCTATACACTATATATATCAGGGTTAGTCTCCTGCAGAACTATCCCAATATTTTATCTCAGCAGTTAAAACTTTGGAGGAAAACTTCCATTCATAGAAACACTGACAATAAAACCCAAATTCTAAAGAATGAGAATAAAATTAAGTGAACTGAGTGTTACATAATTAAAAAGGGTCTTTAAGTCCACCTATATTCTGGTTCATCAGTTGGAAAGATCATATTAAAAAGCTATAAAGACACTGAACAACTAAAGAAATATGAAAACTAACTGCATTTCACATAACAGTATTGTATTAATGTTAAATTTCTTGGGCATGACTAATGTATTTTGGTTATATAGGAAAAGATCCCTGTTCTTAGCAGGAATGCACTGATGTACAGTGAAATGATGTCTACAATTTTTCATCACGGTTCAGGAAAAAAAAAAGTAGGAATAAAGAGAAAGAGGCAAAAAAATCAAATGAAGCAAAACTTTAATGGACCTAGGTAAACAGCATACAGATGTTCACTGTACTATTCTTTAAATTTTTCTGGAGGCATAAAATTTTTCAAAATAAAAGCCAGAATGAAAATAATTATTTGTCTAAAAAAAGATATTTACTTCATTGATATATTAAGTTTGTTCATACAGACAATACTTCCGGCCATGGGAAATGGTCCAACTACTGGGTCACGGCCATCCAAAGGTTTTTTTATTGTAATACCCCAGTAGGATTACACCAACTCCTCTCTCCTTGACCCCCAAAATAAGTAGAACTCCTACTCACAAGTAAAAGTGTACAGTACTAAAAACCTAAGAGTATATTTAATATCTGCTAACATAAAAGTGACTTAGCTTTATATGCTGCTTCTCTTGAGAATGTCAATTTTAGTTTTTAAAGTACAACTATGAGCCAATGGAATTTGTTTTCATTTGTGATTCACAAACTGGCTATCCAGGCAATTTCAAAAAAATTAAAATCTCAATTAAAGCCAATACTTTTGGCATCATTATAAAGCCTTCCACAATGATAACTTTGAAGAACAACTCACAGTGCTTTGAAGCACAAGATCTAGAGCCGGACTACCTGGGTCCAAATCCTAAGTGTGCCTCTACCTGAATAACTAGTTGCTTAACCTCTGTTTCATCTTTCTCAACAGAAGAGGGATAACAGTACTCATCTCATAAAGTTTTGTGAAACTTAAATCATTTGTAAACTCCACAGAACGCTACTACATGAATGATCAATAATTCTTAGTTAGTGTTATTTTTAATCGGACATAAATTTATGGAATGTTCATATAGGCATGCAGCAGCTATATCTTGCAAATACTGCCAAACCTTATTTTAATAATCATCTCTAAAATTCTATTATAATTACTTTGTGGTACATCAATTTCTTCTAATTGGTTAAAATTAGTTGACTCTGACTTCTCTATAGAAAGCTTTAAACATGCAGAAATTTTTACCATAATAATATATATTACAGAACCTTAGGTGTGTAAGATTTAGATAAATTGAATAGTGAATTTTACTAGAAAGAAGATATTATGGGCTGAACTGTGTCCCCTCAAAATTCTAATGGTTGAGCAGTACCTCAAAATTTGACTGTTTTGAACATCCAGCCTTTAAAGAACTTAAAATGGTGTCATTAAAAGTAGGCCCTAATCCAATATGACTAGTGTCCTTAGAAGTAGAGATTAGGACACAGAAAACACAGAGATGCCCGTGTAGGACACAGAGAAGGCAGCCATCTACAAGCCAAGGAGGGAGGTCTCAGAAGAAAACAAACCTGCCAACACCTTGATCTGGGACTTCTAGCCTCCAGGATTGTGAGAAAATAAATTTCTGTGCAAGCCACCCAATCAGTTGTACTTTGATATGGCAGCCCCAGCAAACTAATTCAGAAAACAATCTAATTTAGTTAAAATCTCAATTAAAAGTAGTCTTCTGAAAAATGTGGCTTCATTCCATCTAAAATTTGCAATGGCAGTAATAAATCAACAAAAGTATCCCTAAAATTTTTTAAATTTAATATAAAAGTTTCAAAATTTTGTCACAGGAATGACTTCACAGGTTCCAGAAAATAAAATTTAGGGCATAATGTCCACACAATCTGAATACAAGAAACACTCGGCTACAGTTCAGAGAAATGCAAACTTTTCTTTTAAAATAATTAAGAAGTACTTACTTCCTTCCTCGAAATAACGGAGAAGTTGAGGTCTGTATTGGACTGACATTTCCATATGTCAACTGCTGTAATGACACCGCTCTTGACAAACTACCAAAAACACATAAAGAACAATAGTAATAAACATTTTTCCCTTAAACAAAAAAGCAATTTCATGAAAAACTAAATATTTCACTGATCAGAAAAAACAATACAATGACCTTTTTTATTATTGTTTTAGAGACAGCGCAAGTGAGCATGAGTGGGGTAGGGCACAGAGGGAGAGAGAGAGAATCTTAAGCAGACTCCATGCTCAGCATGGAGCCCAACGTAGCAACTCAATCCCACAATAGGATCATGACCTGAGCCAATATCAAGAGCCGGTTACTCAACCAAATGAGCCACCCAAGCACCCCAACAATGACAGTTTTTTTAACTTCAAACATTTCATATAAAAATGAAACATATAAACATATAAAAATGTTCTCAATTAGAACACAAAATTTACAAATGATATGGGCCAAAATAACACCATACTTACTCTGTATTCTGAAAGTTGAACTGTGCATCTATAAGCTGCTGGTGTGAATAAAGAGTTGGTGACAGGGTGAAGAAATTATTATGTTGTTGATGGTTTGGGGTGAAAGGCGGGCGACCCAAAATTGAGTTTGGGAACATGCTCTTGTTCACTAAAAGTGAACATGTATTCTTCTACCTAGGATAGTTTTAAAAGACAAATTATTATATCTTGAAAATACTGAACTCCGTAATAACTAATATCTATTATTTAAAACAATTATTTACCAAGTTATGAATTTTACTTACAAAGTTATTTCAAAAGTTTTAACAGATCTCGTAAGTCCCACTACAGGTAACCAAAAACTTGTTAATAATGAATTTTAAATCTAGATTAAGAATATCATGCAAATGATAAAAAAAAAAAATGCAAGTTTCTAAATTGTGATGTATTTAACCTCATATCAACAGATCTTTCAGAAATCAAGTTATCACCACATACTGTGATAATAAAAAAGACACCACTCAGGACAGACATTTAATGAAGCCATACAGATTCTTACATTTATACCCAGTTGAATTTATTCAAAGGTATAAACCATAATATGACAACCTGATTCTTAGGATATAGATCTTACACATCTTCTTACAGATCAACTCAAACAAAGGAAGGAATCCGTACTGCCTAATACCTATAAAATTCTGAGATTTCCTTCAAAGTCTAAATAATTTATATAAAGGACGTCACATAAAAGAGAGCCTGTTCCACAGCAATGGGGAAAACATACATAACAGTCCCCCCTTACCCACAATTTCACTTTCTGTGGTTTCAGTTATCTGTGGTCAACCATGGCACAGAAGCAGATGATCCTCCTTCTGACATATCGTCAGGTCAATAGTAGCCAGCCTAACACTATGTCATAATACACACACCATTCACCTCACTTCATATTATCATATGGGTATGTTATCATCTACATCATCACAGAATACAATATAATTAAGATATTCCAAGAGACAACATTTACAAAACTTTTACTGCAGTATAGTAATATAATTGTTCTATTTTATTATTAATTGTACTTTATAAACTTTATCGAAGGTACGTATATACAGGAAAAAACGTAGTATATATAGGGTTCGGTACTACCGACAGTTTTAGACATTCCCTGGGGGTCTTAGTATGTCTCCTGTGTGAATAAGCAGGGGAACTATTGTACAAAGCAATCAGAACCATTCACTGACCCAGGCAGGAGAGATTTATACTTTGCAATGACTGATCCCAAAGGCTACAAACTTACAAAGAGTAGGGCAAAGTAACAAACAAATCAAGTATTAAGTAAAATCAACAAAGTGAAAATAGGATCCCCAGCCCACCCTCCCAATGCAGGCAATCAGAAAACCCATTTATGGTACTGGGAAAGAAACCAAATGACATGGTAACCAGAGAACCTATAATATAGTAACAGTTTTCCACGAAGAAAAAGTTCAGCCTGCTAGCAAACTACAGTAAAGTCTACTACTAAACTGCCCACCCATGCACACAGAGCTTCCAATTTGATTTCTAGGAACTCTCACTTAAAATAAACATTCAAGGATCACCATAAGAGAAAAAAGATCCAGGAATAAACAAAAACAATTCCAAGAGCAAGATAAATATATTAATTAATTAATCAAAGCAAAAAAACACCAGAAAACAATATACTGTTTAAAAAGCAGAAAAGGCTCTTCGAAATTATAAAATTAAAAGCAGAAACACCGAGTAGAAAGTTAAAAGAACACTGAGGAAATCTCTTAGAATAAAAAGGAAAAACTAGTAAAGGCAGAAAGGAGGCAGGACAATAAGAGAAAAAAATATAAGAGAATCAAACTATATGGTCCATCATCCAACATAACAGAAGTTCCTGTAGAAGAGAGAAAACACACAGAAGGAAATTATCAAATAAACAAAACAATAAAATGTCCAGGACTGAAAAAAACCAATCCTGAGATTTAAAGGACCTAATGAGCACAAAGCGCACCTTAAAAAATGTATGTACCAAGGTATATTACGGTAAGATTTCAGAACATAAGGAAAAAGAAACTTATATTACAGAAGAGGAAAATGTTATAAATAAAGAGCTGACAATCAAAATGACTTTAAAATCCTCAATAGCAACAGAGGAAACTACAAGACAATGAAGTTAGCGCCTTCAAGTCTCTGCAGGAAATGCTCTCAAGCTACAATTCTATACCGAGCCATACTATCACTGCAAGGGAGAATAAAAACATGTTCAGACATGTCAAGTATCAAAAAAACAAAACAAAACAAAAAACCTGGGATCTAGGAAAAGGGAGACCTGCTGTAGGGCAGAGACAAAGTAATTCCCCAGAACAGTGGTGAAGGAAAGCTACCAGCTTAAATTAGAGCAAGATGAAGGGTTTCAAGAAGAGACCCAAGGAGAAAAAAACTTAGAACTTTACTGGCAGTTTACCTGATATATTTGACCAGAGAGGAGCAAAAATAATCACACAAACAAAAAAGTAGCAAGTTAAAAAGAAATTACCTAAACACACACACACACACACTCAAAAGGTCATATAAAAAAGGATATATAATCATTATCTATTTGGTTCTCACAATAACACAAACATTAAAAATATCAATCTAAACAAAATTGTAACATATTACATATCTATTTCATATATTTATTTAAAGATTACGTATATTATTAAAATATGCTATATATATTTACATGTTCATATACAGTACAATTTAATGATAAAGGAGGCTACATTAAGGTGCTGAATTCTAATTTTCAGTAGATGTCAATTTTAAAAACAAGCCATAGAAGTGTTTGAAGAATAACAGAGGAAAATAACACTTAACCATCTAAAAGAAATAATAGCTGCCTCTGGGTATTGAGACCAGATGGTTGGAAAAACTGGTGGAGAAAACAGTATAGAAAAAGAGAAAGATCTGTGAAGAAACTAATAAATCACTCATACACACTTTGTTCCTTGCTTTTTTTCAATTTTGCAAGACTAAAGTTCCAAGGATGTACACAGATAATGAATGAGATTCACTAGGCCAAGATTTATAATGGATTGTGAATAAGAGTCGTGGGATCCCATCAGATCTCATCCCAAGTGCCCGACTCTCTAATCTGAACCAGAGACAAGGTGTTACCTCCATAAAACAAGAGTTCATCAACTCCCTTCAGCAGGTCTGTATCTCATTACAGGATACTTTTTTTTTTTTTTTTTAAATCATTCCTATCATAACTGCTAACCCGTACTCCCTGATTTTCACTGCTCAAAGGAAATGGAAAATATCTTGAACCAAGCAGGATTCTGGACAATCCTTTATTAAAAGTACATGTAATAATCACAGAATGCCAGATTCAAGACTAGCAACTAAAGCCATGTTCTAGCCTTTGTCTGGGTTCATGCTCTTTTCTTTCTTGACTTTCTTTATTCTGTTTCCGTAACCCAAACTCCCACAAAACATAACTCCTATTTCATAAGATTCATGAGAAAATAACATTAAATATAATTGATTAAATGAATTTTGCTTGATATTTCATTTTCTTGGAATATAGATACTACTGATCAAACAAGGGAAGGAATCTGTATTCAGAAAGCTAAAATTAAAATGTTCTATTTTCAGATTTATTTAAATCAATTAATAGTTAAAATTCTAGACACTTTGTTTACATCAATATGCTTATGTTTTTCCTCTGGACCCAAATAAAGCCCCATACACATGCATTAAGACTTGAAAACCCAAAATGACAAAACAGTGTAGACCTCACCTTATTTCTATGCCATGACATGATAAGATCCAAAACAAGAACAAGTCAAAAGATGTCTTGTGGCCCACAAATACTCTACAAAGCTAATGACCAAATTATCCAAGGTTTAAAAGCTTACAGTGGTGATTCCAGAGCCAAAAGTTTACCTAAGGCAGGTATCTAGTTCAGCCTATCCCAAATTCCCAGATAAGCAACTGAAGCTTTTGGAGTTCCTCCAAAACAAAGTATCTGTCAGGTTCTCCTCAGTATGAATCTTGGCCCTGAAGTATGGCTTCAACAAGGCCAGCCCTCACAGTCAGATCATTCCTAGGGAAAGTAACCAATGGCATTCACTGCTCCCCAACATGGGCATCCTGCATGACCATCTAGAAATCAGGAAGTAAACCAAAAGGCATGAATTTCAATTCCTCTTTCTAATATTTTTATAATACATTTCAACAGTGATTTTGATGAAGATAAATAATATAAATAATCCAAAAATAATCATCCATCAAAAACAATATGAGGAATCATTTTTTAAACAGAATATAGAGCTTTAGAGTATAAAATCCGACACACCTATTACCATAGAATTAAAGAGACCACCACAAAATTTTGTATCTTTTTCTTTATACTCTGAATGAAAGGCTCCTTCAGTAAGTCTATTTGATGATCTACATAAAACACGATTCCACATCAACTCTGATAGCAGGGATAAGAAATTCTACAATAAAGAAAGAAAATCCAGATTATTGCTGGTATCTTATTTTCCTTAGCTTTAAAGTTATTGGCTTCTCAATGCTCGTGACAATAAAATAGGATGATATAGGAACTTCTGAAGATGTGTTTTAAAACCGTTGCATGGTTAAGGAAAGAATCTTAAAGTTGCTTCTAGACTAAGGTTGACATAATGGGAAATTATATACGTTTATTTGTAAATAATCATACAGGAGACAAGGGTGTACAGGAGTGCTTTACAAAGTAATTCCTAGTGATATGGTATTTGGTCCTGTAACTCACAACCTGGAATTTCTGTCCTAAATTTGACTCTTCTCCAACCAATTAGAGAACTTTCAAGGTTACATAATTCCTTCCATAATCAGGATTCCCTGGAAAGCAGAATCTCCCCAGTATAAAAACCAAAAGCCAGAACTATGGCAACTAAATCAAGTTATCTGTCCACTTTGTCCAAATGCCTTTGACCTCCTAAACTCCTTATCTCCACAACGCAAAAAGTCCAAATCCTATATCCTGCTCACCCACTGTCAAAACTACTTGCGAGTTTTGAAAAGGACATTCCTTTTGATTAGGAATTAGATACCAACCCAGAGCTAAAAAAAAAAAAAAAAAAAATCTTGTCATGTGGTTTGAAATGGCCATTTCTTAAATGACTGATAAATGGCCTGTTCCACCTAAAGCCTGTATGAAAGAGCATTTCCAGACCAGACATAATTGGAGCCATCACACCAACAAAATAATGTTACTACCACTGGCTAAATATTGTGAGCCTCTTCGCTGTACGTATTAAAAGCCTTGTGTAATAAACCGTCCAAGACAGAATTTACAAGAAGAGTATGTTACCTGTAATACAAAACACAGATTTAGTGTTCAGTTATGATCTTCCCTCACAAAATCACACACCACATATCGTCAACAAGTTCCCATTTCGCCTGAGTTTTAGTTTCTCTGTTTCTTTTCGGCTCACCCTATTGGTATCCGCAATCTAAGTACGTAATTCCTATTTTAAACAAAGAGCTGAAGGAGAGAAAAGACGGTATTTGGATAATCAAGAAATTGTGAGACACATAAACCCCATCGTGCTCTGGCCTAGACAGATGATGAGTCTACCAAGGCTGACCGGGAAATGAAGGGTACAACAATCTGACAGAGTCCTAGACTGAGCACTTCCCTGGAAAGTGAAGAACTGAGGCCCCTTTGATCAAAAGCCTTACATTTTAAATACTTAATCCAGATGTTTACCTTATTTTTTCACCACCCTCTGAAACTCCATGCAGGGGTCCCAACACGGTCTTCCTCTTTTGCTCCTAGACTGAGAACGGGGCGCGAGGAAAGGAAACGAGTGGAAAAAGTAAGCGGTCCTAAGATTCTTCAGAAAAGTGCAGCAGCCTTGGGGCCGCCCATACGTCTGGGACGTCTAAGAAAGATCGCCGGAACTTCCCACGCAAACATAACAGTGCGGTTTGAGGAAAAGTTCCCCGAGCCCCGCCCCCGACCTGGGCCTACACCATTGCGTCCCTTTCCGAAGCCCCCTAACTCACAGGTCTCCTCGGGGAAGGGCTAAGCAGGGCCTACTGGTACTGCCCGCCCAGGAGCTCCAAGGCCGGAGCAGCGAGAGCCCGGCGCGCTCGGTTGTCGCTTTCGCCGCAGCCAAAGCAGATAGCGGCCCGCGTAAAAGCTAGGCCTGGCTCCGGATCCGGATCGCAACCTAAACCCCGGGCTCGGCGGCCGGGGAGGAGCGACACAAGAAAAGGCAGGGCCAGCAAGGGTGTGGGAGGTTCGGGGCGGTGGCAAGAAGCGGAAGACCAAAAAGTCACCGAAAAAGCGGCGTAGAAAGCCCTGTCAGAAACACCCGGAAGACTGTCGCGACCCGGATGGGAACAGCGAGCAGGGAGCGAAAGGTCACACTTCCGGCGGCCTCCCCGCCCGCCCCAGCAAGTGCTTTGCTTGAGTGCGCAGGCGCACAAATGCTACGGTCTGGGTTAGGACGGAGGTGGCTGTTCAGCAGCTGCGAGCGCGAATGTGGAAGGGCTAGGCCTGCCCTGAGACAAGAGGGATCAGGCAGTCGGCGGTGGCCGGGCCGCGTTGTTCGGCTCTGGGCCGCGTCCGAGCTAATGCACAACGACTCCTGTGCACTTTTTAAAAAGTTAAGCACTTTTTACGGGTCCTTCGTGTCTCAGCTGGATGACTCCGCCCGAGAGGAGCTTTTCCTGACCCAGCTTTCCCTCACTCTTTTGCACTGATCTGTATTAAGTTTGGGTTATTTTCCTCCCTCCAGTGAAATGAAAGCAGCTTGGGGCTGAAATGCCTTATTGATCTCTACAGCCTGGACTCGGCGCCCTGTCCTTAATAATAGCTAACATTCCCTTATTCAACAAATATTTAATATTTCTACTGGAATGAACTTTGGTGGTGGTGAAAATATCAACGTTGTTGGATTTGTTAATGTAAATCTGTTAACAATATACCTTTATTTTCTTTTTAATTCCTGTAGAAGAATTTCTCATTTCTGAAGTTGGTAATTTGTATCCTCGTTCTTTTTTCCTGATCATTCTGGAGAGAGGCTTATCAACTTTACTGATCTCAAATCCCAAAGCCATCTTTTGCTTTCAAAGATTATATTTATTGTTTGTTTCCTATTTACTGATTTCTTCTCTTAGGTTTATTTCCTTTCTTTTGCTTTTTTTTTTTTTTAAGTTTTTTTTTTAATTTACTAGTTTTTTAACTTGGAAACTGAGATCACTGATTACAGATGTTTCTTCTTTTGTAACTCAGTCCTGCTTTAACTACATCTCACACGTTTTAGTATATTTAATATGTTTAATATTAATGTTTAATATGTTTAATATATTATGTTTTCATTTTCCTTCATTTCAAAATACTTTCTAATTTCCCCATAGATTTTTTTCTTTGACTCGTGGTTTATATGTAAGTGTATTATGTTGTCTCCAAAAATTGAGGAATTTTCCAGACATCTTTCTGTTACTGATTTCTAATTCAATTCCATTATTTAATAATCCAGTTAAAATACTTTCCATAATTTGAATCATTTTCAACTTACTGAGACTTATTCTGTGACTCATAATATAGTCTGCCTTGGTAAATATTCAATGTGCATTTAAGATGAATGTGTATTGATACAATTATTGGGTGAAATGTTCTACAAATATCAATCACATCAAATTGGTTGATACTATTGTTCAAATCTTCTAAATCCTAGAGGATTTAGAATATGTTTTTTGTCTACTTACCCGATTAATTATTGAGAGGAGTATTGAACTCTCCAACTATAATTATGGATTCTTCTAATTCTACTTGTTCTATCAGGTTTGCCCCATGTATTTTGAACTCTGCTGTTAGTTGCATAAACTATTTTTTGCATTTGTAATTGTTCTATTATTTTTTTAATATAATTTATTGTCAGGTTAACTAACATACAGTGTGTACAGTGTGCTCTTGGCTTCGGGATTTTGTTCTGTTATTTAGATTAATTTATCCTTAATGAAATTGATTGTGAAAAGTATTTTCTCATTATGAAATGATCTATTTTATAAATCATCCACTTTATAAAATCTCTTTTTCTCCTGGTAATATTTTTTTGCTCTAAAGTGTACTTTCTCTGATGGTAATGTAGCCACTCCAGCTTTCTTTTTTTGTAGAGTTAACAAGATGTATTTTTAAAAGAAAACTTCCAATTCTGCCAAAGTCCTCCTGGTACTCAAACCCAAGAGGTTACAAGAAAACTACAGACCAATATACTTATAAACAGACGCAGAAATTCTTAACAAAATTCCTGCTGTTTTTATTCTAATATATGTAAGAAAGATAACACATCATGACCAAAAGGGGAATTATCCCAGCAATTAGGTTGAATTAATAGAAAATCAAACACTATAATTCACTATATTAACTAAGAAAAATTGTATCATCATTTTAATAGATGCAGCAAAAGCACTGGACAAAACCCAATATCCATTCCTAGGAATTCAAGGAAACTTCTTCAACTTGATAGAAAGCATCTATAAAAAGCACCATACTTAATGGTAAAGAACTAAATGTTTTCAGCAAAGATGAGGAACAGGGCAAGGATTTCTGTACTCACCACTTCTTCAGCATTGTAGTAGGGGGTCTAGCCTGTTAAATGGGCAAGAAAAAGATATAAAAGGCATCCGAATTGAAAGCAAAAAGTAAAACTGGTTTTATTTGCAGATAATATGATCTGTGGTGAAAATCCTACAGAATCTACAAAAGCTACTGGAACTGTTAATGAGATCGTCAAGATCACAGGATATAAAATCAATATACTAAAGTCAGTTGTATTTGTATTATGCTAACAATACACAATCTGAAATTGGAATTTAAAATATCATTTAAACTAGCATCAAAAATGTGAAATATATCAGATAAGTGTGATAAAAGATATTCAAGTGGTACACTGAAAATACAAAATATGCTGACAGAAATGTAAGAAGACACACGCAGAAAGATATACCATGTTCATGGTTTAGAAGAGCCAAGACTTTAAAAATGTCAGTTCTTCTCCAAATTAATCTGTAAATTCAATACAATCCCGATCAAAATCCCAGCAGGCTTTTTTAGTAATTGACAAAAGGATTCTAAAATTTATATGGAGAGGCAAAGGACCTAGAACAACCAAAACAACTTTGAGAGTGAAGAGCAAAGTTGCAGAACTTACACTAAATTACCTGATTTCACTATTTACTATAAAGCTACATTAACCCAGAAGATATAGTATTGGTGTAAAGAAAGAGAAACAGATCAATAAAACTGACCAAATCCTATTCAGTGAAACTGAATAGAGTTTTTAAAAAGTGCCAAAGTTGTTGATTTCAACAAAGGACAGAGGCAATTCAGTAATTGTGACTGTATTAGTGACTTCACTAATAATGCTGAAACATTTGGGTGTTCATAGGTGAAATGAATAAATTAATTAATTAGTTAAATATTGTGATGGAAGTTAAATATTGTGTGGGAAAACACAAAATGGGTCATACATCTAAACATAAAACTTAAAGCTTGTGGAAGAAAACAGGGAAAAATAACTGTGAACTTAGGCTAAACAAAGATTTCTTGGGTATAATACCTAAAGCACTATCCTTAAAAGACAAAAAGTAATAAATTGAACTTCATCATTCAATAGTTAAAAGAAATTAACTATTTCTTTAAAGGACACTAAGAAAATGAAAAAACTAGCCAAAAACCGAAGAAAATATTTAGAAATCACATATCTGATAAAGAATTTGTATCCAGAATGTATATTTTGAAAATCTCTCATACCTCCAAAACAAAAAACAAAAAATTCTCATATCTTAATAAGAAAATGAGCAACCCAATAAACAATTGAGCATAAAGTTTAAATAGACACTTCACCAGAGAGGTCATATAAATGGCAAATAAGTGCATGAAAAGATACTCAACATCATGAGTAATTAGAGAATATACAAATTAAAACCACAGTGAAATATCACCACCTACCTATTTCATGGTAAAATGAAAAAGACTAGCCATACCAACTATGGTTGCAATGTGGAGTGATTGGAACTCTCATAACCACTAATGAGAATGTGAAATGTTACATCCTCTTAGGAAAATTCTTCGGCGATTTCTTAAAAAGTTAAATGTATATTTACATGTGACCTAGACATTACACCCCTAGATATATATCCAAAAGAAATGAAAGCATTTGTTTATACAAAGACTTGTACACACGTCATAGCAATTGTGTTCATAATAGGCAAGAACTGGAAACAACACAAATGTCTGCCAACAGGTAAACGAATAAATAATTCATGATATATCCATACAATGGAATACTAAGAGTAAAAACAAATTTACTTTTGATATACTTGCAACATGGTTAATCTCAATTATGATCAGTGAAAGAAATTGAGCAAAAAATAGTACAAACTGTATGATCCCATTCACATAAAATTCCAGGACATGAAAACTAATCCTTAGAAAAGAAGTCAGTGGGAGCCTGGAGAATGAGTTGGGGTGAAGGGTTGAATGTAGGGAGAATGTAGAAGGGAGAGAATATAGAGGATTAGAAGAGAACTTTCATGAGTGATATTCACATTAATTATCTTGGTTGTTGTAATATTTTCACGTGTATATACATGTGTAGAAATGTGTAGCTTATTATGAGTCAATTATACCTCCAACAAGCTGTGACTTTTTTTTTTTAAAGGGAAAATCTATTGGTCCATGTTGCACTTTCGGTGAATCTCTTAAACTGTGAGTAATTTTAACATCCCACAGTGGTCAATTGGAAATATTCATTCACTGAGTTATGTAGATCTTCCAAATGTTGACGTATTTCATCCTATGCTATCTAAATACCACATTTGTTACTATCACTTCCAATCTCATCGGAAGAATCTAAGTACCCTCCTTAAGAACACTGTTAAGTTAAATTGTAATTTATTTTTAAACAGCAAGAGAAGGATAGTGAAGAATATAAGGACTATTGATTTGTGCCAGTGGTGTTCAACTAGAGGTGATTTTGCTCCCAGAGGCTATTTAACAATATTCGGAGACATTTTGGGTTGACACAACTTGGGACTAGAGGTGGTTGCTACTGGCATCTGATGACTAGAAGCCAGAGATGCTACTAAAGTTTCCAATAATCAGTACACAGGACAACCCCTTCAATAGTATTATCCAACCCAATATTCCATTGTGTCATATACCACATTTTGTTTATCCAATCACCAGCTGATGGACATTTGGGTGTTCCCTTTTTGACTGTTACAAATAATGTTGCTATAACCATTCATGTGTAAGTTTCTGTTTAAACACATCTTGGGGCGCTTGAGTGGCTCACTCAGTTAAGAGTCTGACTTTGGCTTGGGTCATGATCTCATGGTTCATGGATTCAAGCCCTGCATCGAGCTCTGTGCTGACAGCTCAGACCCTGGAACCTGCTTCGGATTCTGTGTCTCCCTCTCTCTCTGCCCCTCCCCTGTTCACACTCTGTCTGTCTGTCTGTCTGTCTCTCTCAAAGAAATAAACATTAAAAATTTTTTTAAAACCTATGTCTTCAATTATCTTAGGTATATACTTAAGAGTGAAATTGCTAGGCCATGTGATAACTCTGTGTTTAATTTTTTGAGGAACTGCTGACTCTTTTCCAAAATGGCTGCACCATTTGCATCCCCATCAGCTGTGTATGAGTATTCCAATTTTTCCACATACTTGCCAACATTTATTACTGTCTCTCTTTTTTATTATAGCCATCTTAGTGGATGTGAGCTAGTATTTTGTGGCCTACAATGATTTGCTTTTGAACTATCAAAGCAAAAGTTAAAACAATAAAAAAACATAAATTCTTACTATTATTTTGAAAATAGTTTTGACTACATGGCTCCTAAAACACACTTTGAAAATGGCTGGAGCAGGGTATGGCAGAAGTCCTAACAAGAATTGATAGCAAAGAGATTTATTGGGAGCTTACTATATGCCAGGCACCTTGCTAAGCAATTTACATAAATTATGTCTTATGCTCTGATTAACAGTCCTCTAAGATTGCTACTTTCATTATCTTCACTGTACATGTAAAAAAATTAAGTCTTAGTGAAGTCAAGCAACTTTGCTCAATATCCCACAGAAAGGCCAAAGATAAGATTTGAATCTCAATAGCTAGACTCTGCACTCTACGCCTCCTCCTTTAGCATAGCATAGGCCCCTCTCTGACTCAAAGCTCTGCTTTGGGACGTAGTCAGGGAAGAAGGGCAGGACTAAGGGACTCAAGAGCTTTTGATGATGTGGTTTTGTAGTTGTTGATTTTATATTTGCCTGTTGAGCATCTTGAACTTTTCCATGATGTGGAGTCCACTCTAACTTCTAGGTTCCTTCATCTTTGTCTTACTCACTTACATTCCCATTCTTATCTCCCTAACACTCTCTGTTGTATCTGATGAAAATTTTGGTTTCCAGAAAGGAGATGGGGATGGAGAAATAGGTCATTTAGAGAGAAGTTGGCAATCACCAGTGTATATAAATAGCTCTCTAGGCCCAGAAGAGACATTCTTTAGATTCTACCCACTGAAATAGTAGAAAGAATTTACAACCAGGTGCCAGAAGTTCTTCTTTCCTCATGCATGAGTGTATTTTAGCACATTTCCAAAATCCGTCTTCAAAGCCTCACCACTTTTGATTCGCTTTGATACATATTAAAAGGAAAGATGCGGGGCACCTGAGTGGTTCAGTTGGTTAAGCGTCTGACTCTCGCTTTTGGCTCAGGTCGTGATCTCATGGTTGGTGGGATCCAGCCCTGCACTGGGCTCTGCACTGACACTGCGGAGCCTGCTTGGGATTCTCTCCCTGCCCCTCCCCTGCACACGCATGCTCTTGTGCTCTCTCTCAACATAAATGGATGAACATTTTTTAAAAAGTTAAAAACAAAAGTAAAGATGCAACATCTCCCTAAGACAAAATGAAATAAAGACGCTCCAGAGAAAATAAGGTTAAGCTGAAATCTGCAAGTTATCCTGCAGTGTGAGGCTGCAGTGCTTTGATTTGGACGGATAAAGTGCAGAATAGAAGAGAATGGACAAAAATAATGACTACTCTTGTACTTTGTATTTATTATCTGCCATTTCACCCAAGGCATCTTGTGCCTCTTGGGGAAGCAATGGTAAAGAAGACCCAC
This sequence comes from Prionailurus viverrinus, assembly GCF_022837055.1. Lineage (NCBI taxonomy): Eukaryota > Metazoa > Chordata > Mammalia > Carnivora > Felidae > Prionailurus > Prionailurus viverrinus. The sequence continues at coordinate 206,939 of NW_025927642.1, read as the reverse complement.
CCAGTTTCTACCTTCGTGTAGATGACTGTTCAGAGACAATAACCTTTACAAATTTAGAAAACAGAAACTGAATTTTTATGGTGGTAACAGAGAAAAGGAACATACGTGTCTCTATAAGAGCAAATAACTGGGGGATCCAACCTATTAAGGAGGCTGTGCTGGCTATGGACATGCACTTCTTAGCTTTCCTATGTGAGGAGCTTAGTTGACTGACAACCCCAGATACTGCCTCTCCAGACCCACCACGTTTGGAGTGGAGGCTATGCCTCTCCTGAGCCTCAACCAGCCAATGACTGAGCACAGCAGAGATACTACTGCCAGTCCATCCCTACAGGACACAGAACTCCTCTAATGGGCAATTCTGGCTTCAGAACTCCCCACTGACATAGCCAACACTTTCTTAGTACTGCAATCTTTTCCTACCCGATTCTCCTTTCTCCCTCTCCTTCAACAGATGTCAGACTTGCATTGGAATCCGAGTCTTTCTCTGCCTACTCTTGCTTTCTCTCCTTTATCTTCCTCGGGGATCTCCTCTAATAAATCTCTTGCACATCTAATCCTAACCTGATATTAGTTTCTTGGAGGACCTGAGCTAACCCAGAGGATTTCTGTGAGAAAAGTGCCATTTAAACTGAGATCTAAAGGAATAGAAGTTAGATTTAAAAAAAAAAAAAAAAAACTTGAGGGAAGAAAAAGAACAGTCCTGAGTTAGACCAGAGCTTGGCACAGTGCCTGGCATTTTCTTAGTGCTCAATGAGTATTACTTGATTAAATGGAATGCAAAGTGCTTAGTGTGTGGCATGTAATTATTCCTCATAAGCAATTTTACAAAAGGAGTTCTATTATTATCTCTATTTTACAAATGACAAAACTAAGGATCAAATCCGTAAAGTAACTTGTCCAAGGTCAGGCAGAAGTTCAAAGTACAGCTGGGATACGAACAGGTTTGTTTGTTTCCAAGCTTGTTATTTTTAACTGTTTTCCTACCAAGATATGCTAGCTCTCTTCAGAAGAATTGAAAATGGACTTTCAAAAGAAAATACCTGTAGGGTCCTCTGGGTGGCTCAGTCGGTTAAGTATGCAGCTTCGGCTCAGGTTATGATCTTGCAGTTTGTGGGTTCAAGCCCCGCGTTGGGCTCTGTACTGACAGCTCAGAGCCTGGAGCCTGCTTCGGATTCTGTGTCTCCCTCTCTGTCTGCCCCTCCCCAGCTCACACTCTGTCTCACTGTCTCTCTCTCTGCCTCTCAAAACTAAATAATCATTAAAAAAAGAAAAAAATAAAATACCTATACTATATTTTTTAAATTCATAATCCATCCAAAGGCCACCACCTCTTCTAAAAACAGATCAGACACATCCTGAGTTACCCTGGGGATGTGTATGAAAGTCATGAGGTAACTGAATAGAAGTTCATTAATGGAGTCTATGTTATAAGCAGGGTTCTACAGTTAGAGAAATAAAAGGTTCAAAAAGATTCAAAGAAATTATAGAAAGTTCCTCTTTATTAAGTAATGTCATATGGAAATCCATAGATGTCTTTCTATTTAGGAGGTGATGACAGAAACCAGAGGTACAGGATATGGTTAGATGATTATTACAGGATTAAAACTCTTCAAACTTACCAATTTTTTTCTATCCAATGTGATTCTGTATAGGTCATGGGTACACTTTCAAAGTGCATTTTTCTGTATGCAATTTGAGAACATATACTGGTTCCTGAGATGAACAGTGTTCTTGGGAATTCAAAATACAATTCTCCATAATTTTCTCTCTAATGAATTTATTGTAGAACAATCTGAGTGATTAGAGAGTATCAGAACTAAAACAAAGTTTAGCAACTATTGCCCTATTTTACGTGTAAGAAAACAATGGATGTCATAAAGATAGAAAAGGAAATAAATTCATATGTTCTAAATCATTTTAAGTATATCAGCGTGTAATTTCAACCTTGATATTGCCTGAGTATAGACAGTACAATCAAAGAAGGCAATTGCAAATTCTACATGAATACATTTTGAATGTAATTCTCTATTCACTCACTTGGAGAGAGCCCTTAGGAATTTCAAGGTGAAATTACTGTCATAGGTTCTCATGCCTTCAGAAATTACTATGATAAAATATAAATCTGAACAACAATTTGCTCAGAGGGATAAGTGGCTGATTTGGAGAGGTAGGGTACTAATGGGATCTATTGCTTTCTATGATTATAAAAGTAATGGAGGTTTATTGGATAAATTTTGGAAAATACAGAAATGTATTAAGGAAATAAAAAATTTTAATTCATAAGATACAATATAAGTGAAATCTATGAGCCTGAAAGTTGCTGTTTAAAAGGCTAACTTTATGGGACACCTGGGTGGCTAAGTAGGTTAAACATCTGACTCTTGATATCAGCTTATGTCATGATCTTACAGTTGTGGGATCAAGCCCTGCATTGGGCTCCATGCTAAGCATGGAGCCCACTTGGGATTCTTTCTTTCCCTCTATCTCTGTCCCTCCTGTGCTCACACTCACTCTCTCTCTCTCTCAAAATAAATAAATAAACTTAAAAAAATAAACAAAGGTTAATTTTATGAAGACAAAAATAAGAATTATAATAAATGCCAATCAATGTCTCAGTTTTTATCATCATGAATGTTTTTTTAACCAGGTATGATTTAACATGGCCCAGATTAATGTCACCGTCTTTAACTTTTGTTACTTTGAAAACTAAAGAATATAAAATGATATTCTAAGAGATTCAAAGTAAAAGATAAGAAAGAGTAACTTACTAGGCATTAAAGATCTAAAACATCTTGTTAGTTGTAGGTGCCAAATAACTGGACAAGATAACTGTAATTAAATGAATTATTTAGACCAAAAAACTAACTTTTTAAATTGATCCAATAGTCATTTTTAGAATAGCATTTGATTTTTCTAAACTGAGTCCTGCAATTATATGGATATGTAGCCTTCTCAGGGTCAACAGATTTTAGGGAATGTAAAAGAATAAAGTCATTATCACCAAACCTTCTTTACAAAGTCCATCAGTTACAATTTGTTTCAAGTTTTCTCTCTTTGATCTTGTTTCTTTCCTCCCTGGAAAGGTCTTCACTCACTAGTTCATTTGTTCATTCCGTTTAAGCAGTCATTCGGTTAATCAACAAGTATTTACTGAGCACCTATTATTTGCCAGATTCTCTTCTAGGCAAAGAGAGGCAAGAACGACTATTAGGGAGGTGGAGGATGGTGGTAACAAAAACATGAATAGAAAAGACAGCTAATGGAAAAGGAGCCCAAAGTTCAAAATCAAGCAGTATGTGAACAAGGTTAAACCTCAACAAGATCTACAAAAGTGTTATCAAGAAACAGTTTCATTCAAAAAAAAATTTTTCCTCAAAAGGAAAAGTGGAGAAAAGGGCTGGAAGAAAAGTGAATTTATTGTACAGAAAGATACTTCTCATAAGTATCAGAATGCAATGCTTCAGTTTCTAAATGTTTCTATTTGTATTCTGCGTAGCTTTATACCACATTCTTCCCTTAAAATTTCTTCTTAGGAAGCTCCACTCAGAGAAGAATTTTTCAGGGTAATGTTAACCAGATGGCTTTTTCTAATCTTCCCCAGAAAAAAATGCAAAGTAGGGTTTGCAAGTAACACTGCCACCTACAAGTAAGTACTTTGGAAAAAAAATGACTGAAATTCCAATCATCTGGCTAGATGTCCAAGCTGCCAGAAATCTAAGAATAAGACTTTGCAGTGTGGCTTTTGGTTTACAGAAAATAGAAATGTGATGAAAATAAAATAAGAAAAGAAAAATAACTTCAAAGTCTTGGCATCCTTCAAAAACAAAAAGTCTATTTGTCTCTGTATTTTGCCTTTATATTAGTTACATCTTTCCAGTCATATGAGATCCTTGGCCAAGTTACTTAAACACCTCTGCATCTAAGTTTCCTTACCTGCATAGGGATATTACAATGGCAGCTGCTTCTTTTTATGAGGATTAAATTCTGACTACTTACTAAGAATGAATGACTAAACTTCAAAGTGCCTAGATCCGACTCTTGATCTCAGTTCAGGTCATGATCTCACCGTTCCTGGGATCGAGCCCCATGTTGGGCTCTGCATTGGCAGCATGGAGCCTGCCTGGGATTCTCTCTCTCCCTCTCTCTCTGCCCCTCCCCTGTGCTTGCTCTCTCTCTCTCTCTTTCTCAAAATAAATAAATAAACTTTAAAAAACCCACTTTAATATACTAATATATGTCAACTATACTTCAATAATAAAAAAAAAAAACATTTGTTTAAAACCACTTTGAAAAACACTACGACATTTCAAATAAACTAGAATGTGCACATGTTTACAATCCAGGAATCCTTTTCCTGAATATATACCCTAAAGAAATTCTTACCCAAGAGATATGTTTAATTATGCTAACACTGCCATTTTTTCAAATAGAAAACTGGTAACTCAAATATCAAGCAACTGAATCAATAAATTGCAGCTTATTCATAAAATGAAATACAATATAGCAGTGGAAATAAATTAGTGTTACATATGTCAACATAGATGAACATCAAAAACCTATATGTTGAAGAAAAAAAGAACATGTTTCAGGAGAGAAGAATTATATGCTTCCACTCATACAAAGTTCAAAAACATGCAAAGCTAAACAACCTGCTACTTAAGAATACATTCATATGTAGTAAAATTGTAAAGAAAAACAAAGAAATGATAAATACAAAATTCAAGATAGAAGATAGCCATGGGGAAGAGGAGGAAAGAAGAGGGATGAGATAGTGCAGGGACAGAAGGTAGGACATAGAGTGATAATATTCTATTTCTTAAGTGGGGTGGAGCATATCTGGGTGTCCACTTATTATTGTTATGGTTGTTATTTATACTTTATGTCTATGTTATGCCTAATAATAAAAATTTTTTAAACCAGAAATTATACATCATAAGAAATGTTTGATTAATGTGAGATTTAAAAGTTTTACAAACATCAAAAATCTAGTTAAAGTGATTTGAACATAATCTCAGAGAGACCCTATTGAATTGAAATATTACTAATATAATCAATTGTTCAGTAGACACTTGGTCTTGAAACTATTTGTCATTCTTTTGTGGTAAGAATTTGAATTTTATTAAAAAAAAGAATTCGAATTTTATACACATAAATTCTAGTTTTACAGAATTGCTGGTGACTGAATGAGACTACCAGATTTCTTTGAATACCCCTGAAGTTTTTATCTTATTGTTCTCCCCTTACCTTTATATACATGGGAACACTTGTGAATTAATTTTCTCTAATTATTATTTCTTTATGAAAATGGTCTCCACCAGAAAGTCAATTTTTAGTGCTGGTGTTGGAACTGTAGAAAAAGAGAAACAGCCTAATTTAAAAGTGATTCCTAACTAGAAGTTTTATCAAGAAAAAGAAAAAAAGAAAAAGCTATCATGAAATTTGTAATTTGAAGGTTTCTGAAAGTGCCAAGATACATACCCCAAGAATGAAAGGAGAATGAATTATACAAAGGAAGTTGTAGCATGACTGTGCTAAGAAGGAGTAATTCTGAGGGAAATCTGATAGAAGACAAGTTAAATTAATTCATTTATATAATGTAATGAATATTATAAAAGTTTTTTTTTTTTTTTGAGAAAGATTGAGAAGCTGGCCCATGTGATCCACTGTCTATCACTATTTCTTGGCTTTCTTGTGCTTAAATTTTTTAAATTTAAATTAAGCAGCAATTCATGAACATATTCTTAATGTAAAAACTTTCAACAATATGAACTGAAAAGTCCCCCTGATTTATCATCCTTAATAATTCTTGAATACTCCTCTCAGTTAACTATTAATTGTGGTCTTTATGTAAATGGTATCATGCAGTATAGTAAGTACTGCATCTTTCTTTAATTCAATACACAAGCTCAAAGATTTTGTCTGTTTTTCTCCCTACTCTATCCCCAGCACTATTTATTCATTTAACAAATATTTATTAAATATGAACTATGTACCAGGCTCAAGTTGGAAACATTTAGTTGAGTTTTCTGCTGAGTTCCATTTCCTCCAAATCTTTCAGCATAGCCCTTAGTTCTGATTCTACAGTTTGCTAGGGTTTACAAGCCGGTATTATCCCAAGGATAGGATCATTGCTGGCCCACAAGGTGCTTTTATGCTACTTGAAAAACGGCATTCTTCTCCCACGAACCTTATCACATACATGCCAGGGCCACATAGCCAGCACGGCACCATGTTTGGTGAGCAGAACTCAGCCTGATTTTCTCCCCCAGTGAACACTCCAATGCAGATACAACCTATTCAACTACATAAAGCAGCCCTACCCAAGAAAACTAGCTAAGAGATGCCGACTTCTCTTTCATTTTTTTTGAACCTGGCTATCATCAAAGAGGCTTTTCCTTTACCTCTGCTATTTTCACTGTTAACTTGTATACTACACAGCTGTAGGTGTCCATAATTTGCCATGAAGAAAAGCGGCACCAATCAGCTCTTTTAAATATAAGCTCTGTGGCTCAAAGAGCATGCTTTGTCAGTAAAATGAACCCAGATACCTTGGCCATTACAGTTTGGTTTGGCTTGGACTGAGAACTGCTTCACAAGCCAGAAATGACCTTCTCTGGGCTACGTATAAGGGACACTGGGTGCCTGAGGCGACGTCACCCAGTTTCAGCAGCCCAATTTCTGTTGATGCTGAAAAGCCAATCAAAGTCACTTTTGAGAACTGTACGTAATAGATGAATAAAGGACACATTACTCCAGTTTAGTTAACCCAAGTGATACTGAGCAATTCATGATTTTTAGTGATACTCAAAGCTGCAAATATCCCATTGCAGGGAAATTTGGGACACAAGACCACCTTCCTTGTACAAAAGCTCCAACAGAGAATGAAATCTGTATGACTCTTCCCAAAAGGTATCTTCCTGGCACACTAATTGGTCATTCCCCCAGGAGTGAAGTATAAAAACTGTCTGGTATCATTTTCCAAGTTCTGCTTTTCTCTCCAACCAGACGCAAACTTCCTCAAGAGAGCTTCCTTGTGAGTTCTTTAACGGCTGGCAGAGTGCTGAACACACACATAACAAAAATTCAATACTTAAGAGGCTGAATAACTTTTAAAAATTGTGAATAACTCAGCCTAAAACATTTAGGTATAAAGTAACATATAACCATTATAAAAATGTAAACAACCTAAGTTGGAATTCATGTGTGTTTTTTTTTTTCCTGCTCCCAACTGTCTGCAACCAAGGATTATCAGTGTTAACGTGTGTTACATGATCTCCGACACCATTTTATATGCACAGACATAGTAATTTGTGAAGTTTATTCCTTATATTAAAATGGAATCACATCTTGTTCTGTAACCTGTTTTTTTTAATTAAATAATTTTTTTGGTCTGTTCTTCATGTCCCTGTGTGTGTGTTTGTGTCTGTGTATGTGTATGTTCACCTCATTGTTTTAGATGGCTGCTAAGTATCCCTCCCAGAGTATGAATATGTCTTTATTTATTTATTGTTTTTTAATAGATTTTTTTTAATTCATTTATTTTTGAGAGAGTGCGTGCGCGCACGCGCGCACAAGTGGGGGAGGGGCAGAGAGAGAATCCCAAGCAGGCTCTGCACTGTCAGTGGGGAGCCCTATGCGGGGCTCAAACTCATGAACTGCAAGATCACGAACTGAGCTGACCCTGGACATTTGACCAACTGAGCCACCCAAGCACCCTTGTTATAATTTTTTTAAATAACCTTCTGTGGTTGAATCTTTAAGTAGTCTTCAAGTTTTCATTACTATGAATAATGCAATGAACACCCTTGTACATATATTCTTGCACCCTTTGAGAGTCTTTCTGGAGGCTAAAGACCCAGATGTGGAATTACTGGGTACAGTTGTAAAGATGTTTTGAAAAGGACACTCAGAACTCTGCTACTTCTGATCTGTTACTCCGAGTACACCAATTCAACTCCCCAAGATTCTATCTGATCTGTAAGACAAGGGAAAATCTCAGTAGGTTTCATAGGATTGTTGTGAAATTCAAATAACAAAACTAAAGCTTCATGGTTGATTAATAGTAGGTTTGAGGTCAGTTTTAGTAGGTTGGGAGCATTTCCTGAGCTCTTCCTAATCTGCTAAGTCTCGTTAGATGACTTGCCAGTTCTTAGCAGTCAGCTGACATGTTCCTCTTTGGAATATAGAATAGGGAACCAAGTAGAAGCATATTATGGAAATGAAATAGACCAAACAATGCATTCTGTAGAAATAGGTCTTGCTCTATAGAAAGATGAAGTCATGATTCCAGATTCGATCATCCTTCGAAAAATGTGAAAGTGACCCATAGTAACCTCCAAAAAAGAATACAAAGAAAACATCTGTTCTAGAGTCCTATAGGGATGTAGGCAGAGAAGGCTACAAGAGCTTTATAATCCAGACAGTCAATCTTGAAACACCTTAAAATGGTTTAAAAAGTACTTGTGCCACTAATCTTGTTATCAGAAGACCTGAGTTTGAGTTCTGACTTTGCCACTGACTAGTCTGTGAGCAAATGATAAGCTCTCAGAGTTTGAGTGTTTTTTCAAAACGGAGATAACAAAAATACCTACATTATTTTAAGGATTAGATGAGGTACTGTATGTAAAGGAGCCCAACAAAGTTCCTTGCAAATTGGGACATTCAGTAGGTATAATTAACATAAAGGGAGGAAAAAGAAAATTCCTGTGGAAATGACATCTCAAGGAAGAAATAGCTCTAAGCCCTAAATGAAGAATCTCCATTTTCCTCACTCGCAAAATGAAAGGGTTGAATTAGATCATCTTTAAGGTTCCCTGCCTTTAAACAATACTAAAAATTATAAGTTGCATGTATAAAGTGCTCATTGTATGTCAGGCACTGTTCTAATTGCCTTATATTTGTTGGTCCATTTAGCCTTTTTTTATTGAAATATAGTTGGCATACAACGTTATATTAGTTTTAGGTGCACAACAGAGTGATTCAACAATTCTATACATCACACAATGCTCACCATGACAAATGCAGTCACTGCCTGTCACCATACTAGATTATGCTAAATGAAATAAGTCAGAGAAAGACAAATAACATATGATTTCACTTATATGTGGGAATCTAAAAACCAAAATAAACAAAAAATAGAAACTCATAAATACAGAGAACAAATAGATTCATTTAACCTTCACCACAAACCTACGAGGCAGGAACTACTATTATTCCCATTTTACAGATAAGGAAACTGATGGTCAGAGAGGTTAGGTAACTTTCCCAAGGTCACAAAGCTAGTGAGGCACAGAGGAAGGGCATTAAGTCTAGATTCTCTGGCTCTAGAGTTCATGTTCTTAAGCTTCATTCTATGACTCTGATACCCTCAAACACTTGACTTCTTGGTTTGTGTTGATATTTTAAGGGAGTAGGTAATAGTTTCTTTCTGTTCCTTTCATTTTAAAGTTTTATTGACTTATAAATGTATTTAGAAGAGATTTTTCCTTTTTTGAGAAAAAATATAAATACAGAGAACTTACAATAGCTATCTACTGCAATGTAACAAATTGCCCCAACACTAAGAAGCTTTAAACAATAAACATTTATTATCTCACACAATTTCTGAGGGTCAGAAATTTGAGAGTGGCTTAGTTGTATGGTTCTCGGTCAAGGTCTCTCACAAGCCTGTAGTCATGTTGTCGGCCAGGACAGCAGTTATCTGAAGGGGCTTAGAATCACACGACCTCACTCCTCTGACTGTTGGTAGCAGATTCATTTCCTCACCATGCGGGCCTCTCCATAAGGCTGTTCGTTTAACTTAGCAGCTGGTCCCCCAGAATGAGAAATCTGAGAGGGGGTTGGGAGGAAGGAATAGAAGGAGAGAGAGAGAACCCAGGATACAAGCTAGAATCTTCTTTCCTAGCTACTGGTCTTATCTTAAAGGTGGCATTCCATTCCTTCTGCCATATTCTATTTTCTAGAAGCCAGTCACCAAATCCAGCCCAAACTTAAGGAGAAGGAAATTAAACTCCATCTCTTGAGGGGAGGAATATCAAAGAATGTGTAAACACATCTTTTTCTTTTTCTTTTTTTTTTTTTTTGTAAACACATCTTTAAAACTACAATGAGTGAGGGAGTGCATGAGTGGTTCAGTTGGTTAAGCATCCAGCTCTTGATTTCATGATCTTGCAGTTTGTGAGTTCCAGCCCCGCATTGGGCTCTGCACTGACAACATGTGGAGCCTACATGGGATTCTCTCCTCCTCTCTCTCTCTCTCTCTCTCTCTGCCCCTCCCCCCTCTCTTTCAAAATAAATAAATGAAACTTAAAAAAAAAAGCTACAGTGAGTACAAAGAAAAATATAACAGACAGTGGTGTATTCAGTGCCCCAAACTGGCAATTATTACCTTATTACATTTTTCTCAAGAACATTTTCAATTAAAAACATGCGAAATAAAACCTTCTTTGTTCCCATGTGCAGTCCGAGTCCCTTTTCTACTCTCCAGAGGCAACAATTACCTAACTGTATGGCATATCTTTCCAGTATTTTTATTATTTTATATAAATATAAATATAGTGAAAATAATATATGGCATTATTTTGTGGGTTTTTTTTAATTTTTCACAATTGGTATCATACTTACATATTCTTCGGCTTGCTTTTTTCACTTTTCAGATTTATGAATGCTGATATAGTTGGACCTAGTTCAATACTGCATAATATAAACATACCACTTTCAATTCATCTACTGACAGAGATGGTTTCCTAAATTATAAATCACTATTATAATCAATGCTTTGAGAAATGGCTCTAGTCATGTTTCCTTGTGTGCATGTGTGTGAGTTGCCCTAGAGAAGGGTTTCTACCTATTTGACCCCATCCCACAATGGAAAATTTCTTACTGTGACCAGCCCAGGTCTCCTTGTAACCAGTTGCATATATGTAGGTGAAATCAACATTTTTTGAGAAATAGTACTTATTCTTTCTATGAGTAATGACCTCTGATATGACCTACCTTTAATCTAAGTTCTTTTAACTTGTTAGCTGAGAGCCACTTGATTTCTGGACCCACTATTGGATGTCCATCTGCTGTTTGAAAAACTATCTTCAAGGTCTGTCTCTTGCTGTTATGGCATACATAGTTTATGGAAGTTTAAATTTTACAAAACATTGTAACCTGGCTCTTCATAGCTGTATGAGTCTACACCATCACACCCATCCCCAGCAGTGTTCCTTTTTGCCCACATTGACACTCACACTCCATATTCTCAGATTTCTCATTTTTGCCAATATCATTATTGGGTCTCACTGAAGGGTGGATGAAAGGAAGCCTGCATAAATGTACCATTTTTCTTTGTTGTTGTTATTTAAGACATAGAGGTGTAATGGGAGAATTCTCCTATGCTTGTCCTCATGGGTGTTGTATGTCACTACTGAGTTCCTTGGAAAATATAATAATTAAAGGGAGAAAAGGGGTCTATGGGAGCATCCCTCAGAGGAAGGACAGGAGCCTCATCCCCCTGCCATGGCTCCCTCTGGTTTTCCAAGGAAGCCATTTCAATCCATTTTCACCAAGCCCTCCACTCTATAAGCTGTCCTCACCTTCAGCAACCACTTCTCCTACTGCGCAAAGAACACGAGACCATCCCAGAAAAACTCCGCCATATCCTATCTTTCATCTATAAACCTATCAATACATGTTTCCATTCCCTCTCCTTCTGTCCTATCCCGAAGCGAATGGTGACCTTCCTCCTGGCCAAGGCTAATTCTTCTACCCCAGCACTGAACACATCCTCGGAGGACTTACTCCATAAATTATCCTGTCTTTTGCCTCTCTCCTAAACCCCCCTCGCACAACGTCATCATTCCCTTCAGCACATAAGCACGTTCGAGTTTCTCCTTCCTGAATAAGGTCTTTCCTTATTCTTCTCTGACTTCCTTTATTTATCCTCAAGCCCAAGCATCACTTTCTCAGAGAAGCATTTCCTTTCATTCATAGAGTCTTTCCTTCCTTTTCCTTCATTACATTTACCCAAATATGTATTTACATTCTTATTTGAGGGTCTGCCTCCCCTACTATATAGTCAGGGACGTTGTCTCCCTAGCACCTAACATAAAATAGGCACTGGGTGCATATTGTTGCGTAAATGATTTCTAGCTTTCAGCCTCATTCTTCTCATCTCCCTTCCTACATCAGGTGGCTATTGCAAAATGAAAAGCCTGTTGGATGCCTTCTGAGCTTGAACAATGCTGCTGGCTCCTCAGCCCGAAGAGTGCAGTCCACTCCCCTTAGCGCAGCATAACAGGCTTCCGTGAAAACAACTCTCCCCTCCCCCTACCAAAGCAAAGCAAATAATGTTTCTTCTCAAAGAGGAAGCAGAACAGGAAAAACTCAAATCAGCTAATATTATTATTAGCTGACAGCCCTGATAAAAGAAGTCATGGAAGAAGAAGAGTTTAGAATCCACAGATAAAGGCGTTTATGTCATTATTTATAGATTTCATCCTGTTGCCTTTGTTTTTGTTTTCCTCTTGCTCTTTTCCTTTCGTGATAAAACATTAACCTATTGGGTCAAAGGGAAGGGAATCTAACATTTCATTGGGCAATTACAATTACAATACACCAGGCAGTGGGCTAAATGCTTTGTTTATCTGATTTAACTTACTTCGCTTCAAAATCCACTAACACGTATCACCTCCTGTTTCAAAAATTAAATGACCAAGGCCCAAACTATCAAATACACTAAGGAAAATGAAATGTTCTGGTGATTGCCACATTATAAGAAAGTGCAGAAGGCCTGTACATTATCTATGCTTTTTATTAGTTAATATCAGATCACAGGTCATCTCCCGCATGTGTGATACTCCCATCTTGCTCGTTCTTCTCTTCCTCTTGGCTTTCTCCTCTTTCTCTTTCTCTCAATTAATTCCATTACGTTCTATTTTTGCCATTTTTTTTCTCTGCCTATCTCTTACACCCATCGCCAGCTGCATTGTTGCCTTTTAGGCCCACATGGTTATTGACTACTTAACTGAAATGAAAGCAAACAGAAAGAAAGCCTTTTTAAAACTTCTGGACTAGAATGGCAACAAGCAGTAATGATGTCACAATACGTGACCCAAAGAGAGAAAGCCATACATTCTAGCCAAGGCTTCTGATATACCCGGGAAGGGTGCCCACTGAACTTTTTGTGAGGTTCTGAATCATTGCTGGTAATACTAAGGTTCTCATCTTTCTGTTCTGAAAAACAGAATCTGCAACCACAAGACATGAGCATTTTTATCAGCACGTGAGAAGTTACCAGAGACCTGGAAGGTAGAAATGGAAGCAAAAACAAACCGGGGCGGGGAGAGGTTGGGGGGGGAGGGGGGAGGGTTGCCAGAGGGGAGGGGGGGTGGGGGATGGGTGAAATAATTGAAAGGGATTAAGAGGTGTAAACTTCCCATTATAAAATAAGTAAGCCGTGGAGGGGTACCTGGCTGGCTCAGCCAGTGGAGCATGTGATTCTTGATCTCGGGGATATTATGAGTTCAAGGCCCACATTGAGTGTAGAGATTACTTAAAAATAAAATCTTTAAAAAAAATTAAATTAAATTAATAAACAAATAAACCGTGGAAATGGAAAGTATAGCATAGGAGATACAGTCAATAATATTCTAATAATGTAGGGTGACTACATATATAGTGGTGAGCATTGCATAATGTGTAGAATTGTTGAATCACCATGTTGTACACCTGAAACTAATGTAACATTGTATGTCAACTATACTTAAAAAAAAATCCTGGGGCTCCTGGGTGGCGCAGTCGGTTAAGCGTCCGACTTCAGCCAGGTCACGATCTCTCGGTCCGTGAGTTCGAGCCCCTCGTCGGGCTCTGGGCTGATGGCTCAGAGCCTGGAGCCTGTTTCCGACTCTGTGTCTCCCTCTCTCTCTGCCCCTCCCCCGTTCATGCTCTGTCTCTCTCTGTCCCAAAAAAATAAATAAACGTTGAAAAAAAAAAAAAATCCTGAATGTACCACCTGTGTCCAAGGGCAGCAGAAGTCATGGAGCCATTGGCATGTTCAGTGTCCAGGGCCAGCAGTGCAAAGCTACAGGGTTTCTCACTCTGCAGGGGCACTAGTACCCTTCCCAGATGATGCTGGTGTGTGGCTTTGTCTGTGGTTTTATTCAACTGGCCTTTCCTAGTCTTCTTTGTTTGCAGACCCTTGTTCTCTGGTTTCTTGGAGATTCTGTGAGCTATCACTATTCCGTCAGATATATTCCTTTGAATATGTCAGACAAAACAAAGAAGAAGCAGAAGAAGCAGAAGCAGAAGAAGCAGAAGAAGGGGAAGAAAGAAAAGAATAGAATAGAAGAAGATGAAAGAAACCTTCCTGTAAAGGACAGAGACTTAGGATGTGGACATCTGAAAGTAGCATCATGTAGAAAATTCAAGATGAGACTGGTGGACTTAAATTCCGCCCACTAATTTGGTCCTGAGAATGCAGACAGAGGCTGCTTTGGAAAACCAAAGCTCTATTACTACTCCAGGAGATTCTATGCTCTGTTTGTTAAAGTTAAGGCTGGCACAACAGGTGCCTTCCATTTTGATGCTTTCTGAACCCCCACTTTCAGACAAACAAGAAGAAACCAAGGGAATTAATCATTTCCTCGGTTCAATTTCCAGAAAAGATATTCATTTATTTGCAAACTTTTCAAATGCCGTCTGAATACCAGACTCCATATTTAAACAAATCAAATCTTGGAGATCAAGCAGATGCTATAAATCATCATAATAGCTCCCTGTTCCCCCACCCCCCGGACAAACAAACAGGCATTAAAAGAAAATTAGTGTTGAAGAACAGAGCTAGTGGGTAGGTGGTTTATAGCTTGTGGGTTGATGATCTGACAACATTTTAGCAGAGAACTTTGCTGCCTGGCAAAAAGCAGCGAGTTGCTAAACACTCAGAGATTGTTATGAATACGTAAGGGCAAATGTATTGTTTCCTGGAAATAGGGGCAGTGTTTGAAAGCTATAGCCCTGAAACTGTCATGATCTGCATCTCATGAGGATGTGTCTTTCCTTGATGAAAAGCATTTAGATTCCTGGCAGGAACCACCCCCTCCTCTTCAACAGACTCCTACCTTCCTGAATTAATCACAGACCTCGTTGGCTCATTAAGTCTTGGTGTCATTTTGATGCTTATGTTATTACAATGATACATACAAAGCTACAATATTCAATTTCTGTTTAAAGGATTTTAAGGCTATACTTTGGAGATGAGAAATTTTGAATCATCCAATTGATTCAGGAAATGAGTTTGCTGGCCTTTGGCAGAGTCATTGGAAGAAAGAAAAAGAGAAAGCAAATCTCCTGAGGCTTAAATCAAGGGCGCTCTTAGGTCTCCATTATACTTTTTGGAATAAAATAGTAACGGTAGTCATCAGAAGTTTTACAAATTCGCACACCAAAAATTTCTCTTTTGGCTAACTGAATATACCTGGTTAATTGAATAAGCTGGACCCAGTCAAGGGCAAAAGTTTTACTTTTACTCTTTCAGTTTTACTCATTCTTCACCATTCTTTCAAACTTCTGTCAAATTATTCTCCTCTATCCTTGCATGAAATCTTAGGCAGGGATCCTAGTTTTTCTGGCCATATTTGGCTATTAAAAACCTCAATATTCGGGTGCCTGAGTGGCTCAGTTGGTTAAGCGTCCCACTTCAGCTCAGGTCATGATCTCATGGTTCATGAGTTCGAGCCCCACATCAGGCTCTGTGCTGACAGCTCAGAGTATGGAGTCTGCTTTGGATTCTGTGTCTCCTTCTCTCTCTGCCCTGACCCCACTCACACTCTGTCTCTGTCTCTCAAAAATAAGCAAATGCTAAAAAAAATTTTTTTAAATAAAAATAAAAAGCTCAGTATTATCTAATATTAACATAATACACCATCATTTGATTCAGAGTTTCTCTTTATGACCCCATTCCCCCCCCTCTTTTCATGCTCAGGCCTGAATCAAGAGCCCAAGTCTCAAATGGGAAAGGCCAGGGTGGGTTGTGTGGCATAAGACGTATTCTTTCTTTCTAGATCTACCTGTGTGTGATGATGAAGAGGTATTCTTTCTTTCTAGATCTATCTCCTTCTACACTTTGTAACTGCTCTTTGTGGCTCTTCTATGGTCCAATCAATGGAGGAGGTGGGTTAGAGGACAAAAGTAGTATTTCCTAGTTAATGCTGTGGACTTTCTGAGTTCCCACTCCTGAGGACCTCTAACCTCCTGTTTCCTTTCATAATGAGTGATGAGGGGCTGACTACTGCTTTCTCCACCACTTCCTATTCCACATACTGCATCTCACCTTGAAGCTTTTAGATGGTCCACCACCACTTCTTAGAAAGACTGTTTTGGGGGAGTCTCTTTTATTTATTTATTTTTTTAAGAGCGAGAGAGAGAGAGCACAACTCAGGGAGAGGTGTAGAGGGAGAGAAAGAGAGAAATTAAAAAAGACTCCATGCTCAGCATGAAGCCCGACATGGGACTTGATCCCACGACCCTGGGGTCATGACCTGAGCCAAAATCAGGACTCCAAACCTCAACCGACTAAGCCACCCAGACACCCCTGATATCTCTTTTAGATGACCCAAACCCACCTCTTTTTAATGTAATCCACATGCAGACCATAGGAAACATGGACATTTGACCCCTCAGGCCCTTATTTCCAGCTGTATTAATCAGGGTTCTCCAGAGGAACAGAACCAATAGGATACAGAGATATCAAGACAGACAGATATAGAGACAGATATGAATATAAATATAGATATGGATATATAAAGAAAGATTATGAGGAATTGGCTCATGTGATTATGGAGGCTGACAAATCCCAAGATTTGCAGTCAACAAGCTGAAGACCCAAGAGAGCTGGTAGTGTAGTTTTATTCAGAAGGTCAGTAGGCTGGAGACCCAGGAAGAAGCAATGTTTCAATCCAATGTTTCAATTCAGAGTCTGAAGGCAGTAAAAATATTCCCAGCTCAATGGCAGTCAAGGAGATTCCCCTTACATGTGGGAGGCTCTTTTTTTTTTTTCTCTTTTGAGGCCCTCAGCTGACTGGATTGAGCCCACCCACATTAGAGAGGGCAATCTGCTTTATTCAGTCCCCAGTCAGAAATGTTCACCTCAGGGGCATCTGAGTAGCTCAGTTGGTGGAGCATATGGCTCTTGATCTAGAATTCTAAACTTGAGCCCCATGTTGTGTATAGAGATTATTTTTTAAAAAAACAACAAAAAGAGAAATGTTAATCTCACCCAGAAGCATCCTCATAAACAGCCTCAGAACCATGTTTGACCAAATGTCTGGGTACCTTGATGCCCAGGCAAGTTGACTCTTAATATCAAGCCTAACACCAATTCTCTTCACCTGCCACCTAGTTCCCTTAATGACACCTTTTTCCACTTACTTGTTTTCAGAGGAAGGACAGGTACAAATTCCTGATTCCTCCATGCCAGGCTCTCCCCTCCCCAAAATATTCCCCTCCTATCCCACCTTACAGGGCACAGCTGTAAGATGACTCCATGGAGAACTTAGTTTAGCTCATACCAACATGAAACCCCAAATCCATGGCAGAGTAATAGAATGCTTGAAAAGCATCAGGTCAACCTAACCCCTTTAATTTTTTTATGTCCCAGTATGACCCTACGTTTCCCCACAACCTTTCCTGCTCCCCTCTCTACCTCTAGTTCTGCCATCAGAAATAGACTCTGTTGGGGCATCTGGGTGACTCAGTCAGTTAAGTGTCTGACTCGTGATTTCAGCTCAGGTCATGATCTCATGGTTCATCAGATTGAGCCCTGTGTCAGTAAGGAAACTACTTGGGATTCTCTCTCTCTCCTCTCTCTCTGCCCCTCCCCTCCTTGTGCTCTCTCTCAAATAAACATTAAGAAAGAAAGAAAGAAAGAAAGAAAGAAAGAAAGAAAGAAGAAAGAAAGAAAAAAAAAAAGAAACAGACCCTCTTAAATTCAAATCTGAACCCATTGATCTGGCTAAATGAAAACAGCTCCACAGTCTATTTGAAATGAAGTCTAACTCTCCATATGTAGATTTTTAGTCATCAGTACTGTGGAAAGAAAATGGATGTTTATTCTTTATGAATCTCAAGCTCATTCATTCATTCATTCATTCAGCAAATATTTACTAAGAGCTGAATGTATTCAATGTCAGAGAAACACAGGTTAAAAAAGTATGTTGTCTGCCTTTAAGGAGTCACATTCTGGTGAGTTACACAGATGATCATACAAGTGTTCATAGGGTAGGAACATAAGTTCCAAATGTACAGGACAATTCTCTAAAAGCATTTGAATGAATAACCAGATGAGTTAGGCCAATCCTAACTGATTAACTGTTTATTCCTATGAGACTTGGACAGCCAGAGATGGATGAGGTTTTGTGAGGCTCTAAGCTTGCACAATTTGGGAAAGCTACTTTAAGAAAATGAATACAAAAATCTTGCCTTCACATTTTACAAAATCAGGAGACTATGTGAGCATGTCCCAGGGGATGTGGAAGGGACCCATGCAAGAAAGGGGCTCTTGGGGCGCCTGGGTGGCGCAGTCGGTTAAGCGTCCGACTTCAGCCAGGTCACGATCTCGCGGTCTGTGAGTTCGAGCCCCGCGTCAGGCTCTGGGCTGATGGCTTGGATCCTGGAGCCTGTTTCCGATTCTGTGTCTCTCTCTCTGCCCCCCCCCCCCCCCCCGTTCATGCTCTGTCTCTCTCTGTCCCAAAAATAAATAAAAAACGTTGAAAAAAAAATTTAAAAAAAAAAAAAAGAAAGGGGCTCTGAAGCTAAAGTTCCATTAGCTTCATGTAAAATCTGTCTCAGCCTCAGTCCATTTGATAAAGTATTAGGTCTTTGAGGACTATTTTAGATTGGGTAGTGGTAAATCTAGGCTCTACAATCACACAGACAGACCTATGTTTGATTTAACCTCTACCAGATACTTCTGTATATTCTGGGAAAAGTTATTTAAATTTCCTAAGCTTCATTTTCCTCCATTAGTAGACCTACTTCATATGGTAGTTGCAAAGATTAAAATGCATAAGCATAGGGGCTCCTGGGTGGTTCAGTTGGTTAAGTGTCCAACTTGAGCTCAGGTCATAATCCCATGGTTCGTGTGCTGGAGACCCGCTTTGGGCTCTGTGCTAACAGCTCAGAGCCTGGAGCCTGCTTTAGATTCCATTATCTGCCTCTCCCCTACTCTCTCTCTCTCTCTCTCTCTCTCAAAAATAAACATTAAAACAACTTAAAAAAATAAAAAATAAAGTACATAATCATGTAAAACATTTTAGCATAGCTCATAATTAGTGCTTAACAAGTGTTACTATTATTAGCTATTATTAAAATCTGAAGTATCTGAACTCTGCCCCTCTACTTGTCTTCAAAACTCACAATTCTTGGTTCCTTGCAACATGAAATCCCATGGAGCATCTGTAAGGAAACAAAATCTAGAAATTCCAAATCTGGAACCATGGCGAATTTCCTGGTGAGGAATGGCAGCTGGATCCCTGCTCCCCCACCTGAGGTTCCACTCCGGGTTGATTACTTTGCCACCATTCTAGCTGGCTGAGAAGGAATTGTTCCTCTTTGCTGAGACCAAACTGGATTGTGGAAGAAAAAACAAAGAGTAAATTATAGAAGATATTTTTTTTTAAAAAGGAATAAATCAAAACAAAGTGTATCCAAGGTAAAGTTGGCTTTCTCAAAGATATCTCCCTATACCACACGAAGCCTTAGGAAAAGAAATTTTGCTTAGATTCCTTCTAGCTTCCAACTGTCCTCATCATGGTATATCCCACAGACGAGCGCCCAACCCGAGGTGTACAATCCCAGACACAGAACTATGTGGGTTGGGCACTGCAGAAAGATATCACATATAAGGAGGTACCACTCACATTATGGACATCATATATTTTTATATTTATCAAAATTACTTTCTGGCAAACGGCAGCTAAGTGCCTTGTTACATATTCAGTCAGTACATTATAGTTTTATAATCGTTGGAAGTAAAATGTCTTGAGGAAGACTTAGGGAGGTGGTGCCTTTCTCCACTTTGTGCACATGTATCATATAGCTGTGGAGACCCTGACTAGGTATCGAGAATATTCAAGTTCTACATCAAGCGGAACAGAGATCCAGCTCCCTTGTTTATCACCCCACATCTCCTTTGCCCTCTCAGTTCTGATTTCCCATGTAATCTACCTCTTCCCTTAAGAACTGACATAGAGAATTGCTCAGTCCATCAGTCAAGTCTTTACTTTTGCAGAGCTTAATAATATAAGCAGGCATTCATATAATACAATAATCTACAATAATAAATACACATGTGGTAGTAGGGAAGAATTTTCTTATAACATTTCTAAAATACATACACATATGGTTGTTTAAGGCCATGTTTATTTCAGCAAAAACAAATTTCAGTTACCCAAATGGCTGAAGATCTATTAAAGTGGGTAATAGAATATGTCTGCTCTTCTTTCTGACAACTTAAGCTTTTATAATACCACACCTAAAACAAGGAAAAGGAAAAATTTTACCAAGTTGATTTGGTGTTCAGTGTAAAGCTCACCAGATATGTCATATTTCTGGAAACATCAGTGAAAAGAGGATGTTTGGTTTTTCAAATGTGTTGGCCCAACATAAATATAGCTATATCTAACAACATCAGACCTAGCCATATTTAGCCTACCCATGCTTAGTGTAAGTGTATTTCTTAAAACATGGTCTTTATTGCAATATTTTGTACTATGTTTAATTCTCAATATGTTCTGAGATATAAGTTAAAACCAAGCTTTAATTCTAAATGAAAAAGAAAACAGTTTTATGATGTACCTTTGTAGGGGCACCTGGGTGGCTCAGTCGGTTAAACATCCGACTTTGACTCAGGTCATGGTCTCACGGTTTCTAAGTTTTAGATGCATGTCAGGCTCTGTGCTGACGGCTCAGTGCCTGGAGCCTGCTTCAGATTCCATGTCTCCCTCTCTCTCTGCCCCTCCCCTGCTCATGCTCTGTCTCTCTCTCTTTCTCAAAAATACGTAAACATTAAAAAAAAAGTGTACCTTTGTAACCATAATTTAGAATTTCCAACTTAATTTAGAAAATATTAGCTTTCTTTTGTTTAAACTTTCTTACTGTGGAATATTTCATACCTTCACAAGAGTGTGTGTGTGTGTGTGTGTGTGTGTGTGTGTGTGTATGCAGTTTAAGAAGAATAATAAAAGAATAATTATGTACCTACCATTCATCTTAAGAAATAGAACATTACCAGTACCTTAGAAGTTTCCTTTGTACCTCTCCCCAACGATGTCCCCCTCCCTGTCTGCCCCATAGGTAACCATATGTTAAAACTTTGTTAATCATCCCTCACCTTTATTAATTGACTTATATGTATGTCTCTAAGCAATATATGGTTTAATTTTGCCTTCTTTCTCAATTTATATAAATGGTATACATATCTAGGCTTGTATGATTTGTTTTTTTGTTCAACATGTTTTTAAGATTTATCTAATCCATTGGTATGTAAAGTTGTAATTTATTCATTTTTGCTACCCTGTAGTATTTCACTGTATGAACAGACCACAATTTTGTTATCCATTTTACTACTGATGGATATTTGGGCTGTTTCCCATTTTTCGTGTCTTCATGAACAGTGCTACTGTGAACATTTTTATTCACATCTCTGGGGGAATGTGCACAAATTTCTCTAGAATATAAATCTAAAAGTAGAAAGCTTTAGTATTTATCAAAATAGTTAGATTAAGAAATCAAAGCAATGCCAAACCACGGTATTCAGAGAACATATATTCAAGTATGTTGATGATGATGCTGATTTTCTTGCTGAATAATGGTACAGCAGGAGAGATCATGCTTTGCTCCCTAGTTCTGGCTTCAAAATGTACTTCATATCACCAAACTCACTGGGAGAAGCTCCAAAAAACCTAACACAAGCCTACAGGTTTCTCCTGATAGGGAACAACAGCTAAGAGGGTGGAAGAATCAATGAAATGGTTTACCAAGTGATGGTAAATGTTTGCCAAACGATGAAAAGAAGAATTGAAGTCTGAGTACTATTAAGGAGAACGTGGCTGGACAGGGACAGGAAAGCTTGACTTCTAAGCTGCCTCTATTTACAGATGGGTATATGATCTTGGGGAAATCAGGTCATTTAACTTGGAATCCGTTTTCACGTCCATAAAATATGAAGTTTGGCTTTAATGACCTTTGGGTCATTTCCAGGTCTAAAACTCCAATCCAGTGATTTCAAAATACTTTTGGAAAATGACAGTTTTGGTCGCCCCCTAGTGGTTCTTTCTAGCTTTGCAACTAGAGAACCCAGCTTAAAATGGTCGTTAGGGCCTCTCAAAAACTTCCCTGCTTAATGTAATTTAGGCATTGTAATTAAAATGTATGAAAATTAAAGGAAACATTTTGTGAAGTTATTAAAATTTTTGAAAACATACACAAATAAAAAGTTATTTTTCTCACTGACAAGAACTGATATTTGGTTTTAATAATAATGTCCTTGAGCTGTACACTTATAATTTTTGCACTTACTTTCTGTGAATGCAACTCACTTTAAATACAAAGTGAGGAAAAAGTTCTTTGCCCAAGTTGGGAAAAAAAATCAATTAATTCATCTCTCTTCTACTAGATTAATGTTATTAATCATTACCTAGGTAGGTAAAAGACTGGAGAATTCCTAAGGATTAAACAAAATAACTTACACGCGACCTTACCCATAGTAGGCAAATGAATGTATTGAAACGGGTTATGTGAGTGTGAACATGGATCTAAAAAGCAACAATACTTTTTTTTTTTTTTTTTCCAGCTGGAGCCTGATGTGTCCAGTGGTTTGAATATAAAAGACAATGGCATTGATCTACTTTGGACACTCGTGAACAGACTTAACCACTTTAACACCAAGTTTCTCTATTTGCAAGGAAGGAAAAAATTTCGTGATGCCTTTTGAAATGACAAGGACATCATAAAGATTAGTGAGTTGAATGTTGGTAAAAATATCGTGTACCTTAGAAGAGCAGTGTTACGTAAAGACTCAGTGCAGTATCATCAGAAACTGGCTACCAGGGCTCTGTGAAATACACCACATGCTATTTTTGAAATAGGGTATAAAATCGCGACAAGAAAAATAACCCTGCTCACAAAACTATAAAATGCCATTTTTCTTCAAAGAGAGGAAAATAAGAAAAATGAAGACTCCTACCTTTGAATTTAAACACGAAATCAATATATGAAGGAAAAGAATCAAATCTGAGTCCTGAATGCTTTGGTTCTTTGGGCATTTTAATGAATAAATGAAAAATAAGTTTAATTCTATAAAAATACTTTGACAGAAGTTTAATATTTCGTCTTTTTGTTGTTGTTGTTGCCTTTTCAACAGTAGCGCTACCTTGAGAAAGCTATTTCTGTGCTCTCTTATCTGTTCGCCTGATTTTCATAGACACAGCCCAGTGAAGGGGGGAAAGAATGGCATTGGAGTCATTTTAGCTCTGGCTCCGCCTCTTGAAGTCTAAGTGACCTTGAGCAAGCCACTATAGTTCTCAGACACTTCTATAAAATGGGGTTTGCTTTTGGGATGAGCACTGGGTGTTGTATGGAAACCAATTTGTCAATAAATTTCAGAAAAAAAATAATAAAAAAATAAATAAAATGGGGTTTGTTTGTTTTTTTTTTTTTTAGTTTTTTTTTTTTTCAACGTTTATTTATTTTTGGGACAGAGAGAGACAGAGCATGAACGGGGGAGGGGCAGAGAGAGAGGGAGACACAGAGTCGGAAACAGGCTCCAGGCTCCGGGCCATCAGCCCAGAGCCCGACACAGGGCTCGAACTCACAGACCGCGAGATCGTGACCTGGCTGAAGTCGGACGCTTAACCGACTGCGCCACCCAGGCGCCCCAATGGGGTTTTGATCATAACAGTAACTCTCTCACAGTGCTGTTCTGATGTTTAAGTAAGAGTGTGTAAATTCTTTTTAGAGACTGCCAAAATTACTTCCAAATGTTAATGACTGCTTTTCCATCTTTTTTTTTTTTTTTTTTTTTTTGCCTATACAAACCTATCGATCTTGTCTATGTCCATTATTAAGTCTTGATAGTTTTACCCCCAATCTCTCATATCCAGATCTCCCTCTGTACCATTCAGGTTCACCACCTCACCACCCACTTAACCCACCCCTGACTATCCTAGGGCTTCATTCAAACCACCTCACCACAGAGTGAAATTTCTCATGTGCAAATATAATCATGTTTTTTCTAGTGCTTGGTGTTCTTTATGGCTTCTAGTCATGTGTGGAATGAGATCTCAACTCCGTCACCATCTAGCGCTGCCTACCTGTTCAGCTTTATCTTCTGTTTCCCTTCGTGTACTTCACAATAATTCCATGGTTGTGTTTTTTCCTGTCTCCATGCATTTGCACATTTATTCCTCCTGCCTAAAATGACTTCCTCCTCCCACTGGGCAACTTTGGTACAATATTTCTGCAGAATCTTCTCATTTATTGCTGGCAAAATTCTACTGATGTTTCATGTCTTAGTTCAAAATGTCTCCCTTTTGCATGCTCCCTTTCGACTTTGTTTGGATCTTTTTTTTTTTTTTTCCAAATTTGTTGCACTTTTTTAGGCTGTTGACTCCTAAAGACAATTGAGCATGTCTTCTGTTGCTGTCTCCAGTGGCTAGCACAATGCCTTCACCTAATAAACACTTTGTAAGGGTAGGGCTAACCTGTAGCCTTAACACTATAGGTTAAGAGATAATAGCCTTATCCTATCAATCAAGGGATGGATTAGCGCTTGATTGGATTGGGGCAAGGGCCTGTTTGAACTGTTTCCACCTGGGAACTATTCCTTTGTTCTCTGTTCCCAGGTGATAATAAGACGATGTGGTCGGCTATAAAAACTCTGTACCCCGGCTGTTCGGGACCATACTCTGGTCAAGAGCGTCGGTCCCGATCGATCGGCTTGCCTTGTCTCTCATTGTAATAAACTTTGTTGTGGCAGTCACTGGTGCCCGTAGCATTCTGTTTCAGGAGTCGTGTGGATGCAACAACTTAATGTTTGTTGAATGAATGTATAGTTTCATATATTCTTAGGCCCTGGACTGATTTCATTTTATAAATCTTACTTTTCTATTTCTGCAAATTAAAAAAAAAATTTTTTTTTGAGAGGGAGAGACAGACTGTGAGCAGGAGGAGGGGCAGAGAGAGAGGGAGACTCAGAATCTGAAGCAGGCTCTAGGCTCTGAGCTGTCAACACAGAGCTTGATGGGTGGCTCCAATTCATGAACTGTGAGATCATAACCTGAGCTGGAAGCTTAATCGAAAGAGCCACCCAGGCGCCCCGCCTATTTTTGCAAATTTTAATCCTTTCTGTATGCCAGTTTAGCATCCTTCTTTTAGTATCAGTTAAGCAGTTCTTATAACCTTATTTTGGGACATCATTACTGTATCAAATACAACATTATTGCTTAAGTTAGATCTTGTATAATTAGAAGGAACAGAGAATTACTCAAGCTAACTCAAGGGATGAGATGGGGGTGGGAGTGGTTTTTAAGACACTGAGGTGATATTTAGGGGCTCTAAGCACAGGAAGCCTCATGGGATATGAATACACATGAGCCACAGAACATCTTCTTGGCCTCTTGTCACATCTTTGCATCCTTCTCTTCGTTCTCTCCCAACTCCATTTGCTTTTGATTTCCTGATAACTTGGGCTTGACTTTTGGCTACAATGCAAGTTTCCAACATTTTTTTACATTTTGCCCCCACAACTTCCTCTTTTTTTCTCAAATTTCAGATCCACAAGAGAGAACTCTAAGTGACACAGCTCATCAAGTCACATTCATTCATCAAATATTTAAGGAATATATAATATATGCTAGACATTCTTCTACATTCTGGGGTAAAAGCGCTGGAAGGAACAGATAAAGATGTCTGCTGTCATAGAACTTACTTTATTAGCCACAGACAAATCATCGAACTGGCAATCCCTAGACCAGATACCACCTTTGGGCACCACCATCTGTGGCTGGGCAGTGGGGAGGAGGGTCATGTGGTACAAAACATGGCTGAACGTCAGTAAAAGCGAGCAGGGAAGATTCTCCAGATGGAGGTGTGGGTAGACGTAGAAAGACTTAGGTGCAATTTTAGTTTGAGTCCTCTCTTTATTACTTATATTCCCTTACTTTATTCTCTTTCGTTTCCTATATATCTCATGGAGGGTTTAAAAAACTCTCTTGTAATCTTTTCTTCATTGGACATTCAAGGCCACCAAGACACTTGAACATATTCTTCTATCTTCTAAGTTATGTGTAGTCTTGAAAGTCACTTGGAAATTTTTTACTTTAAAGAAAATTTAGGGTTTGAAAGTTTTTTTAATACCTAAAGAGCATATTCCAAGACAGAAAGAATAAACGTTTACTCTTGATTTATGTGTATCACCTCATTTTGTGGGTTTCAGATGTTGTTATTCCCATATATATCTATAGTTGGAGGGAAAATATTTTAGAAGACTTTACTAATAAGCCCTAAACTCCATTAAAGTCTGTCATTCGGTGTGCTTCTCCTTGTCTTTCTGGGATTTCTACGTGCATGAGCACAGGAGTCTATTCAGCATGGTGTTTTTGTCCATTGATAGTTCCATTTCAATTTCTTTACTGTTAATCTTTCTCCCTCTCCTACCTATCCATCTTGTTCTCCCACCTCTTCTCACAGCCCCTGAGTCTGTCTCCTTTAATTAACTAAGATACAGAACTGAAGTCAATGTTTTGTCTTCAAGATTTTATTTTTAAGTAATCTCTACATTCAACATGGGGCTCAAACTTAACAACCCCAAGATCAAGAATCGGGTGCTCTACCAACAGAGCCAGGCAAGTGCCCCCTGAAGTCAGTGTTTTATTACTGGTGCCACCATTTGGTTGTACTGGGATTGGATATGAGTACCCCAGGACCGGATTACCATTTGGTAGAAGGCCTAAGATTTAGTTAGCTGTTAACAGTTGATGGGGCGCCTGGGTGGTGCAGTCGGTTAAGCATCCGACTTCAGCCAGGTCACGATCTCGCAGTCCGTGAGTTCGAGCCCCGCATCAGGCTCTGGGCTGATGGCTCAGAGCCTGGAGCCTGTTTCCGATTCTGTGTCTCCCTCTCTCTCTGCCCCTCCCCCATTCATGCTCTGTCTCTCTCTGTCCCAAAAATAAATAAACGTTGAAAAAAAAACAGTTGAGAAATAATGACTCAACCATGAGCTCAATTGGAGGGCTTCTCACCAGAGTGAATAACTACCACTCAGTGATACCTTTTCACGTAAAACCTAATTACTGAAACGCATAATGCGTTATGTAAAATTTCTTAATGATGATGGATGTTTTCATTAGAAAGCTATCACAATTTATAACAATGTAAGGAAATCTAATATCCTTTTACAATCAACAATCTTGCCCATTAGCCTTTGTTATAATTACAGTTAAGTAGCCTACTCGATAATCCTCTGGTTAAATTAACTCAGGTTTATTTTGGCCCATGCAGATTAAGTTTGCCATAAATCAGGGCACCTGGGTGGCTCAGTAAGTTAAGCGTCTGACTTTGGCGCAGGTCATGATCTCACGGCTTGTGAGTTTGAGCCCCACGTCGGGCTGTGTGGACAGCTCAGAGCTTGGGGCCTGCTTCAGATTCTTTGTCTCTCTCTCTCTGCCCCTCATCTGCTCACACTCTATCTCTCTCAAAAATAAATAAATAAATAAATGTTAAAAGACATATTTAAAGTGTCAGGATGACACTTTAGAAATAAAAAATAAAATCTGTTTGATGTAATGTATTATTTAAAAAAAATAATAAATAAATAAACAAATTTGCCATAAATCTTCTCTTATAATCAGAAGTCTGTAGACATGCCTTTGATCAAAAACCAAGGGACTTTAAAGCAACTTTTCATAAAGGAATTTTAGTAAGTAGTTTCTACTCTGTTTATAAACCACGAGTTATCTATAACTGCCTGCAACTTTTAGAAAGAAAGCAATTGCTTCAACTCTCCCTGCTCCAGACTTCATCTTTTTGTCCTTAGAGCAAAAGAAGGGGGAAAAAAAGTGTTTCAGCATGACCTAGACCTGAATCAAAATCCTGAAATGATCCTCTTTTAGTCAACAGGCAATTCTACAACTGCTGACTAACTTGATCCAATTTCTCCCAGCCTTGTAACTGATTTTATACCTACACTTTCCATCTATGTACTATTGACTCATTTCAAACAGCTTTGGTAGAATTCCACTTCTTTTCAACGTTCTTCTTCTTTTTTTTTTCTTTTTTTTTATGAAATTTATTGACAAATTGGTTTCCATACAACACCCAGTGCTCATCCCAAAAGGTGCCCTCCTCAATACCCATCACCCACCCTCTCCTCCCTCCCACCCCCCATCAACCCTCAGTTTGTTCTCAGTTTTTAACAGTCTCTTATGCTTTGGCTCTCTCCCATTCTAACCTCTTTTTTTTTTTTTTTTCCTTCCCCTCCCCCATGGGTTCCTGTTAAGTTTCTCAGGATCCACATAAGAGTGAAACCATATGGTATCTGTCTTTCTCTGTATGGCTTATTTCACTTAGCATCACACTCTCCAGTTCCATCCACGTTGCTACAAAAGGCCATATTTCATTTTTTCTCATTGCCACGTAGTACTCCATTGTGTATATAAACCACAATTTCTTTATCCATTCATCAGTTGATGGACATTTAGGCTCTTTCCATAATTTGGCTATTGTTGAGAGTGCTGCTATGAACATTGGGGTACAAGTGGCCCTATGCATCAGTACTCCTGTATCCCTTGGATAAATTCCTAGCAGTGCTATTGCTGGGTCATAGGGTAGGTCTATTTTTAATTTTCTGAGGAACCTCCACACTGCTTTCCAGAGCGGCTGCACCACTTTGCATTCCCACCAACAGTGCAAGAGGGTTCCCGTTTCTCCACATCCTCTCCAGCACCTATAGTCTCCTGATTTGTTCATTTTGGCCACTCTGACTGGCGTGAGGTGATACCTGAGTGTGGTTTTGATTTGTATTTCCCTGATAAGGAGCGACGCTGAACATCTTTTCATGTGCCTGTTGGCCATCCGGATGTCTTCTTTAGAGAAGTGTCTATTCATGTTTTCTGCCCATTTCTTCACTGGGTTATTTGTTTTTCGGGTGTGGAGTTTGGTGAGCTCTTTATAGATTTTGGATACTAGCCCTTTGTCCGATATGTCATTTGCGAATATCTTTTCCCATTCCGTTGGTTGCCTTTTAGTTTCGTTGGTTGTTTCCTTTGCTGTGCAGAAGCTTTTTATCTTCATAAGGTCCCAGTAATTCACTTTTGCTTTTAATTCCCTTGCCTTTGGGGATGTGTCGAGTAAGAGATTGCTACGGCTGAGGTCAGAGAGGTCTTTTCCTGCTTTCTCCTCTAAGGTTTTGATGGTTTCCTGTCTCACATTTAGGTCCTTTATCCATTTTGAGTTTATTTTTGTGAATGGTGTGAGAAAGTGGTCTAGTTTCAACCTTCTGCATGTTGCTGTCCAGTTCTCCCAGCACCATTTGTGAAACAGACTGTCTTTTTTCCATTGGATGTTCTTTCCTGCTTTGTCAAAGATGAGTTGGCCATACTTTTGTGGGTCTAGTTCTGGGGTTTCTATTCTATTCCATTGGTCTATGTGTCTGTTTTTGTGCCATCAACGTTCTTCTTAAAGAAACTCACTCTTAAACTCATATCAGACGTCTCCTTCCTTGTTCTCAAACACCTTGGCAACATGTTAAAGTAACAAGGGTTTTTAAACAATTCATTCACCTTTTTAACAAACATTTATTGAGTCCCCACTAGGGCCAGCTACTGGGAATGTAGCTGAATAAAAGAGGCAACAACGCTTGCCCTCATGTATTTTCCATTCTAGTGGAAACAGATCTAGTTTGAATTGATCACTTGATAGCAACATTCCACTTTCCAAAGTGACTGGCAATTTGGAGCATCAGAAGACGTGTTCCTAAGAGTTGATGACTCCACAAAAAAAAAAAAGAGTACTCTAGAAAACCTGGGACCAAAAACCTCTGGTGAACCCATCTGATTTTAGTTATTTTAGATAAAGGCCGAGATTTCTTGCATGCTGCTACATCTCATACACAGTAAATAACAGTACTAACCAACTATAAATATTTGTGGATTAGTATAGCATGTAATTGCCATCCTTTCCCCACATATGAAAATGAGTTTAAAGTTTATCTATTTATTTTGATAGAGTGGATGAGTGGGTGAGTGGATACAGCGTGAGTGGAGAAGGGGCACAGAGAGAAGGAGAGACAATCCCGAGCAGGTTCTGTGCTGTCAGCGCAGACCCTGACGCGGGGCCTGATCTCACGAACCGTGCGATCGTGACCTGAGCCGAAATCAAGAGTCGGACGCTTAACCCACTGAGCCACCCAGGTGCCCCAAGTTAGACTATTTTTAAATGTATTATTCCATGTAGCCATGGCCGCAATTCTAAGGACAGATAGGAGTCTTATTTTATAGGTGGGGAACTTAGCCTCCTTTCAGCACACCGAAAACGAGTTTAGATTCTTTGTTTTGCTCTGCCTGTCTTCTCTTGAGCGTCTGCTTACCAGCTGAACGGTCACAGGGCATCACTTCAACTTCCAATCAGCCAGACCAGTAGTTCTCAACCCTGGCTATGCACTGGAATCATCTTTTTAAGTTGCGGATGGATAGGCCCCTGATTCCAATTAAACCTGAATCTTGGGGGAGTGGGGCCAGGGTATCAGTAATGTTTTTGTTTTAATTCCAGGGGTGCACATGTGGCTCAGTTGGTTAAGCACCTAACTCTTGATTGAGGCTCGGGTCATGATTTCACGGTTTGTGTAATCAAGCACCACGTCAGACTCTGCACTGACAGTGCAGATGCTGCTTGAGATTCTTTCTCTCCCTCTCTCTCTGCACTTCCCTTGCATCTCTCTGTCTCTCTCAAAAATAAGTAAATAAACTTTTTTAAAAATCCCAGCTGCGCAAGAGATTCTAGTGCATAGCCTGGGCCAAGAATCTTTGGACGTAGCTTGTCAGGCCCAACTCAGCCTTTCCAAGGGTCTCTTAGGGCAATTAGCAATGTATTACCTCCTTAGAGACCTCAGCTTTCACCTCACTCTCCTTTTCTTTCAACTACTTTCCTCCGTTTCCTTTACTTCTTGTCCCCTTCTTGTGTGCTCCTGCCTGAGGCCTGCCAACAGTACCTGCTAAGGCTGTTTGGCCCTATTGTGGTACGGTGGGCTAGGTTTTCAGCCTCTAATGCAAAACACACTGAACTAGTTACCCAGAGGTTGTCCTCTCATCATTTCTGCAGCTGCTTCTATGCTCCTCCAGGGTCTCTTCACCTCTGCCAGCCTGGCTGCCCTCCACAGGTGGTGCTGCACTCAGAGCCGGTCCCCAGGGTGGCCTGTTTGACCCTCAGAATTCCCATCTAATATATCCTATCATAGCATCCACGTGTGCCCTCAATGTAGTATAAAAGGCATTTCATTATCTGACCCCTTTCCTCTTTCAACCTACCCACTATCAGTACCGTAGGATTCCCGCACTCCCACACACATCCCCTTATGCGTCTTATCAGGTTTCCACAGACATATTTATATGGTTTAAATCTGGATACTTCCTGACTCATCCTTCAGGCCTCTTAACTGTGGCTCCCCTCTGCAAAGCCTTCTCTCACCCCCTTGATTATGGTGCTATTTACACTGTATCATGATGGCTGTGTGTTCATGCTTCTGGCCCTTCCTCTAGACTGAAGGTAGAGGATGAGTCCTTATTTTACATATTTTATTTAAAAAAAAATTTTTTTTTCAACGCTTATTTATTTTTGGGACAGAGAGAGACAGAGCATGAACGGGGGAGGGGCAGAGAGAGAGGGAGACACAGAATCGGAAACAGGCTCCAGGCTCTGAGCCATCAGCCCAGAGCCCGACGCGGGGCTCGAACCCACAGACCGCGAGATCGTGACCTGGCTGAAGTCGGACGCTTAACTGACTGCGCCACCCAGGCGCCCCTTGATATTTTAAAATAATAACAACCTCTTAGTCAATGAAGAATGAGTAGACTCATACAATGTAGGCAGCAAACTACAGTTTGCTTGTAGACCACATCTGGCCCATTGCCTGTTTTGTAACTACAGGTTTAACGAAACATAGCTACATCCATCTCTATGTATTGTATAAATACATCCATTTGTATATATGTGTAAATTTGTATTGAAAACATAGCCACACTCATATGTATTGTTTGTGGTTGCTTTAATGCTGCAAGGGCAGAATTAAGTAGTTGCAACAGAGACCATATGGTCCCCAAGGCCCAAAATATTTATGATATGGCCATTTGCAGAAAAAGTTTGCTGTCTTCTGACCTAAAAGGAAAATGAGAGATCTTCTATTGTAGTGTATCCAGCAGAAAGATAATGCAAATCACGTATGTAATTTAAAACTTGCTGTAGGGGCACCTGGGTGGCTCAGTCGGTTAAGCATCCAACTTTAACTCAGGTCATCTTATGGTTTGTGGGTTCAAGGCCCGCGTTGGGGTCTGTGCTGACAGCTCAGGGTCTGGAGCCTGTTTTGGATTCTGTGTCTCCCTCTCTCTCTGCCCCTCCCCCACTTGCACTCTGTCTCTCACTCTCTCTCTCAAAAATAAATAAACATTAAAAAAATAAATAAAATGTAAAACTTGCTGTAGCCACATTAAAGAAAAAAGAAAAGAAACAGACAAAAATAATTTTAGTAATGAGTTTTATTTAATTCAATATATGAAAATGTTATTATTTCAATGTGTAATTAATATTAAAATTACTATGTAATGAGATATTTTACATTCTTTTTAGTACTAAGTCTTTGAAACTGTGTAACTATTTTATACTTATAGAAATCTTAATTTAGACTACCCCTGTTTCAAGGGATCACTAGCCATATGTGCAGCTCTTAGCTATATTATTGGACAATTCTAAGTCAAATCCATCAGTTTATAGTTGAAGAAATTGATCCAAAGAGGGTAAGAGTCTAATCTAAAGTCACATGATTAATGGAAGAATTAGACATTGGGGTGCCTGGGTGGCTCAGTCGGTTAAGCCTCTGACTTTGGCTCAGGTCATGATCTCACAGTATGTGAGTTTGAGCCCTTGTCAGGCTCTATGCTGACAGCTCAGAGCCTGGAGCCTGCTTTGGATTCTGTGTCTCCCTCTCTCTCTGCCCCTCCCCTGCTGGTGTTCTGTCTCTCTCTCTCTGTCTCTCAAGAATAAATACACATAAAAAAACTATTTTAAATTAAAAAAAAAAGAATTTGAAATTGAATCTAGCTCTTTTTTTTTTCTTTCTGAGAGAAAGAGTGAGCATGCGCATGCAAACAGGGGAGGGGCAGAGAGAGAGGGAGACAGGATCTGAAGTAGGCTCTGTGCTGAGAGCAGAGGCCTGATGTAGAGCTCGAACTCACAAACCATGAGATCATGACACGAGCCAAAGTCAGACACTTAACTGACTGAGCCCCCTAGGCACCTTGAACCTCTTTCTCTTTATCTCTAACCAAGTGCTCCTTCCATCACATCATACTGCCCTTGGCCTTGTTGTTTGTTCACCAGAAGAGATATGATAAGAAGACCTGGATTCTAATTCCACACAAGCATTAATCAATTGTGTAACTTTAGAATATTTCCTAGCTTCTTGGAATTTCCATTTCCTCACCTCTAGAGTAAAAGCATTGAATTAGCACTAATGTTACATGACAATCAAACATGTTGGTTTGCAAACCAGACTATACTGTAGTCATTTTGCTCCTGGAGTCTGTTTCTAAGAACCCATGTATAAATATGAACTTAAGACCATGTTGGTTGTCACCATAACTTCAAAAAAAGCTTTTAGAAACCAGAATTTTAGATAATTCATTCATTAAAATCTATATTTTAATAATAGGGCCAAGCCTAAAGCCTGATGCATTTGGCACAGAACCTTTCAGGACATCTGGGTTATATTCTCGAGAGATTTTGAAGCTGATCTGAGAAGGCCATTGCTGAGCAATGAAAGAGCACAGAAAGAACTTGTGTTAGGGCTCATTCAGGGCAGCAGAACGGTCTCCTCTCTCTGCTAACTAGCAGCAGGGTCCGTGACGGGCAACCAGAGCATACTGCGGTGTGAGGAAATGGAACTGGCATAATACCCATGGAAAATTAGGGGGAGGGAACTGTGACGTGATTAGATAATCAAGTTTTATTTTGTATTAGCAAATTTTATTCCAGAAATAACTTTATTAAATTTGTACTCCAGATCACAGGAGAAATATAACAGTGTAGGAGAAAGGTACAGAAATGGAAGTGGGCAGGTATGGAAAATGGATGCATTTTTTCAAAACATTTGCATAAGACTTGTGTTTACTTTCAGATACATTCGCATCTCTCCTGTCCCTTAGTACAGAGAAACACTTCCTTCCT
The DNA here is from genome assembly GCF_022837055.1 of Prionailurus viverrinus. Classification (NCBI taxonomy): domain Eukaryota; kingdom Metazoa; phylum Chordata; class Mammalia; order Carnivora; family Felidae; genus Prionailurus; species Prionailurus viverrinus. The sequence continues at coordinate 172,463 of NW_025927642.1, read as the reverse complement.
TCCAGAGTCTGGAGATGACTGCAGTGCAGGGCAAAAGCTATGGGCCTTGGTATGAGCCCCAGATCCTCCTTTTAAAAATTATAAGGAGTTGGGGCACGTGGTGGCTCAGTCAGGTGAGTATCTGGCTCTTGACTTCGGCTCAGATCATGATCTCATGGTTTGTGAGTTCAAGCCCCACTTGGGTTTCTCCCCCTCTTTCTGCCCCTCCACTACTCTCCCTCTCTCACTCTCTCTCTCTCTCTTTCTCTCTTTCTCAGAAGAAATACACATTTAAAAAAATTATAAGGCCATGGCATAGTTGATACCTTAGTTTCCTCTTCTATAAAATGTGCACAATAATAGTACTTACCACATGGGATTAAAGATGAAATTAGACAATATATGAAAAGTTTTTAGTACAGTATCACATATTAAATTCTAAATTAATCTTAACTACTATTCTTATTCTGAAACTAGGAATCCTATTCTGAAAACAGGAATCAAGAAGAAGGAGAGGAACTACCAGAATGCTGTTCCCACAACTGGTGGTAGGTGACTCACCCAGTCCACCATGTTTATGGAAATATTTGCGGTATACATCCAATTGTGCACACATAAATCAGTGTGACTCTAAAGCATTTCACAGCAAATACGACTCTGTCACCCAGTCCTCTATTATTAATGCCTCAAGATGGCAGAAGGGCAGCTGGACACAATGGTGAGGAGTCATCCCAGGAATCCTGCCAGACATTTTGCTTTTATTACTTGATAGGTAGGGTCTTCAGAAACAGAGTTTTGTTTCTTTGTGGCTTTTGCTTTTTTTTTTTTTTTTTTAGTGTTTATTTACTTTTGAGACAGAGAGAAAGAGAGCATCAGTGAGGGAGGGGTAGAGAGAGAGGGAGACACAGAATCTGAAGCAGGCTTCAGGCTCCGAGCTGTCAGCACAGAGCGTGACGTGGGGCACAAACTCATGAACCGTGAGATCATGACCTGAGCTGAACTGAGATACTTAACTGACTGAGCCACGCAGGCACCCATTGCTTTTGCTTCTTTATTTCATTTTGATAAGCTTATGCATTGCTAAATGACTTTACCATGGTTTTGTTAATCCTCCATCTTTCTAGAAAAAAAAATGACATGAAAGTTTAAGTGGCTTGAAGGTTACATCCTGTGTTGGAAAACTTGCCCTCCAGTACCAAGCAACTTTATGAAACAATATTTCAGTATTTGTTCAGCCAGCAGCAAACAGGTGGGTTACCTCCCAGCTGACTCATTCACCACATTTCTTGCAGGGTGGATTCAACTCAGCGTGTTTGGAATCATTGGCCAGAGACCAACGTGACAGTCCTGGGATTTCCATCCTGGGAAATTTCTCAATGAAAACTCAGCCCCATAAGACAGAAAATGAGGTTAGTTTTGAACCAACCATCAACTACAATGGAAAGTACCATTTGCTTTATAATTTAGGATTGAAAAGAAAGGTACTATAATAAAAACATCTAATGCCCATATGGCACTTACCAAGTGCCACGGTTCTGAATGTTTTACTTTTATTAACTCATTTACTTTTATTTTTTTATTTTATTTTTTTTTCAACGTTTATTTTGGGGACAGAGAGAGACAGAGCATGAACGGGGGAGAGGCAGAGAGAGAGGGAGACATAGAATCAGAAACAGGCTCCAGGCTCTGAGCCATCAGCCCAGAGCCGGACGCAGGGCTCGAACTCACGGACCGCGAGATCGTGACCTGGCTGAAGTCGGACGCTTAACCGACTGCGCCACCCAGGCGCCCCAACTCATTTACTTTTAACAGCAACCTTAGGAAGGAAGTACTGCTATTGTTACCATCCCATTTTACAGAGAAGGAAACTGAAGGGCAGTTTCTCAACTAAGGCTGAATAACACGCCCAAGATCGCACAGCAAGGAAGAAACAGAGCCTGAGATCAAACTTAAGCTGTCTGGCACCACAGTCTGTATGCCTTTATTTCCCTATTCCACCTGTTTACAAATTAAGAGTTGTTTTTAATTTTTGACAAATTTTTGCAAAGGAATTCTAAATATGTAGATTTAAAAGTCTATTTTGTTTCATCAAAATTTTTTACATGGGGCACCTGGCTGACTTAGCCAGAAGAGTATGCAACTGTTGATCTCAGGGTCATGAGTTTGAGCCCCACATGGGCTGTAGAGATTTCTTAAATAAATGAAAAAAAAAAAACAACCAAACAAATCACTTTTTAAAAGTTAAAAGTTATTCACAATAATTTATTTGGATACTAAGGCAACTTTCACTCTTTAGAACTTTTAAGTTATCAGTTTCTTTAAAATACTTACGTTTATTTTGCAGATAAAGAATAGGAAAGATGATAGAAGTTAGGGGCACCTGGGTGGCTCAGTCAGTTAAGCATCTGACTCTTGGTGTAGACTGAGGTCATGATCTCACCATTCGTGAGTTTGAGCCCTGCCTCGAGCGTCCATGATAACAGTGTGGAGCCTGCTTGGGATTCTTTCTCTCCCGATTTCTCTGCCTCTCTTCCACTCATGTTTATTCTCTCTTGTCTCTCAAAATAAATAAATTTTTAAAAATTAAAAAAAAAGAGGGGCGCCTGGGTGGCGCAGTCGGTTAAGCATCCGACTTCAGCCAGGTCATGATCTCGCGGTCCATGAGTTCGAGCCCCGCGTCGGGCTCTGGGCTGATGGCTCGGAGCCTGTAGCCTGTTTCCGATTCTGTGTCTCCCTCTCTCTCTCTGCCCCTCCCCCGTTCATGCTCTGTCTCTCTCTGTCCCAAAAATAAATAAATGTTGGGAAAAAAAAATTAAAAAAAAGAAAGGTGATAGAAGTTAATCTTTTTGCATCAAAGTTTTTTAGAGTTATATGAAATTATTGTGATGTGATTTTTTTCTTACTATTTTACTATTTGTATCTTAAGGATTATTATTAGAAATAATCCTTTTTAACTTTGTGTTCCACATACTGCAATTTCTCATTATGGTTCTATGAAGAGAATGTCATTGTACATAGTATAAAATGTTAGCAAATGTGCAAACACCAGATTTTAGCTAAAGAAATAAAGAGCCCAGTGCTGCAGCTCAATTATACATTTAGAAGCAAATACATTTATGTAACAGCTTACATTTGAATCTGTTTTTTACAAGAATAAAAGCAAAGTAATTATGTTGCATAATCTTTGATTAAAATTAGTTGAAAACCAAGATAGCTCTAACGTGTTACGTTATAACTCACCTAACAGTCAATATTATCAATATATCAAACTTCCAAATTTATGTAATTTGTTCTATTGAACATGTTATTTGTTTAGCTTCGATTCAATCAAAATTTAAGCTTATGTTACCTCCTGACTAGTTTCTTAAGTTTATTATAAGAGCTCTTTTCACTGAAAATATTTTTGAATCCCGGTTTGGAGTTTATGCCATTCCACAATTATTATTAAATATGGCTTCATATATTTGCGTTATAAATATATTTAGTGTTTACAATGTTTTACGACCTCAGATTCCCTAAGGAGTTTTTAGGAATTTGTGGTAGATACTTTTTTTTAATTAAAAAAATTTTTTTTGATGTTTATTTATTTCAGACACAGAGAGAGACAGAGCATGAGTGGGGGAGGGGCAGAGAGAGAGGGAGACACAGAATCCAAAGCAGGCTGCAGACTCTGAGCTGTCAGCGCAGAGCCCAACGTGGGGCTTGAACTCACAAACTGTGAGATCATGACCTGAGCCGAAGTCGGTCGCTCAACCGACTGAGCCACCCAGGTGCCCCAGTAGATATTTTTTTTAATTTTTAATTTTTATTTTTTTTAATTTACATCCAAATTAGTTAGTATGTAGTGCAGCAATGATTTCAGGAGTAGATTCCTTAGTGCCCCTTACCCATTTAGCCCATCCCCCCTCCCACAACCCCTCCCGTAACCCTCAGTTTGTTCTCCATAGTTATGAGTCTCTTCTGTTTTGTCCTCCTCCCTGTTTTTATTTTTGTTTCCCTTCCCTTATGTTCATCTGTTTTGTCTCTTAAAATCTTCATATGAGTAAAGTCATATGATATTTGTCTTTCTCTGACTAATTTCACTTAGCATAATACCCTCCAGTTCCATGCACGTAGTTGCAAATGGCAAGACTTCATTCTTTTTAATTGCTGAGTAATACTCCATTGTATATATATACCACATCTTCTTTATCCATTCATCCATCTATGGACATTTGGGCTCTTTCCATACTTTGGCTATTTTCGCAGGTGCTGCTATAAACATTGGGGTGCATGTCCCTTTGAAACAGCACACCTGTATCCCTTGGATAAATGCCTAGTAGTGCAGTTGCTGGGTCATAGGGTAGTTCTATTTTTAGTTTTTTGAGGAACCTCCGTACTGTTTTCCAGAGTGGCTGCACCAGTTTGCATTCCCACCAACAATGCAAAAGAGATCCTCTCTCTCCGCATCCTCGCCAACGTCTGTTGTTGCCTGAGTTGTTAATGTTAGCCATTCTGACAGGTTTAAGGTGGTATCTCATTGTGGTTTTGATTTGTATTTTCCTGATGATTAGTGATGTCGAGCATTTTTTCGTGTGTCGATTGGCCATCTGGATGTCTTTTTTGGAGAAGTGTCTATTCATGTCTTTTGTCCATTTCTTCACCGGATTATTTGTTTTTTTGGTATTGAGTTTGATAAGTTCTTTATAGATTTGTGGCAGATATTTAATAGGGTGTATGGGTTTTCTTTTTCTTTTCTTTTTTATCATTATTATTGTTTTTTGAGCCCAAAGTAGAGCTTGAACTCATGACCCTGAGATCAAGACCTGAGCTGAGATCCAGAGTTGAACACTTACCTGACTGAGCCACCCAGGAGCCCTGAGCTTTTCTTTTTTTTAATTTTAATCCCTACATTTCCAGAAGGGGATATAATTTAATATCAGAGTGAACTTATGGAAGCTCGCTTTCAGATTCCAAAAGGCTTTTTATTTTGTGAACATTCTCCTATAATAACAGTCTGTTGAACAAGCTGAAACTATTAGACAATCACAGGATACCTAAAGAACAATTTCCTTTCCTGTGCTACATGTACAACTAGTTTTGAAGAATCAGTCTGGAACCAAACTATTCTCACAAATATAGTATTGCATGATTTTTTTCTTCACGTGCATCCTTTGAGAAGTAGGAAGCCATAATTTTTGTGAAATCATGTTTTTAAAAAATGTTTTTAAGTTTATTTACTTAGAGAGAGAGAGAGAGAGAGAGAGAGAGGAGAGAGAGTGCACAGGAGGGGCAGAGAGAGAGGGAGAGAGAGAGAATCCCAAGAAGGTTCCGTGCTGGTGGCATGGAGCCTGACATGGAGTTCGAACTCCCGAACCATGAGATCATGACCTGAGCTGACGTCAAGAGTTGGATGCTCCGAAAAACAAATAACCCAGTGAAGAAATGGGCAGAAAACATGAATAGACACTTCTCTAAAGAAGACATCCGGATGGCCAACAGGCACATGAAAAGATGTTCAGCGTCGCTCCTTATCAGGGAAATACAAATCAAAACCACACTCAGGTATCACCTCACGCCAGTCAGAGTGGCCAAAATGAACAAATCCGGAGACTATAGATGCTGGCGAGGATGTGGAGAAACGGGAACCCTCTTGCACTGTTGGTGGGAATGCAAATTGGTGCAGCCGCTCTGGAAAGCAGTGTGGAGGTTCCTCAGAAAATTAAAAATAGACCTACCCTATGACCCAGCAATAGCACTGCTAGGAATTTATCCAAGGGATACAGGAGCACTGATGCATAGGGCCACGTGTACCCCAATGTTCATAGCAGCACTCTCAACAATAGCCAAATTATGGAAAGAGCCTAAATGTCCATCAACTGATGAATGGATAAAGAAACTGTGGTTTATATACACAATGGAATATTACGTGGCAATGAGAAAAAATGAAATATGGCCTTTCGTAGCAACGTGGATGGAACTGGAGAGTGTGATGCTAAGTGAAATAAGCCATACAGAGAAAGACAGATACCATATGGTTTCACTCTTATGTGGATCCTGAGAAACTTCACAGGAACCCATGGGGGAGGGGAAGGAAAAAAAAAAAAAAGAGGTTAGAATGGGAGAGAGCCAAAGCATAAGAGACTTAAAAACTGAGAACAAACTGAGGGTTGATGGGGGGTGGGAGGGAGGAGAGGGTGGGTGATGGGTATTGAGGAGGGCACCTTTTGGGATGAGCACTGGGTGTTGTATGGAAACCAATTTGTCAATAAATTTCATAAAAAAAAAAATAAATAAAAATTAAAAAAAAAAAAAAAAAAAAAAAAAAAAAAAAAAAAAAGAGTTGGATGCTGACCTGACTGAGTCACCTAGGCGCCCCAAATATGTTTTGTTTTTCAATGTGTGGCTTACTCAAATTGAAAACAGTAACAGTAGGAACTTTTTTTAATCACCTACAACCTCACCATCCTCACAGATTGAGATTTTATTACTATTTTATGTGTTTGCCTAAAGTTTGGTTTTTTGCACTGCTAAAGAGCCTGTAGCATTATAATTTTAATAACATCACAGTTTTCTCTCTATTCAGCCATCAGGTAGGTATTTAACAGGCATGGAGATGGACAAATGAAGGAAAATAAGAAAAAGTAATCATTCATCTCTGAAATGGCTGAATCTTTGAAACATCTCCCTTCACAAACAGTCCACACTCTTCGTGCTTTGCTTCCGATGGAAAATAGCAAAGCTAACTTTGGCCATTACTATTACTTCTTTTAGTGTAAGTCCAAGTTGACCTTGTTCAACCTATGTCAAACCATTTTAGTTGATTGCTCTCTGGGGCTTACAATGCATTCAACAAACATGTGGACATTTGATTTATTGGTCACAAACAAAAGCTAAAGTCTTACAGGAGGATAAAACTCATCTTTGTTTCAGCTTATGTTAGCAGGAAGAGTTGTTTTAGCTCCATGGAGACTCTGAACCTTATTTTGAACTTATTGCATGGTTCCTTAGAGCAGCAGGATCAATATTTTGAGGCATTTCTTTCAAGTCTTGTAATTCCAAATGAGCCTCAGCAAGTTGCACTAAGTTCTATTTGGCTTAAGTAATTTCAAACCTTCAATATTTTTTTCAATATATGGTTGAAAGTCAATGCTATCTACTCATTAACGTGTTTAGGTTTTGTTTGAAGCACAGACATTTTATCCATCTGTAAAAGCCTTGATTTTTATGCTCATGAGAGAAACATATGCTTATTATAAAAAAAATTCTAACATTAAAAAATTATTGTAGATAAACTCTTCTGATATGGACAGCCATTGTTAATAGAAGAATAGCAAATATTCCTCAATAATGTTTCCTGTTTACTTTATAGGAAGACTTTTTTCAATAATTCCTTGATAGAGGGGAGCCTGAGTGGCTCCGTTGCTTGAGCAATAATTCCTTGATAATTATATAGCTCTCATAAATGTACTAAATTATACCGTACATACTGTTTTGTACATTGTGTTTATCACTTAATATCTCTTGGACATCTTTCCATGTTAGTATTTATAAAGTCTATTTCATTCTTTTCTTTATGTATATAGCATTCTATAATATAAATGTACCATAATTTGCTCAAATAGATCCATAATGATGGACACACGAGTTGTTTCCAGGTTAGTTTTGTTTGTTTTGTTTTCTTTTACCATACCAATGTCACAGTGAATATCCTTTTAAATGTATCTGTATATACTTGGAACATGGTACCATAGAGCATTAAAAAGAAATAATAGAATAATACTGTTTCAATGTATTCATTCTTGTTAGCACTTCAGATTATTATTAACATATCAAACTCAATAAAGACTTCAAAATTCTTAATTCATTCCTTTTAGTTCTTAAGGATAAGTGCTTTTTCTAGAGTTTGAAAATACTGATCCACAAGTCACCTTCCAATACGTTCTTTCTTGATTCGTCAAATGATAGTAATAATGATTCCTTGACCATTATCTAGCTCTCCAGTTTACAAAGTGTCTTCGCGTAATTATCTCATCTGACTTCACATCAATGTGATGTATGCAAGACAGGTTTATAGAGAAAAATGGTGCTGACTTAGAAATTTTTACTGCCTGAAATAGTTATGTAGAGGGTAAATTCTTTGTTCTGCTAACTCAAGGAGTCTAGGCACTGTCATGATAGGAGTGTTATATCATACTGGTACCTTAATGTGAAAAAAGACACTTACATATCACTTCAATAACCGGTGTTGCTAATTTACTATCCAGTTTTCTGGCGTTTTTATTTAATTTTCTGATATCCAGAGATGAAACTCACCAGGCATTTATTAGCTAAGTGCTCCAATAATTGCTACTCCAGAACCAAGTGCTAAAAGACATTTAAGCAGCAATTGTTAATGGTGGATGGGTTTCAGTGCCACTTTTCTTCATTTGCAATTGGGAGAACACAGGGTGAAGACACAAAGGAAAAGCCCATAGAATGTAGCACTAACAAGACAGTGCTTGCTAAGACCTTAAAAATTCCTATGCCCACACAATATTATTCCTATTCCTATGACCTTTACTTTACCCAGTCCCCATCGTGGAAGGACTGGCAAAAAATGGTGAAGCTTCTCTTATTACCTACCTGGCTGGTAGGAAGCAGGCTCCTGCGTAGAGAGAGGAAATCATTGTAATGTTGTCTCCTGCTTTGGGAAAGGAAGCAATCTTGAATGATAGTATTGTTGCCATAGCTGCACACTTATGTTGCCTCATTAGTAGATCTATTCCTACACTCTGTTTAGCTAAGAATGCACTTCTGAACTTCCTGTCTTCCTACATCTAGCACAGGACTTCAGAATCAGTTTCCATATCTAAAATCTTACCAGATCCTGTCCAATTCAAGCCCCGCTTATTGAATATGATAGCAATTTTTAACCAACCATGATTCTACAGAGTGGCTGCATCCATACTTAAAAGCAAATTACATTACTTAAAGACAAATCACATAGCTGATAAAACTTTGAAATTCTCATGCTTTGTTCTCTTTCATCAGCTCCATTACAGAAAGTTGATCTGTCCCTATCCTATAGGGATAGGGACAGATTATTTTTGTACTGCTCAAAGTGCACTTTGTCATCAAATCAAGGAGGTTTCTTCACGATCCTGTATGTAATACCTAGCTCATTTCCACATTTCTGCCTACCCTCGTATTGTTTCTCTCTCTTGTAAGTCTGTCTACTCTCTTGCCTATCTGAATTCTAATCAAATTTGAAAACAAGACCCCAAAACCCACCTAAAGCCTTTTTCTGCTCTGATGGAGAACCCCACTGGGGTCTAACATAAATTTGTACTTTTGACATCCAGGTTCATAAAAAGAGTAACCTGTTTACTGAATCGCAATAATCACGTTAGGCACCAGAGTGTAGTATATGCTTTTCCCATTCTTCTGTCCCCAAGCCTCTCTAAACCAAATAGGGAAATATACTGATAAGCACGGTTGGGTTTTAGTACATGTCTCTGGGCCCATATGGAGCTCCCAGTGAAATTCAGAGTCAGAAGCAGTTGATCACGATCTTACTCATGTAGTATACGGGAATGATGGATGGTTCCAGACCGATCAATGACAAGTGGCCCACCATTCTTCTTGTTTGGCTAATGAACTCTTCTTACCCACAGAGCGATGACCTGTTGGCCCTCAAGATGTTTATACAGCAGGTACCTTTGGACACATTTCCCCTACTCAGGATATTTCCAGAATGAGTGTTCCACGGCTGGTTAACATTTCACAAATACTTCCTAGTACAGAATAACATGTTTCATAAGTGTAATGAATAAAATTTTTTTCCAGTTCAGGAAATTAAAAAATACAAGAAGTGTGGCATATCTGGAAGGTGAGTGTTTCCGATAATAATTTTACCTTGTGTCACTTGAGTAGTCCTATGAGCTGCCTAATTTAAGATTTAAAGTCCTGTATTGCATATCGTTTAGTATATTGATCAGAAACCTTCTAAGTAGAGTTTAAACTTGTCAAGGGCAAGAATCATGCCACAAATACCACTGGTACCTCTCGTAGTACTCAGTATAATCCTATGTTTATTAAGATACCCAATATACATTCAGTGATTGAAATCGATACCATCTTGAGAAAGAGGTACTTAAATTCCATTTCAAAGTGTTTTAGGTAAGAGATGGTGTCCTCTGGAAGAAACAAAATTCACCCTAGATGGTTCAAATGAAGAGACTCTAATGAAAAGGCTATGCAAAGATTTATAGACCAGGTTAAGAAAAAAGACAAAGTTGGGGCACCTGGGTGCTCAGTCGGTTAAGTGTCCAGCTCTGGATTTCAGCTCAACATGGGTTCGAGCCAAGCGTTCGAGTCCTGTCTGTGCTGACAGTGCAGAGCCTGCTTGGGATTCTCCCTCTCCCTCTCTCCACCTCTCACGCCTCCTCTCAAAGTAAATAAATAAACATTAAAACGAAAAAGAAAAAAAAGACAAAATATGATGAGGCACCCAGCAACCAGCTCCAGAGGGAGACCCATTTTTCCCCTGGGGCTGAAGAAACAAAGAAAGGCAACAGCAGAACCCATTGAGAGCTGAAGCTGGGGAAGAAGACCAACCTGGAAGAAAACGTGGTTGGAAGGGTGCAGCTACCAGAGAGCAGGGGTGTGAAAACAGGAGGGTAAGGAAGAAACCTCCCACCTTCCAATTCCAGCTCACGGGAGTCATGGAGATGCAGCCTGCAACTCCAAGCTTCTGAGGCAAGCAGCAGGGTGGAACAGGGTGGAGAGAGACAGAGAAACAAAATGGAAACAAACAAACAAAAGGCTGAAGTAGTATATATAGAACAATAAAAGCTTAGAAATACAAAAACTATCTGGAGAAATAAATCTGACTTAGCCAAATTCAGACCCTGACACTGGTAATTTTCTTCATGAGATCACTCTGAATACAATCTGAATGAAGAGAATAAATGCTCTGTTCTATTCACTTTCAACTATTGCATTTTCAAGTCAAGAAGTGAGCATGTATATCCGTCACTCATGGCAATGAATAAACATTCATTTACAGACATAACTGCCAACTAATTCAAAAACGGGGGCTGTCCTGCTTAATGAGCACCTCAATTTTTTTTGCTATAAAGTAAAAGAACAAACATATTCCTCTTATGTAGAGAAATTGTTATGAATAATATAAAACTATTCTTTTTCAGTTTATAATAGAGGTATATTTAAACAATTTTTGCTTTTGTCCAGTGCCTATCCATGACCACATAGGCATTGGTGAATATTTACATAAACAGAATCATAGAACTGAAAGGCATTAAGGTCTGGTAATGTACACTGAATCTAACAGGTGAAGAAACAGACTCCCATAAGTTAAGTCAACTGCCCTCAATCAAGTAGTCATTTGTGGCAGAACGAGTCCAGAATGCAGATAATCAACATCCTAACTTAGTCACCCATAGTTCTAGAAATGCTTGATTTAATTCCAGTTTAATGGCAAAAGAGCATAGGGCTTAAGGGCAAAGGTTCGGAATTATGCAGAGCTAAATTCCAATCTAGCCGGACCTTAGCAAACAACACATTCCTGCTGAGCTCCCGTTTCCTCCTCTACAAAGTTGGAATGAATCCAGAATACCACCCCATTAGAGTTGTTTTGGATTGACTGAAAAATATACATATAACAAGTTTAGCACAGTGCTTGACATGCAATAGATAGCCAGTAAATAAAAGCTATTATAACAGTAGTAGTTATAAACATTTTCCAGCTTTCTTTGAAAATCAACTGATAATAGTCATACATGATGGTCAATAAGAATTTAAGAAGCATTATGTAGGGAACTACAAAGCAAGAAAAAGCAAGAAAAGAACCTTGAAATAAGCCAGACAGGTAAAGTAGAGAATAAGGGAAACTAAACTGGGTTGGAAAGGAAAACAGTCCTAATAAAGTAAATGAATTGTTTTGTTTTTCCTCCATCTTTACTAAGGAAACAATACCAGGAGTCTCACTCATAAATTAGGGAATTTTTTAAAAGATTAATAGATTTTTTGAATAGTTTTTTCTTTATTTATTTTGAGAGAGAGAGAGAAAGAGAGGGGGGAGAGGGGTGGACAGAGAGGGAGAAAGAGAATCCCAAGCAGGCTCCATGCTGTCACCACAGAGCCCACAGTGGGGCTCGATTGCATGAACCATGAGATCATGACCTGAGCCAAAATCAAGACTCAGACACTTAACCAACGGAGCCACCCAGGTGCCCCAGATTTTTGTGAGTAGTTTTAAGTTTACAGAAAAAATAAATTATTTTTTGATTCACAAAGATGAATACTATTGGACCCATTAAAAAGTTGAAAATTGTTGAAAAGCATAAAACTCTATACAGATGGAAGGTGGTGTGAATATATAATGAGAAGTCTCCAGGACCTAGTTTACACGCCAGAAAGAGATAAATCAACAGACTTGATCTACCTAGGTTTTTAAAGAATACCAAGAGTAAAATTATGCAACTGCTGACCAAGTTGTGTATCCTGTTACTGCAAACTTTCCAGGGGACTGATGGATTGCCTATCTAAATTCTATCTAAAAGAAGAATTGCAGGCGTAGCTGTGGAAACTTGCTGATAGTGAGTATCACATTATACAGGACAAACCAGTTGAATCTGTATTTAAAGGGTAGGACCATTGAAAAATGCATAAACAAAACCTATCAGGGAAAAGGCACCATACCTCATAAGGGAAACTACACGAAGAAATATCATGAGGTCTTTAAAGAAATAATGACTTATTGTGCTAAAGGGAAAACTAGTGGATAAAATTTCTAAATATAAAACTTCCCCATAATCATTATATGCCCAGCCGTTTCCTCCTATTTAATAAGAAATTTTGATTGAGTCATCATTAGATTGGCACTACTTAAAAAAAAAAACAAAAAACAAGTATAGGTAGCTGGCTTAAAATGAAGAAACAGGGTACATGAATCAATAAACACGTCTTAATTTGGAGGAGCATAAACAGCATTTCACAGATTCTTGTGCGCTGGGACAAATATATTTAAATTTTGTGAAAGTAATCTAAAAGATAGCCTACCAGCTTCGTAGGTTAACAGTTATTCCAAGCAGAAAACGCCAGCAGTAGCAAATGGGGGTAATGGTAGGAAAAATCCGAAAGTTTGAGTAAGTAGCCAGAAAGGAAGCAGTTCTCATTTTTTAACACTTAATGCCCAGGATTACTGACCCTTTATTTGACCCTTTGTTTGAGCAGGATTGCAGAGGGATGCTGGTAGCTAATAAAGTGCCTTGGACATGAGGAAGGCTCCATGTAACTGGAGTCCCACTGTTCCCTCTAAAGTAGGTTCTAGGCAGGGGCGCCTGGGTGGCTCAGTCGTTTAAGTATCCGACTTCGGCTCAGGTCATGATCTCGTGGTCTGTGAGTTTGAGCCCCACGTCGGGCTCTGTGCTGACAGCTCAGAGCCTGGAGCCTGCTTCAGATTCTGTGTCTCCCTCTCTCTGACCCTCCCCCATTCATGCTCTGTCTCTCTCTGTCTCAAAAATAAAATAAACATTAACAAAAAAAAATTTAAAGTAGGTTCTAGGCAAAGCATAGAGCTGGCCCACTTTCTCTGTGGGTCCAAACTGGGATGTTCTGTCACTCCAGAGAAGCCTTCCTGTAGGGGTGGGATGGGCCAAAGAACTATGAAGAGAGGCTTTCCCCTGAAGGAAAAATGTTTTGTGGAGGTTTAACTAACCCTTGTAATCAGGTACCCTAATGTACTTGCAAGGGCTCAGTTAACTCACAGGCAAGAGTTGAAGCCAACTTTGAGATCTCCAAAGTCCTTTGAGGGGTGACATGAGCCTTTGTGCCAGGAAGGCATTCTTAAAACACCAGGAGTTTACTCCTGCTCCTATGGGATAAATCCAGAGTCAATGGTAATTTGCAGTCTAATTCATGGATGGAAGACACTAAAATGTAGTAGTTCAGAAGGATTCAGAGATTACTGGGCTTGAACTAGAAAGGATTTTGTATTTGTGTACTAGGGTCTCTGTTTTTGCTTCCTTTTATACTTGATAAGATCAAAGTGTTGGTATGATATGCCTCTGTGTAAAAGTCTCAAAGGTTTTGCATGCCTTAAAGGAGAATTCATTTTGGAAACAACTTTGGAGTCAATTCCTCTAATTCTTACATAATCTAATGTTTCGTTTCCATTTATATAATTCCTTTTAGACAGCCGATTATAGGAGTACCTGGGTGGTTCAGGGGGTTAACCATCCATCCATCTTTGGCTCAGGCCATGATCTCAGCGCTCATGAGTGCAAGTCCCTAATCAGCATCTCTGCTGTCAGCACAGAGCCAGCTTTGGATCCTCTGTCCCCCCTTCTCTGCCCCTTACCCACGTGCATGTTCATGCTCTCTCTCTCTCTCTAAAATAAATAAAATTAACATTAAAAAGTAAATAAATACACAACTGATTATAAGTGGAATAGAAAGAATGCAATTAATTTTCACATCAGTAAACGAAAAACTGACAGTTACCTTTCCTATACAAAGAGCACATTTACTAAGCACTTGCAAAGTACTGGTATTTTATTCTTCATTTAATTATGTCAGCAAGGCCTTCAAGTACTATTATTATTCACATTTCAGAAACTGGGAAAATGAGACTCAGAGATATTAAATAATGTATCCACAGCTACCCGGCTGGGCCAAGAGAACTCACACTCAAAGTCGATCTTCAGAGTCAATGTTCTCAATATCCCTAAATATACAAGAACTTACTGATTTCTTTAAAGTTCATGTTTGTATTCAATTGTAATTTACATTAACATAACAAAAGGAAATTTCATTAAAATACTTTCTTATCCTTTATCTCTACCTTAAAACTCTTTCCATTTTATTCTACATGCAGCTTACTCTGTTAGTAGAACAACTGCCATTCCAGATTATAAAAACTATTTTTCAACAGGGACATATTCCTGAATGTCATGACTATTCATGTGCTGGTTCAAGTGCTTCCAAACAAATTTGTCTTATGGTGACCACTCTATTGCATTTTTGAGTAGGTGGTAAATCTTGTTAAAACCAATAAAAATATGATTTCAGAATATTTCAAAAGTGATCTCTCATGTCACTGGAGTCTCAAATGTTTTTCAGTTTTCTACGTTCTTCTTGTACAGTGCAAGAATTCTGGTCAGAATAATTTTATCTTTAGATGTAAAATTTCCTTCTAATTACAAAAAGTAATACATGATGACTTGGAAGAATTTAGGATATGTGTAAGGGTATAAAGAAAAAAATCCAAAATTCCATTATCCACAGATAAAAAAACATGAACATTTTAATGTACTTCCCTTAAATATATATGAGATAAAAATTTAAGTGTGGCTTTTTTTGGAGAGTGGTTGAAGAATTTCAAGTAATTTAAAATTATATATATATATATATTTTAAATATATATGTTATACATGTATATATTCATCTAAGATATTCACTGAAGTTTTCAAATACTTTTCCTAAAGCTATCCCATTCCTTTATATGATGACTATAAGGTTACGATTATAAGCAAAAATGTGGCCAATTTGTCTAGTTGCGAATTAAAAAATAAATGAATGTGATTTGTATATAATAGAAATTCTGAATTTTTGCATGTTTTAATTTTATTTTTTCTGTTTACAAAGATTATATGTGGTCACTATAAATAAATCAGATAATACATATAAGTATTAAAAGTAGGTAATATTTGTTGGGTGCTATCTGTGTGCCAGGCACCATTCTAAGGGTTTTATTAAGTCATTTAATCCTTACAAGAACTCTATACAGTAGGGATTATTATTTATTATTTGCATTTTACAAATGAGAAAGCTTAGTCTTCAAGAGGCTAATTTGCTTGAAGTCTTAGTTTACCAGGAAAACAGTTAAGCCAAACTAACATGGTTTTTGTTTATTCCCCGAGCTGTTTATTTTAATGAGAAAATAAAATGAATTAGGGCCTGCCATGAATTCACAAAAGAAAATCTTCATTTCCTAAGAGGAAATGATAGCTCCACGTGATATTTTTGTAGGTAAAAAAGGTAAAGGTAGGGGTGTGAAAGCACACATAGGAGGTTCTGGAGCCAGCTGAGCCCTTGGAGGAAAGGTTAATGGATCACTATCAAGGGCATATAGTTACTAAATGACAGAAGTGAGATCCAAACCTAGGCAGGATGTCCCCATAGTTAATCACTCCCTAAATGGCCTCTATAAAGTATAAAGAAGAATGGGGTTCTTGGGTGGCTCAGACGGTTAAGCATCTGACTTCAGCTCAGGTCATGATCTTGCTGTTTGTGAGTTCAAGCCCCACATCAGGCTCTGTGCTGACAGCTCAGAGCCTGGAGCCTGCTTCAGATTCTATGTCTCTCTCTCTCTCTCTCTCTCTCTCTCTCTCTCTGCCCCTCCCCTGCTCACATTCTGTCTCTCTCTCAAAAATAAATGAACATTAAAAAGAATTTTTTTTTAAGTATAAAGAAGAAAGACATCAAGAAAAAAGCCAAAATTTCTCTGATTCCATGAGTCAAGGATAACATTTGCTGTATTTCCAGACCCTTTTGGATGCAAAGCTTAACTGTAGCTGACTTGAATTTTCACAGAATGTCCTGTGAGCCTCTTGGAACATGAGCCCATGTGAAGCTTATGAGAAACTTCTTCAAGGCCATTTCTCATTTGTCTCCATATCTTTCCAGGAGATTATCATGAGGCAGTTTCTCATCATCTCCTAGGTTCTAAGGAGGTAAGAGGTTTGCCAACTTCTCCTCTGCAATGCAATTACAATGCTAACTACCTGGAGTTAGGTCAAATTTCACCGGTAAGGGCACAGTCCCCCCTGCAAGACTACCCTCACTTCAAACACCAGCTGAGAGCTCAGAATTTCCCAAGCCACCCACATTTCTGACCACAAAAGTGGAAGTTCCCATGATCCCCTCAATTTTAATAATTCACTAGAACAACTCAACAGAACTCAGGAAAGCACTACACTAATGACTGTAGTTTTATTTTAAAGGATATAAAACAGAACCAGCCATCTGAAAAGACCCATGTGGGGCAAGCTCTGGGAGGGTCCTAAAAGCAGAACTTTCAAATCCTCAAGATGTGTAACCATCCCACACATCAGTGTATGATTACCAACCAGGGAAGCTCACTGGAACTTCTGTGTTCAGAGTTTTTATAGATGTTTCTTTATGTAGGCATGATTGATTAAATCATGAGCCAAATGATTGAACTAAGTTTCTAGTCCTTCTCTCCTTTCCAGAGGTTGGGCTGACATCACCTGGTTCAAAGTCCCAAACTCTCTAAGGGCTCCTGGGTGGCTCAGTTGGTTATGCGTCCAACCCTTGATTTCAACTCAGGTCATAATTTCATGGTTTGTGATTTCGAGCCCCCCCTTCAGTCTCTGTGCTGGCAGCATGGAGCCTGCTTGAGATTCTGAATCCCTCTCTCTCTGCCCCTCCCCCACTTTCTCTCTATCTCTCTCTCAAAATAAATAAAAATTAAACTTGAAAAAAGTGTCTCAACTCTCTAATCACATGATGGTCAAAGACATCCTATCTCTCAGGAAATTTCAAGAATTTAGAGGTTAGCTCCCAAATACCATCAGCCACATTCTTTCCTATACATCTCCACCTCCTTAGCATACAACTGCAGGCTATAAAACTACTTGGCTGCATGCAGCAGAGAATCAGCTCATCAGCAACAGCATCCCACCTCTCATGTTGCATTTTCACCTAGCCCCTTTTGTTTCTGTCTTGTTCTGCGGGAAAAGGGAGGTGAGGAGCGGGCCCCTTTGCTGTTCCTGCTTTTGTTATCTATGTAAGTAATAAGCTGTCTGGATTTTACAAAGCTTGTGGGGTTTTTTGTTTGTTTTTGATTTGCTTTCTTTTTGCCAGCCAAATCTGTTAGCCTTGGGTGACCTGTCATGTACAGAAATAAGAAAATCTCAAGAGGACAATTATGGGTGCTTCAGGTGTTTAATTCGTTTTAGCCATTTTGATTTACGAGAACACTCAAGTGTGGGGCACCTGGGTGGCTCAGTCGGTTAAGCGTCTGACTCTTGATTTCTGCTCAGGTCATGATCTCACCGTTCCTGAGTTCCAGCCCAGCATCTCTTAGTGTGGAGCCTGCTTGGGATTCTCTTTCCCTCTCTCTCTGCCCATCCCCTGCTCACATGCACGCACTCTCTATCTTTCTCTCTCTCTCAAAACAAACAAACAAACAAACAAACAAACAAACAAAGTTCTTTTTTCCCCAAAAGAACATTCAAATGGGAGTTATTCAGTAAGCTAGGTGTGAGATTGGAGCCTGAAGGAAAGAGGAGAAAGTAAGTTGTGCAGTGGTGATGAATGACATCAGAGGAGAGGATGTGTTCTCTGAAGAAGACAATGTAGAGAAGCTAATGGGTGAAGGACTATTTTGACATGAGCTCAGAGTTGGGCAGTCATAAAATCTTTGAATAAAAAATGGCTTTGGGGGTGTTATATCCAACCTCTTACCTGATACAAACATCTTTTCTACATCATCCTGGCAAATGATCATATGGCTAGTTTCTGCTTCAATATACAGGGGAGGAAGAGCTGGGCCAATGATTATCAGGGCAAACAATTCTATTCACATAGATCTGAATGCTTTTGCAATCTTTCTCATATTGAGCTAAAAACCTGCCTTTTATTAATTTTTACTACCGATCCTTTACTACCTTATAGAGCACATATTCACATAGCTATTGCCCATTCTTTGTGATGGACATGCTATGAGATCAACCAGCAAATTAAACATTTGAGTTTTGTTATCAGCAAATTAAACATTCACCTTCACCCACAACTCACACAGCGCTGTCTTGATTCTTTCTCACCATCTTGGTTATCTTGCTATCTCATCAGCATCTTGCTTAAAATAGAATATCCACATATGATTGCATCAGTGGAGAGTATGATGGAATGACTACTTCCAATAAAATACGTTATTTTTATTTCTTTTTATAAATGTTTTTTTAACCTTACATAGTCTTCTTCATAAAAGAATCTGAGGGAGATAGGAAAATGAAATGTATGTAATGCCTTATTCTCTCCTCCTGCAATTGAATTTTAAGTGTATTTGCATTTTAAATAATATTTTAAAATAATTTGATTTGCTTTTGTATTATGAAAATAATATACGTTTATGGTTAAAAATGCAAATAATCCAAATGGCAAAAAAAAATCCCCATCTCTGTCAAATTTACAATCCTACTCCTTAAAGGCAACTGAAATTTAATTTACTATATCCATGCAGAATTCTTTTTCTACATTAGGCATCTTTCCATATCAGCACTATAGATCTACCTCATTCTTTGTAATCACTGCATAATATTTTATTATATGGTCACACCGTGTAATAAAATGGTCAGTTATGTACCATTCCCCTATTGATCGATATAGAGGTTGTCTCATCTTTTTTTTAAACTTCATAGCAATACAGAAAAACCTTTGTGTTGGTTTTTTTTTTTAATATTTGAGAAAGCCCATCTGTAAAATAAATTCCTTAAAGTAGAACTGCTGTGTCAAAATGTAAGTATGTCCTCAAGGGTATACCAATTGACATGGTTAAGAGTGTGTGGTAGTGTTTGTTTTTCCATATGCCAAACTTTAAAATCATTGCTAATCTAACAGCTGATAAATGGAATATGATTCAGGCTGCATATTTTCTTTTGCCCCTTCAGATGCCCCTGCACCCTTCTTTTTCCCTGATTTCCCCTTCCCCCCAGGAAGACAATCTGTATGGACTACATCACTGGACTCCTGTGCCTTCCCTAGCTTTCTATACGTTAAGATTAGGAAGAGCGCCAACAGGAAATGGACGATTGGGTAGAGAGGAAAGTGAAGCGGAGATATTTATTTATTTATTTGGGCTCCCTTCTTGTGAAGTCTCTGTGGGTTGGCTCTGACCCTTCAGCAAAGGACACAGCTCCTGTCCACATAATTTTCTCTTGCCCCACCTTTGTAAAGAGTAGTATCATTATTAAGCACTCCTCAAAGTAACTCATTTAAATGTTCTGTTTCTGGCAAGTTCTTATTCCTGGGAGCTCAGTCTAGAGAGATTCCTAGCCCTCCCAGTGGTTCTGTTAGTTGCATATACCATTCTAGTAAATCTCTGTTCCAGTTAGAGCGGGTTCTGTGGTTCACTCCAGCTAACTAGTTAAGAACCCTGGTTAACTAGGTAATTTCTACCTAAGTATAACTGAAAATCTAGCAATTCATTCATTCAATAAATGTTTACTGAGTACCACCTATGTGCTGGACATTGTCTTGCTATTGCAGATGGAAAGTAGACAAGATTACAGATAAAGTTGCTCTTCATGGGGTGTATAAGTGTATAAGAAAATTAATAAATCTATAATATATTTTAGATAGAGCTGAATACACTGTGAAGAAAATAAAGTAAATCAAGTGGAAGGTGAGTGACTATGTATATTCTGGTATTTTATAAAGAATACTCAGGAGGTGTCTCTCAAGAGATGTGATTTGAAATTAGAACTGAATGATGAGGAGTGTGATAATCTTGGGCATATGTGTTCCAGGTGGCAAAGGCAATGCATTTCAAACAGTCTTTTCATATTTGAAGACTAGCAGGAATACCAGAGTGGCTTTGGGTCGTGTGTTGCATATGTGGTCTGCTTGCCTAATGCCCACTGCCTTTTCTTCCTTGATGGGAGAGCTCTAATTTGGTTCAGATGCAATATGCAGGCTCAAGGGATAAACCACCATTGGTCTAAGAAAATCATGGAAATTCTGTTCCAAACTGTCAGTGATTGATTTAGACATAGGAATATAACTCAGTTCTGGCCAAGGAGACGTGAGAGGAAAATTTCTGGGGGCCTCTTGAGAGTTTTTCTCTCTCATAAGACATAGGCATAAAGGAAAAAAAATCCTAAGTCTCTTCCTTTCTTTTTTTGTTTTGAAATGCTCTTTGTGAGACTGTAATACCTAGAAGTGTAATAATCTAACAACCATGAGATATCAAACCAGGTTTAAAAGACAACAGATTAAGATGTCAAAGTGAAAGGCTGGGAAGAGCCTGGACCATAACGACACTTTGGACTTTCCAAACCACCAAAGGACCACCTACCTTCAGACTTCTTCTTCTTCCTCTTCTTCTTCTTCTTCTTCTTCTTCTTCTTCTTCTTCTTCTTCTTCATTTTAATATTTATTTATTTTTGAGAGAGAGAGAGCAGAGGAGGGGCAAAGGGGGGGGGGGCAAAGGATCCTAAGGGGTCTCCACACTGACAGCAGAAAGCCCAATGTGGGGCTCGAATTCACGAGCTCATGACCCAAGCTGAAGTCAGACGCTTAACCAACTGAGCCGCCCTCGGAATTCTTAAATAATTTGAACACTTTTATAGCTTAGGTCACCATTGGGTGGGGCTTTTGTTTCTTGCAATTAATATACTAACCCATACACTAGCAATGGAGGTATAGGGGGGTATGGTAACCAAGGTAAGAAAGATGGACAGGGGCCCCTCATGCAATACGTCTTAGGCCAAGGCATGGAGTTTGGATTTTATTTTAAGGATAAGACATTTTAGCAGATGACCAAGTCAATGCAGGCATATGATAGAGATGTATCTATATTTATACATGTATTTGTATCTATATACATATTTATTATGTATAGATGAAATATAATTTGTTCTTAAAATAATAGAAAAGGTACATTGAATAAAAATATATTTGCCATTTCCTTTTCAATTTTTAGAGAAATTACTATTTAGAACCAGATTAAAAGAAATAAAAGGTCTTATAAATTCCTCATGAAATATCTTGGCTGAAAATCTCAAAGGTTAAGAATCTTCACTTATGCCTGACCTCTTATGCTTGGGAGAGCCTTAATACAGTTTCTAGGTATTGCTTCTGCCCTTTTTAGTCATGTCAGAGTCTTTACCAATTATGTTCTGCTTCAGAGAGTTTCCAGTTGCCATCTTAAGCCCTTATCTCCCTTTGAAAGTCCCCAATTTTTGCCTCATCCTTGTCTCTTTGGAAAGAAAGCGACTTCCTTTTATAAGCATGGCTATCCTAAATACTTTGGGTGTTGTTTTTCTCTTAGCTAGCACCAGAAGCATCACAGAATAAGGTAGCTCATTTAAAGCATTTTCCTCATGGTTGTCCTGTTCTCCCATTCAGGAAAAAGCTTATTGGTTACCATGGCAATCAGCTTCCACAGCATTCCATTCCAAGTAAACGCACAGGTATAGCACAAGCTTTTACTCAACATTCTTTACTGTAGCTCTCTGCAGATCTGCATATTTTTTCCAGCCTGTTCTCGGTAACTGCTGTTTAGAACAATCAACCTGAAATTAAGCCAGGTAATTTTCTCAAAGGCACCATATCCCCATCTATTCTAAATATTTTAAAAATTCACACATATAGTTGTGCAATAATTTTCTCATAGCACCAAACAAAAACTTTCTGGTGTGTTCTTTAATAAGTCTGGGATTATATTTACATCTCTTTAACCATTTTTAGAAAAAAAAATAATGAATTTACAGTAAAAAATCAGAGCAAAAGATAGTTTTATGAGATTATCTCCCATGTGTTCTAAATCATATCTTTCCTGAAACTAATTCTCTAACTTCCCTCCCTCCACCACTCCCAAGGCCTCTGATAAAAAAATGCACAAACTCATAAGAATAAAAATTTTCCTTAACCCACCATTATATCCTGGAGATGCCAAACCATTATATCCTTGAACCATTAACTACCTTGGTTTGGTTCAGAACATAATTAATAATAAAATAGGGTTTGGAATAGGCCAAACACATTTTACTGCCACCCAATGTCTGTTATATTGTGGAGGAGGTGGGATGACTTTGGACGATGAACTGGATAAGCTCTGTTTCCCTACAACTCTGTCATTCTTTTTTATTATTACTTATTATTACTTCTAGTCTTTGTTAGTTATTTGGTTTCTTCATAACTATGTGGCATAAACCATGAATCTTGAGACTTCTTTTGTTTGCTGAACTATCTTTTCATTTATTATTTCTACTATGATTTTATTCAAAGTAATACTGGTATTTTGGTAATTAAAAAGAGAGAACTTAAAAGGGAGTTGCTATTACCTAATGTTAAGCAATTAAAAATAAAATCTGGCTTTAACCATCTTTCTTACAAAGTCTATCACCTAGGTGTCTTTTCATTGAAAAAGACATATCTCACACCCAATCTATGAACACCCCATTGAATATTGCCATCTCCTATTAAGGGCATGGAAGTAAATTCTGTAACTAAAACAGATGCCTTCGCCTACAGGTTCTAAAATCAGAGGGTATTCATAAACCTCTCCACAAATTTTCAGAGTGTAGTGGGAAACAGGAACTGTTAGAAATTTGAAACTCTACTAAAGTACTTTTTACCTCTTCCGGGAAAAGAAAATATATTACTTTCTAGGAAGCTCGCTACTTTAAAAAACATACAAAGCAATCCGGGTTGGAAATTCACTGTTAGCATTTGGGTTACATCAGCTTGGTTTTAGATGATATTTACTTAAAAATTTGTTTTAATGTTTATACATTTTTGAAAGAGAGAGAGAGGGGGAGAGAGAGAGAGAGAGAGAGAGAGAGAGAGAGAGAACAAATGGGGGAGGGGCAGAGAGAGAGAGGTAGACACAGAATTCGAAGCATGCTCCAGGCTGTCAGCTCAGTACCCAACTCAGGCCTCGAACCCATGAGCTGCCATATCATGACCTGAGCTGAACTCAGATGCTTAACTGACTGAGGCATTGCCAGATGATTTATTTTACATGGAAAGCCATAGAATGGTTCTCTGACTCTTCTCAAAATTGTGTTGAAATTGTTTCAAGGGAGCAGAAAAGTACTTTTATTTATCTATTTTTAATAATTTTTTTTCATTTTATTTTTTAAATTTACATCTAAATTAGTGAGCATATAGTGCAACAATGATTTCAGGAGTAGATTCCTTAATGCCCCTTCCCCACATCCCCTCCAGTAACTATCTGTTCTCCATATTTAAGAGTCTCTTATGTTTTGTCCCCCTCCCTGTTTTTATATTATTTTTGTTTCCCTTCCCTTATGTTCATCTGTTTTGTCTCTTAAAGTCCTCATATGAGTGAAGTCATATGATATTTGTCTTTCTCTGACTGACTAATTTCACTTAGCATAATACCCTCCATTTCCATCCACGTTAGTTGCAAATGGCAAGATTTCGTTCTTTTTGATTGTCGAGTACTACTCCATTGTATATATATATACCACATCTTCCTTATCCAGTCATCCATCGATGGACATTTGGGCTCTTTCCATACTTTGGCTATTGTTAATAGTGCTGCTATAAACATGGGGGTACATGTGTCCCTTCGAAGCAGCACACCTCTATCCCTTGGATAAATGCCTAGTAGTGCAATTGCTGGGTTGTAGGGTAGTTCTATTTTTAGTTTTTTGAAGAACCTCCATACTGTTTTCCAGAGTGGCTGCATCAGCTTGCATTCCCAAGTACTTTTATTTTTTTCTGATCAGATACTTTTTCTGATACATAAAATGTTTTACTTATTCCTTTGAATACACAAACAAATGTATTCCTCAATATACTAACCCCATACCAGCTAGAAATAAAAATTGACCAACCATTGGTAGATTTTTTTAGGTTGAGGACAGAGGCCAACATTAAATAATCACATAGAATCTGAGTAATTACATCACGATGCACAGATTTATATAGAAAAAAAAGTTGCTCTGAATTTCAAGTCGACAAAAGAAGAAAGAGACCATGGTAGCTTTGAAAAGTAGAATCTCTAGTGAAGGGTCAGCACTCTAAAAGCAGGAAAGCAGCTGACATGCTGTTTTGACAGTTGGGTAAAGATGAGGGGGAATAAGATAGGAAACCGGAGGAAGTTCTGCTAAAAGGGTAGAATGAAGTGTTTGAAAACGGTAAAGTGAGAGCTCTAATCTACATGGACTAATGGAAAGAGCAGGAAAGAGAGAAAAGTGATTTAGTACAGATAGTAAATAGTTTGTGGAGAGATTTTATAGAATAATAACTTAATTTGTATTTTAATTTGCAAGTGCCAAGGGACGACATTATTTGAAGAATGACAGTTTTATTGTTTTAACATTTTACACATAAGAAGCTACCATTTATCTGAAATATAAGTCAGTACCAGTTTCCATTAATGTGATAATATATATTAGACAAATTGGCAAGCAGGGGTTGTTCTTGATTAACCTTTGTTATAACCTTAACAAAACTACTTTCAATATTTCAAATTATAAGATCATGATTTTATAATGTGAAGATAAACAGAAAGCCTGATTTCATTGCAAATTGGTCCTAACTTTTTTGGCTGGTGTCCTTTAATATCAAGCTTCTAACTTGATCAAGAAAATGTAAAAGCAAAACCCTGGAAAACCAATTTCCTTAACTAGGAATCATGTGAGTAGTTTAACATTAAAACATGTTTAAAACATACATGATAGAAATTGTGTTGAGTTTTATCTCCTTTTATTTAAAACAAATGCATGGATATCCATTTATAGCTCTCCCAATAATCACTGTAGGTTGGTAATCTTATGTTCTGGATTTTCCAGGTCACTTCAGATTTCAAATATTTTGTCTGTTGTCAAATGATGTGTATGGATTTTAGTTTGGAAAACATGGTCACTGAATTTATAGACCAACTCTGAAATAGCAATGGCCTTTGGCATTATGCAGTAATTCCATATCCGGGTCATGATTATCAAATTAAACCAAATCAAACTTCATTATTCGAGTTTACCCAGTACTTGAATAATAAAAGGACATTTTAAAACTTTGTAGCAATTTGCAATTTGAAAAGCATTCATAATATGATTTATTATAGACACAAACATACATAATCAGTAAATCTATAAATGGCTACTCACCCTTGTCATATAGGAAATGAAAAACAACATACTTAAGTGATATTGTAATTATATACTCCATGGCCAAAACTAAAGAATACAAAAATAATCTGAATGAACCTTTGTTAATATTAATAAGAATCTGGTAGTCTTTCTTATTTTTAAAGTCCATAGACTGGAATTCATATTCTTGATAAACTGGAACTGGGAGGGTATACTGGCATTTGCTACAGATATGACAATAATTACGATGTGAGCTTTTAAAGATTGTCTCACTACTCTGTGCCAAAATGTTGCTGTTCTGCAAATGAAAACATTTAGATCATTTGACTGCCTTCCCTCCTCCAACCTTAATTACCATCCTTTATAACACTGTACCGCTTGTTCATAGTTCTGCTCTTTATTCTTCCGTGATGTGGGTAACCACTAATGGGGGGGGGGGGTAAGTTTTAAAGTCTACTATGTTCAGAATGGCATTTAATAACTCTTTCAAAAATTAAGATGCTTTTTCCCAAGTCTTGTTGGAAATACATCTACCACCAGTGATCAGGCTCTCCTCCCACATTTCCGTGCTAGTTGAAACTTGAGAAGCTTGGGGATGCTGCGAAAGGTGGGAGTGGGAGATAGGATATCACCCGCTTGACACTTCGGCACTATTGCTACGAATGATTCACTTGTGTTTGGCACATTTGTTGCAAGGAAATCTCCTCCCGCCGCTTCCTTCTCGGAGCTCCTCTAGGGCTGTCTCCTGTGCTTTGGCCTTTAAGGAGAAGCGAGAGCAGGTGGGCACAGAGCTGCTCACCGAGTCCTCCTCCCCCTGCTCCTTCCCTAATTTAGCAGTACTTCCGGCCGCGTGACATCATCCCCCGCACCCGGGTGACGAGAGCGGCGGGTGACGTGTGTGCGGAGAGGAGCGCGCTGACGTTGCTATTTAAAGGTCCTCCTGCGGGGAGGATGGAGACACAGCGCGAGCACCTGGTGTGGGGCGCGGAGGAGGCTGTGGCGGCCGGGAGCAGGGCCAGGAGACAGCGGAGGAGCAGAGCGCACGGTCCGCCCGCCGCCCGCCACTAGGGGAGGGGGGGAAAGGAAGGAAGGACGGACTGACGGACCTGCAGGCCGGACTAGCTCCCCACGAGGGCCGTCTCGGCCCCTGACCACCAGCCTTCCCGCCGCCTTCGCGGCTGCTGCTTCCTCTCCCGCCGCCCGTAGGGCCCCGCTGGGCCCTAGGGACGGGTCAGCGCCCCGGCCCCCGACGCCTTCCCGCGGCTCAGAGGCGGTGGCCGCCTCCCGCTCCCTCCCACGAACGGGGGGAGGGACCGCTCTCGCCCCCGGTTCTCCCCGCCTCCTCCCCCGCCCTCCGCAGCCCGCTCCGCCGCCGCGCTCTGCTCACGCGGGCGGCGCTGACCCGGGAAGCAGCGCCTTCAGCTCCGCGAGCGGCCGGTGGAGGCGGAGGCAGCGGCGGGCTTCAGGCCGCCCGGGCCGGCGCTGCTCTGCCGAGCGGGAGCTCGAGGCCGGCGGAGGTGGGCGGTGATGGAAGCGTGAGGAGGCGGTGGCGGGCCCGGGGACTGTGAGGCGGCGTGTGGCGGCGGCGCGGAGCGTGAGAGGCGAGGAGCGCGGGTGGGGGCGCTGGAGCAGCGGCTCTCCCGCGGCTTCGAGCCCCGCTCCCCTGCCCGCGACGCGGGATTAGCCGCCCGCCCGTCGACCCTTCAGCTCAGTCCAACGCCGCTGCTCGGCCCGCCCTCGCGCTGGGAGCGGGTGCCGGGGGCAGCGTGGGGCTTGGCTCTCTGATTCATTCATTCGCCGCCGCCGGCAGCCTCAGACCTGCGGTGCTCCGAAGAGAGGAGGGAAGACGGGCAGCCGCGAATGAAGGGCCGGGCGCCAGCAGGGCTCCATTGTGCTCGGCGGCGCGAGGCGGGAAGGGGCTGAGGGAGGTGGGATCGGGACCCCTCCCCCTGCTCCCCGGCGTGCGCTGCGCCCCCAGCCTGCTGCCAGCCTGGAAATGGCTCCGTTTATTCTCCTCGGGAGAATGAATCGATCCTGCCCAGTCTTCTCTTCCTCCTCCCCACCTCCTCTCTGCTCCGAGTCTTAGGAGGGGAAACATTTAAAAGACAGATTCCAATGTGGAGTGCCGTGCACATCGCGAGCTGTTGGGTTTGCACTTCGAGGAGATTTTTCTATCTAGCTTTTTCTAACGTGAGCGCAGGGAAGCAGTGGCATGACTGCTTTTAGGATTTTTATTTTCTCGTAGGGATCTCTGTAAAGTGCACGTCGCATTGGGTTACATGCTCCACCCCCAAGGGAACTGGTGTGGTGGAGAAATTTGAACCCGCAGCCTTAGTAGCACCAAAAGGCCGAGTTACCTGGCTCTTCCCGAGTGTCTAGGAGGACATGAGCGAAATGACCACCGAACTCGTTTTTTATAGGACTCGGTGAAGCTGGATTCTGCGTTTCCGACAGACACGTAGACTCATTTTGTGGAATAGAGTTGACCGCTGTCTCCTCCGCGCAGCATTTTAACTCTAATAAGCAAATGCCACCTCTGCTTGAACGTTTTGGTATTTACGAGAGAGAAATCCTTTTACCTAAGGGAACTAATTGAATTGTCAAGCACCACTGAAATACCTCCAGAAAAGGATCTCGGGGGGTGGAAAAGCAACTGCGAAATAGCAGACGGAGAAATTCCTTTGGAAGTTATTCTGTAGCAGAAGAGCAGAAACTTCAGAGCAAGTTCTCATTGGGCAAAATGGGGTAAGGACTTTTGTGCCTAACATAGCTTTGAATCTGTTTATGTGTGTTGTTGAGCGATGGTGGTGATTGTGTTTTATGTTTTCAAACAAATTTGCCACCTTGCTAAGCTGGTCGTACATTAAAAATACGGGTTTGTTAACCTGTTAATAAGATATTTTTATAGAGTGACCCCGGAGGCCATAAGGAGGGAACATATATACCTAATTTTTTTTAATTTTTGATAATTTGTAACCAGAAGAGAGTTCGATTAGTAATATTTAAGAAGACAGCATCTTCTGCCCTTTTACTGGCCAGCCTGCTGCATCCGTTTGTAATGAAAATCATACTGTCTTAGGTTTCGTTGCCAGGGTCTTTGAGAGAAAAGTACTGCGTTCTCTCAGTACTTTGAGAATAATCAGTTGCACAAAGGAACAATTGTAAAGTAATGAGTGGTTGGACTTTAGTCCTTGAAAATGATCCAGGGTAAATGATTGCCTCCACTGTGCCCTCTGTTTTGCCCTTGAATATCCAAAGCTAACATGTAGAATTGATTTATTGGGGCATTAAAATGAAAATCTGAAATTCTTACCCATGTGGTCTCCACAGTGCTGGTGCACTTAGTAGATCAGAGCTTCAAAGGAAAAATCTTTTTGTTGAAAGAACTTGTTCGCTTTTTCTGTTTTTTGCTCTAAAGCTGAGGTTTTCAGTTGATGTTAACAGTGTCAGATCCACACCTTCTTTCAGTACCAATGTCAACCAACAGTGTGTTTTCCAGCCTTTCATTAACTCTTCACACAGTAACTTGATAACATGACTCTTTGTAATGTAAGTCAGAAATATATTAATGGAGTAATGATGAAGTCATGTCATTGACAGATTGTCCATGCTTTTTGTCAAAGAGGAACTTCGAGAATTTTCCTTCTCTCTGTAGTTGAATAAACCCAGCTCAAGTGTAGTTAAGAGACAGGAATTGAAAGAATAGACCAAAATTTATTGTGGCAGTTGAGGGGTATGTACACCTAAACTTTATTTTTTGAAACTTCGAGAGGAAAGTTCTTAGATAGTACTACTTTTTGTTGTTGTTGGGAGTTAGAATTTGAAGTTTATTAACTTGAACAAGTTTGAAAATGTAGAACATGTGTTGTAGGGAGTTCTTTCTTCATCAGGAATTAATGAGAGTGATAATTGTTTTTAAAACTTGAGTGACAAGTGATGAGAATATATATAACTTGGTTGATTTGAGGTAGAGCTAAGCAATTAAAATACCTTATTCTATTTTAGTACTGCTATTCGTAACTTGGTAATCTGAGGCAAATTACTTAACCTCTGTGGACTCTTATTATCTGTAAAATGAAGGACTTAGATGATAAGTTTTAACGTTTTTTTCCAGTCTGTAAAAATGAATTATTTTCATTTTCTCCTGTGTATTTTAATTACTAGCTGGTTTCTTGAAGTAGATGTTTCAGATGGAGACATTATTCTCTCTAAGCAGGTTTTAAATATCAGCTAGAAAATAGTGGCATTTAAAACTGGGATGAAATGCACCAATTTTAATAAGAGAAAATGCAGAAAAATACTGCTATTTAAAACCTTTGAAATATGGCTTCCTTGAGAATCTGCAGCTCTTGTGTCTAAAACATGTCAGAGCAAAAAAAAAAAAAAAATCAAGTGACAATTTTTCATGTTGAAGGCTGCGTTCTCTAGACTGTAGAGTGATAGCATCATGGAAGAAAATCGGGTTTTCCACAATCTTTAAGCTGCATGAATGCTTACCTTTTTACCAAGAGAAGTTTGGGATGAACTTCCTACCAAACGGGCTGGTATTTAAACTATTAAAATAAGCCCCCCCCCCCCAACATGACACACATTTTTGATAATTCAGTGTAATTACATTTGCTTATAAACTGATTTATTTGTCCTTTTCCCAATAAAGTTTTAGAAGTAGACTGGAGAGGAAAAGGAGTGTTTCTGGCATTAGTTTTCTGAAAATCTGTGTAGGGCTATGATTATTTCCCATGGATAGTGATCTGTTCCATCTGAGTTGTCAAGAGAGGATGGACAGGTAGAAGAGAAGAGCATAGAAGAGGCATTTGTGGAAGTTTCCACACTTGGTAGGTGTCAATATGCGTTAAGTGTTTGTGGAATAGGTATAGTCTCCTGTATCTATTTAAACCAAAAGGAAATGGTGTTTTAAATGGCCTTTAAAGTTTTCTCTGGGGTAGTCCTAAATTACCTTACTTGACAAGTATATAAAATTTAATACTGTGGTGAAGAGTTTCACCATCGTATGAACATATTTTTGAATGTTAGTTTTTAATAAGAATTTTTCTTTGCCTCAATTATGGCTATAATTGCAAGTCTAGGGGCAAAGTTTAAGCAGAAAGAATATTTTTAGTTTTTTTTAATTTTTTTTAATGTTTATTTCTGAGACAGAGAGAGACAGAGCATGAGTGGGGGAGGGACAGAGAGAAAGGGAGACACAGAGTCAGAAGCAGGCTCCAGGCTCTGAGCTGTCAGTACAGAGCCCGATGCGGGGCTCGAACCCACAAACCATGAGATCCTGACCTGAGCCGAAGTTGGATGCTCAACTGACTGAGCCACCCAGGCGCCCCTGAATTATTTTTAGTTTTAAACAAAATGGGTGATTAGGCAGAAAACAAACTTGGCTCCTATAATAGTAGTTTGTGAACCACTGTGGAAATGGAAAAAGAACAGCTGAAAATGACAGTTGCCAGAGTCTGTCAAAATATCTTGGATGCTGCCCGAACTGTTTTTAATTACAGTGAAGGCAGTTGAAGAATTGGTTTGTGAAATAGGTGCATCAGACCCCTAAAAAGTAGAGCATTCGTGTGTGTAAAATAAAGTCTGGAAAAAGCTTCAAAGCTCCAGTGAGGAGCGCCTGTTAGGTCCAGCCCCCAAGTCATCCTCCAAGTAGTATCTCCTAATGAGAGCAGTGAGTCAGTAGCTATTTCAGAACCATTAGAGGAAGCAATAGAAGTTAAGGAACTTCAACAAGTTATTTCATGCCACCTTTTGTTTTGCTTAGCTCATATTGACAACTTAGTGCCTTCAACAAGGGAATAGAGAACCTCCCTGCCGCCCCATTTAAAGTTATTTATAAAAATGTGATTCTCCGTGCTAATAAGGTCTGATAGTGCTATTCTGATTTGTCTCACCTGCTTCTGGGAACTTCTGGAAACCATCTTCTCTACCTTTCCCCAGATAACTTCCTGGAAGCATGAAAGTGGGTGCTGCTGATTGCAGCCCGAAGAGTCCTTTCTTGGCTTAGAGAGGAAGCTGACCCCTCTTTCTCCCTCAGGCTACTGGGTGCTGCTCTCTGGGTGCCGAGGCAAAAACGTGGAAATTTTGATCCAGCAGTGCAACATGAATGGGCTTGGCTGGAAAGGCAATCGCTCAATCATTACTAACATCTGAGAAGTTAGATGCACGTCCTTAATTGTATATTGGTTCATCTTACTAATTGTGAATCCCTAACATGTGGCATGTTTGGCAGCCCAGTGTTGGTGGTACAGAAACTAATAAAATGTGCTCCTTCCCTCAGAGAGTTTATAGTTTAGAAGTTAGGAAGACAGCCAAATTAGAAAGTACAGTGAAATGTCTAAGGGGCCCTGATGTAGGGCATCTTAGGGACACAAAATATGTGTGCGTGTAGCATTAGCTGCTGAGGGAAGGATAAAAAAGCTATTGTAGAGGTGTAAATCGCTATTAAATAATGAAAGAGAACAGGTGTGCCTTATAGACAATTGAGAAGGCATTCAAGGCAGAAGGAACAGTGTGATTGACAGTACTGAGACCAGGAACTGCAAAAAAGTTTGGCTTCACAAACTCAGCTCTGTGGAGTGTGGTAAGAGATAGGCCCAGAGTCTTATGCAGGGGCCAGGTTAGAAGGCTTTGTAGACCAAACAAAAGCCAGTATATTTCAAGGTTTTTTGGGGCATTGACCCATTATAGTAAGATACACATTTTTACCTCACCACCTAGTGCGCTCATATTATAAATGACAGAATGTCACAAAATAATGCCCTTTGTGTGATGCACTGTCGTATTTTCTAGTTTTAAGAAAGAATGACATTTGAGATCCAGTAAGTTGAGACAACAACGCAGTGATGATAACTGGTAATTCGAAAAACACTGCTCTTGGCTATGGGAAGCACTAAAGGATTTAAAGCAGAGTAGTTACATGAAGGGTTGGGTAAGTAGGATGAAAAATTAGTTTTAAAAACCATTGAAATTTTGGTTTTGTTTGTTAGGTCCTGTGGAAACACTAAGCCGGAGCAATGAACCCTAGCTAGTAGGGGAAATGGATGGCTGAACAGGGCCTAGAAAATTCCAGGGTGAGGGGAGAGGAGGGATGATGATGAGTTGTATGCAGTTGTCTCAGTGGGACTTTTTCAGGATTAGGGCATTTCGTGTGCAGGGGTAAAAATATAGGAATTGGCATGATATGTTTGTTCTTTGCTGAGCTGCTCATTCAGATGGGCCTTGAAATCTTGAGTGTAGAAGTTTAAAAAGGACTTTCTAGCTAACACACAAATTGCATGGAAGAGTGAGAACATGTTCCCCCAAGCAAGTAATTAAAGAATATTTGGAATTGTCAGTGATATTGCCTTATAAGCAAATAGATGTTTCCTCCCCCTCCAGTTTATTAAAACATAATTGACATATAGCATTGTATTACTTTAAGGCCCACAATGTAATGATTCAACACATATACACATGTATACTGTGCAATGATTACCATAGTAAGTTTAAGTTAATATCCTTCGTCTTATATACTTACAGATTTCTGATGAGAAATATCATCAGAATAGGTTTATTTTTTAATATATTAATGGCATAATCCCCCCCCCCCCATTAAAATTTGAAAGAACTCATTTTTTTGTTAGGTATTTTTCAAGGTAACATATACATAGACAAGATGACCCTGGCTCTTTCAGATGTCCTTTTCCCTCCATCTAAACCTATTGTTCCTTATAGTCAAGACTTCTGATTCTTTTTTGTTCTGATTTCATTTTATCCTTGTGACTTCATTCCTTTTTCTCTTGTCCAAGGGGCAGGTATAATCACATGGACTCTCAGGGTCTCTCCCGTGGCCCCAGTGCATTTACCCTCTTGAAAGTGCTGGAAAAAATTTAAGGCCGTTCCTACTCCCGTCTCCCTAAACTCCTGCAGTTTCCCCCCTACTTCCCAGCTTCAGTTTGCTTCAGTGTCCGATTGGCAGTGCTCATCTGAGTGCCCACCCTCCCGAACGCCCCTCCCCCCCCCAACCAAAAAAAATTGGAGGGGGAGGACTTTGCTTGTCCGGATTTGGTGGTAATGGGATGGGAAGGCCATCCACTCTGGACTGAAAAGTAGCAACATCTCTATGTGGGATAACAGTGTGTGTTAGCATGCCAAAATGAATATTATTTTTTAGATTTACAAATAAGATATTTTATAATGTCTTTTTAAAATTTAGATCCTATTCTGCAGTTTTAAAAATGAAAAAAAAACCTTTTTGAATGGTTACGTATTTAGCACGGCAGAAATTGAGAAGAGGAGAATCAAGATTATGGTACTTGAGTATTTAGACAAAGCAATTAGTGGGAATGTATAAACTAGTGAGGGTTGGTTACTTTAAGTTTAATCTGCATAAATTAATTTTAGGGAGGAGCAAATAGAATTAGAGGTGGGATTATTTGGGAAACAGAATGGATGTAGTATATGATGTTCTTGGCTCTGACCTGAGGTTTTTATAGGAACTAAAGTAGTGATTATGATGGATGTCTGGGTGGCTCAGTAGGTTAAACGTCCAACATCAACTCAAGTCATGACCTCACAGTTGGTGGGTTTGAGCCCTGAGTCCCTCTCTGTGCTGACAGCTCAGAGCCTGGAGCCTGCTTTGGATTCTGTGTCTCCCTCCCTCTTTCTCTCTGCCCCTCTCCCCCTTGTGTGCTATTTCTCTTTCTCAAAAATAAATAAACATTAAAAAAAAAAACAAAGTAGTGATTATGAGTAGCATGTTAAGATGTGATTATGTAATTCTCAAAAACAAGATGTGTTATGTCATTTTGATTAGTTGTATTATGTAGACGTTAATCCTTTTTAAAAATATCCTTATTAATCCTATTTTTATTTAGTTCACATAACTTTCTTTTCTTTTTCTTTTTTTTTTGATTTCCTGTCTCTAGAACAGAATTACTAAACTTTGACCACAAACTTACACATCTGTCAATGAGCAAACAAGTGTACACAAAAACAATCCTTTTCAAAATATATATACATAAAGGAAGTGTTTAGGGGAGCTCTTAACTTTGGTTCAGCAAAGTTTATTAATTTAATAATTTTGAAATGAAGTCACAATGTACATCAGACTAGTGTGACTTTTCTTTTTTGGGATTAAAGGATTCTGAAAGTTGGTTTAGGCTAATTACCTGAAACATTATTCATGCAATTAAAGGATTAAACAAAGAAACTGTCTTTATAAATAATTTGTAAACTTAGTTTAGTTTTAAGTGATCAAATGTCTCAGTGAAAAGATGATTGAATCTCAAAAGGTCTAACCTCCTTGCTGCCATATGATTTTTATTTTGTTCAGACCTCTGGTGTTTAGTTGAAATACTTATTTTTACTTACTGGATTGTTATGTTATTTAGAATTCAACTCACTGGACAAAAGAGTAAGGGAAATGAGTTACAAATATTTAATTTTTCCTGATAGAAATTTTAAGTGACTTAAGACTTTTTTGAAACGTGTATGTGTGTGTGTGTGTGTGTGTGTGTGTATTTGTAATGTTTATTTTGAGAGAGAGAGAGACAGAGAGAGAGAGGGAATGGACGTGGGTGGGGAAGAGGCAGATTGAGAGAGAGAGTGACAGAATCCCAAGCAGGTTCCACTCTCAGTGCTGGAGCCTGACAACAGGGCTCAGTCCCATGACTGCGAGGTCATGACCTGATCCAAAATCAAGAGTCAGATGTTCAACCGACTGAGCTACCCAGGTGCCCCTGTATATAAGATGTTTTAAATAGATTTATATCTCAATTAGTAAAGATTACCTTTAGTTTAAGGAAATGTGCAATTTTTTGTTCGTGTTGCATCTTTGTAATGCCTTGTGATCTGTGGCTTATACAATAAATTGACCCTGTTTTATAAGACATATTATGTTCTTGTAATAAGTGAGATTTTCCTCGAGATTTTCCTCTGTTAAGTATTGAAAAATTGAGTGCTTTTGGGGCATTGTAAGATTTTGGACTCATTAAGTATCTTCATTTCAAAAGAATCTCCATGTAATAAGCAGTGTTTATATAGATTTTAGCCTGTCTGCAAAGAATTGAGATAAAATTTCCAAATCTTACTGACCAGGCATTGCAGGAGTAGGTAAACTTTGTAAAAGCTGATCATTCAGTGGTCTTCAACCTGTAAATAAAAGCATATAGTTAAAATCTTAGTTTTTATAGCATACCTCCATATTCCATAAAATTAGGACATTTCACTATCACTCTCTGTTAAAAGAAGCAGATTTATCAGTGAACTTCTGCTCTTAATTGTAGCCTGATTCTCCTTTTCCCATCCATCATAAATAGTACACCTTTGGTCATTTCTGTGCTCCCTAATATCTGAGTAAAAGAGATGAGATCGATAAGAATCAATGCTGCTTGTATTAAGCAATATTTTTCAGAGGAGAAGTTGAAATTATGGACATGGGTATATATACTGTCTTTTTCATCCACTTGTATCAGTAGATCTCTCAACAACTTGGGTTTGAGCTGCGTGAGTCCACTTACAGACATATTTTTTTATATAAATACAGTGCAGTATTATACATGTATTTTCTCTTAAGATTTTCTTTTTTTTTAGGTTCATTTCTTTTATTTTGAGAGAGAGTGCGAGCCGGGGGTGGGGAGGTCAGAGAGAGAGAGGGACAGAATGAGAATCCCAGGCAGGCTTCACACTGTCAGCGTGGGAGCCCAATGTGGGGCTCAAACTCATGCACCGTGAGAGGATGATCTGAGCTGAAATCAAGAGTTGGATGCTTAACCGACTGAACCACCCAGCTGCCCCTTCCTTATGATTTTCTTAATAACGTTTTCTTTTCCCTCTCTTCACTGAAAGAAATAATATATAATATACAAAGTGTGTTAATTGACTGTTGATGTTATCAGTAAGGCTTCCAGTCAACAGGTTATTAGTAACGAGTTAGGGGAGTCAGAAGTTATAAGTGAATTTTTCACCGTTGAGGGAATCGGCGCTCCTAACCCACATTGTCAAGGGTCAACTAACTGTATTTCATTTATTTTCCCATCTTGTTTTAAAAAGTTTTTAAAGGGGCGCCTGGGTGGCTCAGTCAGTTAAGCGTCTGACTTTGGCTCGCGTCACGATCCTGAGGTTCGTGAGTTCAAGCCCCGAGTCGGGCTCTGTGCTGACAGCTCGGAGCTTGGAGCCTGCTTCACATTCTGTGTCTCCCTCTCTCTCTGCCCCTTCCCTGCTCATGCTCTCTCTCTGTCTCAAAAATAAATAAACATTAAAAAAATAAAAAAAAAGTTTTTAAAAATCTCACTTCACTGTTAAGTACAGTTTAGAATTAATTTTACAGGGACATCTTTCTAGTGACCTTGCAAAGGAAAAAAACAAAAACAAATACTCTTTCTCATGAGGTTCCCCCTTCACTAATGGATTGTGAACCCAAAATGGCTTTTGTGTAGCTAAAAGAATTTTAAATGGGTAGGACTAACATTTGACTTAGTTAAGCACTGAATTTCACTTATATATAACTGTCTTGTCTCTTTTAAGGTAGGCCACTGGAGGAAGGCAAAAAGTTCCTCTTTTCTTTCTTGTATGAGAAAATAAAATTATTTATAAAATACAAAAATTTACCAATTGAGTCAATCTTTTCCCTTCATAATAAAATTTACCTTTATACTTATGCTAGCTTTCAAAAAATCACCTTAATCTCCTAGTAGCTACTATTAGCTTTAAAAAACAAAAGGTTTGCTTTATAGATATTTTCTTTTAATGTTCTTCCATAAAACATGAAACATTTCCATGTTATCTTTGAGGGTTTGGCCCTAGTTCCTCAAGGCAGAGAGCAGTTGTAAGAATTGAGAACTTTGTATAAAATTACCAAATAAGTTAGACAGAAATTAAACACAAACAACTGCCAAGGGACCACAGATACCAAAGCAGCTTTCATTACTTTCTTTTTAAGTCATGTTTATCATGTCATGTGTATTGGCACATCTGGATCCGTGTGTCAGAGTCCAGAGGGCTGCAGACAAGAGTCCATGACTTCCTCCCTCCCCTTAACCCATAGAAGGGGGAAATTTGTTCGTGTATATTTTTGTTTTTGTTTTGAAAGAGAGCGTGCACACATGCTCAGGGGAGGGACAGAGAAAGAATCTTAAGTCAGTCACCGGCGGGCTCCATTTCCCAACCCATGAGATCATGACTTGAGCTGAAATCAGGAGTCAGACATTTAACCAGCTGAGCTACCCAGGCACCCCATGTCCCTGTGTTTAATAGGAGAGCCTTACTAGAAATGTGCTGAGAGCCACAGCTCTGGTACATATGTCTTGTGAGTGCTATATATTGTGTTTGCTAACCGTCTAGTTCATAGTATAGCATGCAAGTGCAATGTAAGTTGAAAGGATCTGGGGAAAATTAGAATCCTTTTTCCATATACAGAAAATCCGGATTCCTAATAGCAATTAGGTATATAGTTGGATGTACCAGTTATTTTTCTGATCATTTTTCTAGGTAAATTGTTGGTTCTTTTTACTTTTACATTTAAGCATGCCTCAATCTTACTTTATTGTCTTTCTGTTTTCATTTAAGCATTTATAAGAAGTTCAGGAGAGCTATTCTGAATAAGGCTTTTTTTGTGAGTTACAATTTTCTGCCCTAGTTATTTTCAGTTTCCCCCATTAGGCTCTTAATAAGTCTCTAAGAAATTATCTTAAGTGGATTTGACTATAAAAGAACTCCAAGTGCTCATGTTAGAAAATTTCTGTCAGTCTTCACAGAAGGTAAGTCTGTACATTACTAAACATATAGGACAATTACTTTGAACCTCTCAAAATATTTGAGTGTACTTAGCCTATCCCTTTATCTTTATATGCTTCCCTTTTGCAAAACTGCCATTTTCTCTCCTGGGTTGTTAGGAATCTCTGTCACGTGGATTTTAACATTAAAATTCATGTGCTTTGCGTAATCACCCTGCCAGCTCCCAAGATGTTTACAGAATGAGGATTCTACCTACTCTTGTTTACTCAGTACTGCCAGGGATCTGTATACATTCAGCTGAATGGGAATACTCCCAAGCCATCCTTAAACCCATCTTTGTGTTGATTTAAAACAAACTATTCCAGATCTCGCAGGCTGCCTTACTCAACTGATAATATATAGAATTTTAGTTGTCTAAGTTTCATTGTTGCTTTCATTGAATACTCTATGAATGCTGAATTGATACTTATATTAGTGTGGGGAAAAGAAAAAGGCATTAATGAGAATATTACTATTTGGTTTTCTTTGGTGATATATTAGTATATTCTGAGTGATTAGTATATAATTGGTAGTTAAACTGTAGGCTATTTGTATGGTAGGAAGCCAGCCTGAAGAATGTTTTCAAAGATGGTGCAGTGGTCAGTTAGAAACCAGGATGCCAAATTGTATATTCTCTGTGGCCTCGTCTATATAAAATATGTTCTGTATATACATAAAAATACTTGAAGAAAATTCCTTAAAGTGCTACCATGTTTATTTTGGGGAGGTATGATTGTGAATTTTTTAATTTTTTTTTTTTTTTTAGTTTTTCTGAATCTTCTGGCTTTTTCTGTGAAGAATCTGTTTTTATATTTTTTTAAGTGTTCATTTATTTATTTTGAGAGACAGAGAGAAAAAGAGTCCCAAGCAGGCTCTGTGCTCACAGCAGTTGCGGGTCTTAATTCCACAAAATGTAAGATCATGACCCGAGCCAAAATCAAGAGTTGGACGCTTAGCCAACTGAGCTACCCAAGCCCCCTGAATATATTAAGTTTTTAGAACTTCTCTTGGGTTATTAGGGTGAGGGCTGTTTAAAAAATGATAATATCTACAGTACAAATTATCAGAATCAGTCACTGTTCTTACATATACTTAGGTGTTTGACCCAGTTTTAGCTTACCCTTATTTCATTTGTCTTTAAACAATTGATTAAGGAACTAGTTACGCTAATAGCAACACTTGTTTCTTGTTTTTCAGTGTAAAGAGTTTTCGGAGTGTTAGTACTTATCTACACCTTGTGTGGGTAAGGAGAGAGAGCTCAAAGGGAGTTGTGACTTACAGGAGGTTATGCCGCCATGAAATGGCAGAGTGTGTCCCAGCTCCTCCAGGTCCTCCAGCTCCTCAGGCTCCTATCATTACTTCGGAGCATCCTAAATCGATGCTCACCTACGTCGTGATTCATTTAGAGAGAGGTTTCTAACCCCTCATAGTTAAAAGAAGCATTCTAATTTAGTGGAAGCTTGGTATCTTAGTGATGAGTTCATTAAATGTATCTTGTTTTCCTTGTAGATGGTATGGAAAGAAACTGCATTCTAATTTTAGTGTAATTAAATCTCTGCTCATGCATTAAATTTTGAATTCATTGAAGTGTTTCTCAGAAATGATTTGATGTTATTACATGTCCATGGTTTATATAAAGTTTCCAAAGTTCACATTAAATTATAAATTCCATCAGTCAAAGCCCTGTTAACCACCTCTGTAGTTACTGGGCAGATGAACCTTTGAAATACTTAGTCAGGGTCTACTTTTCTGAAGATTTCAGACCAGGAACAGAAATCTTGGGATGGTATGTTGAAACACCTTTCCTAGGGCTTCATGCTGGACCAGGAAACCTGTAAATGGTTGGGTAACATATTGTACCTGTTTGAATCATCATGAGATAGCTATAAGTTACTCACTTGCCTGGAATTTGTAAGAGAAGAGTGGACCATATTGTATCCAGATTTTAAGTTATTCATTATAAATTATTTTTTCTAGATGTCAAATTCAAATGCTGTCATTGGCTGGGCAGAAAAATATGTGAACGTATGAGGTAGAAGGCAGTAGGGATTGATGAAGATTGTGGGAAAGTGAATAGAACACATCCTGCCTAAAGTCGTTCATATCCAATTTCTTCTAAAAACCCTCTGGTGAGAGAAACACATCTGAAGCCTAATACATTAGTTATTTAGCAAACATTTTTTTAAGCTTCTGCCAGGTGCTAGTGACTAATCTAGGTTAGATATGGTAACTTTGGAAATGCTTTACGTCTTGACCAAAGAAGGAAGACCAGAACGTAGTAGGGAACTGGCAAAAATTGACATTAGATGAGTGGTTCTCAATTTTGAACCTGTATCAGGATCACCCAGAGGGCTTGTTAAAAACTGAGATTGCTGGGCTTCACCCCCAGTTTTTGATTCAGTGAGTCTGGGAGTGAGTTTCACAAATTTCTGTTCTAACAAACTCCCAGGTGATGCTGATGCTGCTGGTCCTAGGACCTTGCTTTGAGAGTCGTTGTATTTGCTAAATGAAGCTGACACATGTGAGAAACTTTGTAGCCATATGAAAACTCAATTGGGTTTTTTTCTTTGCAGTTTGCAAAAATTAAAATTCTGAACTGAGGGGAAATCCTTGATTTTTTTTTTTAAGCTAAAAGATCCAGGACAACTTGAAACTGCTCTCTATCTCTTTAAACCTGCTTACTTTCAGCAGTACTGACCAGTTACGTGTCTTTCTTATTCAGAGTTAATCCTGCTTTCTGGTATTACTAAATGTATCATTTCTAAAATTACTTGAGCCTGCTTTGACTCCTGAAGTTTTTGCATTTGGAGTATGATTTCCTTTGAAGTTGTGTATTCTGCTTAGATACCCTTAAGTTTGTCAACATGCCATAGTTTTACATTTCTATTGCTGTGTGACAAATTACCACAATTTTAGTGGCTTAAAACAAAGTACATTTGTCTCACGGTTTCTGTGAGTCAGGAGTAATTGGATCTTCTCAGGGTGTCACAAGACAGCAGTCAAGGTGGCAGGAACTAGACACATTATGGATCTACATTATCTTTAAAGCTCATGTGGTTTTTGAGTGAATTTGTTGCCTTGCAGATGTAGAACTCAGAAGCTGTGTCTTTAAGGCCAGGAGGAAGAACCCCTTTCCAGTCCTTCAACTTCTTTTAAAGGACTCACCCAAATAAGTGAGGGTCCTAAGATAACCTCCCTTTTGATTAACTGAAAGTCAACTGATGAATGACCCTATCACCTCTGTGATACCCCATCCTATTCAACCCTTTTACCACACTCAAGGTGAAAGTTTTAGGCAGAAAGCATCCGCCAGGGGGCAATAATCTTGGGGCCATCTTAGAGTTCTTCCAGCCACACCATATCATGTATGGATGGATGTTAACCAAATGGTCAAATGCCTCTATGTCCATTCCAAGTTGTTTTTTTTTTTTTTTTTTGTTTTGTTTTGTTTTTTTTTTTTACATTTTATTTATTTTTGGGACAGAGAGAGACAGAGCATGAACGGGGGAGGGGCAGAGAGAGAGGGAGACACAGAATCGGAAACAGGCTCCAGGCTCTGAGCCATCAGCCCAGAGCCCGACGCGGGGCTCGAACTCCCGGACCGCGAGATCGTGACCTGGCTGAAGTCGGACGCTCAACCGACTGCGCCACCCAGGCGCCCCCCAAGTTTTTTTTATTTTTTATTTTTATTTTTAAAAATTTTTAAATGTTAATTTTTTAGGGAGAAAGAGTGTGAATGGAGGGAGGGACAGAGAGAGAGGGAGACACAGAATCTGAAGCACGCTCTAGGCTCTGAGCTGTCAGTTCAGAGCCTGACATGGGCTCGAACCCATGAACCATGAGATCATGACCTGAGCCGAAGTTGGAGGCATAACTGACTGAGCCACCCAGGGGCCCTGTTTCCAAGTTTTTTTTTTTAAACTAAAAAAAAAAAAAAATCTATAGCCCTCTGTACTCCTGATGCAATATGGACTAGGTACTCTTTAGGCATACTATGTAGTTCTCATCCTAAACCTTCCTCTCTCTTTATGCCCATTTATTTACTTATTTGCACTGTATCTCCTGGACACTGTTTTCTTTCTTGGTTTTACTGAAGCTCGTTTTCCTGTGGTACCTGAAAATCGCTCAGTGGGAGATGAATTTTGAGCCATAGTATATGTGA
This sequence comes from Prionailurus viverrinus, assembly GCF_022837055.1. Lineage (NCBI taxonomy): Eukaryota > Metazoa > Chordata > Mammalia > Carnivora > Felidae > Prionailurus > Prionailurus viverrinus. The sequence continues at coordinate 129,707 of NW_025927642.1, read as the reverse complement.
AAGTGTCTCCTCTGCCTCCTCCTTTTATAATTGAGTCTATATCTCTAGATACAGTGTGAGGGCTTTTTTTGTTTGTATGTTTGTTTGTTTTTTTTTTTTTTTTACCATTTTGCTATTTAAGTCTCTGTTGGGCCGTTTCAATCCAGTTAGTTTCCCTAAAGTGGGGAGATTTTCTTCTGTTAAAAAAATTTACCTGTACATTTTGTCTTCTCTTTATGAATTGTCCATTGGTTGGATGGTGGACTTCCTTTTTGTCTTTTCTACCATTTTTTTCCCCTTTTAATCTGCCTTCTGAGGAAGTTTCCTTGACTTCCAGCTTCTAACAGTTCTTTTTTTTTTAAGTTTATTTTTATTTATTTTGAGAAAGACCTAGAGACCAAGCTAGAGAGGGGCAGAGGGAGAGGGAGAGAATTCCAAGCAGGCTCCACACCGTCAGTACAGAGCTGTACCCAGCGCTTGGACTCATGAACCCTGAGATCATGACTTGAGCTGAAATCATGACCTGGATTTTTAATTTCCATATACATTTTAATTTGCAAACCATCTTTTTCAGTATCTTATTTGAGGAATTTTATGGTGTTTTATAGTTTTGTTTTCTGTTTCCTAAATTAACTTTTTTTCTGTTCTTTTTTGTTGTGTTTTGTGTAGTTCCTATCATGGTGGAAAGTTTCCTGAAATACCTGGTGATCCTCATCTATGTATTGGAGATATTGAAAAGCTGATTCAAAGCTCTTTGTGACTTAGTGAGTCACGTCATTAGTGAACTTCATGTTAAGCATTTAGGTGGTGGTCTTCTTGGGTGGTCCCCAAGTGTCAGTAAATAGTCTCTGTTGGGCCCTTTCAATCTGGTTAGTTTCCCTAAATTTGGGAGATTTTCTCTTTAAAAATTCTGAGATTGTTGTCTGAGATTGTTCACTTTATCCAGAGAATGATCTTCCACTATATATAACTCGTGGCATTCCTAGAGCAAGGTAAGTATTTTCTTCTCTATGTACCTATATACTGTATGTACCTGTATAATCTGAATACCACATAGGGGAGGGCCATGGTTTAGTTTTCTGGCTTTCTTAAGAGAAAGTGTTAAGACACTCCTGTTTTAGGCCCCGTCTTTGTCTCCTGCTCTTGGGCAAGGTTGTTGCTGGACTGTGGAGGGAGTGGGGACTCTTATTGCTTCGTTATTTAAATTTTCAGTCAATTCCCAATTTTCATCCTATGCCTTATGCTCTATTCTGCATCCCATTGCCTGTAAATCCCACAAGTTCATTTACTAGTTCCCTCTTTGCAGGCAATTTAGTTTCCTTGCCTTTGCCAAGTCAAGTACTATTCCTTCTTTTAAAATTACATCTTTCAAACCGTATTCGAATTACTTGTGCACTGGTGTCACTTCTGTTCTTTGGTGTTATGGGTTTATACCTTCTTTTCCCTTCACTTACATTTTAGTGGGATTTCAGAAAAGGAAGATACATGTATGCAATTAATTTGCTATGTTTGACCAGAATCACTGAGCCTTAGCATTTTAATTTATATAAGTCGTTTTTTAGAATGTGTTGACACTGTTGGTGGTTAATTGATTAGAACTTTGTAAATGATAAAGTGTTGGCTTTCTAAAAATCTCTCGCTGTTACCAACACCTGAAAACTCAATGCATGATGCAAACACATCTCAAAACAGGAAAAGTTAAAATTGATCATCAGCCCAAACCTCAGCAAAACAAAGCACTTACTCTTTCAACTGTTTCAGGTAACTAAGGTGTTGCTGTGGTTTTTTTCATACTACTGTGCCTCTTGAGCACTTGTAACAAACATAACACACTTAATTTGTGTCATGAATCATGCTAGGCACTGTCAGTACAAAGATGACTAGACAGCCATGTAAACAAGAAATTACATTACTGCTGTAATGTAATGCACGTGTCTCTGACAGACCGAGAAGGAAGTGCCCACCTCTACCTGGGAAGGTCAAAAAAAAGCTTCATATAGCAAGTTAGGTTTGTTTTGAGAGATGAGTTGATGGGGAGGGTGGTCAATGGGAAGTCAGAACATATGTGAGTGGATATTAGGACATTTCAGGCAGAGGGGTGGCATACGTAGAGCCTCACAGGTGACACATGCTAGTTAGAAAGTTACGGTAGGTGCACCTGGGTGGCTCAGTCCCTTAAGCGTCTGACTCTTGGTTTCAGCTCAGGTCATGATCTCACAGTTTTGTGGGTTCAAGCTCTGCGCTTACAGTGCAGAGCCTGGTTAGGATTCTCTGTCTCCCTCTCTCTGCCCCTCCCCCACTTGCGATGTCTATGGCTCTCTCAAAATAATAAACTTAAAAAAAAGAAAATTAAGGTAGTTTGGCGTAATTCATATACAGTATAAAAGTAGATTTGATTAAAAATTAGTCCAGGGTCATATGATGACTATGTGCCATGAAGTACCCATATCAATAAAATACTTGAAGTATATTCCTTCATATGTATCTAATTCTGTTACATGTTCTACTGTCTGTATATATATATTCATATAGATATATTCCAAAACATAAAAACAGAAATGAAAGGAGAAAACTTTTTGTACCCCACTTTAGAGCCCATCGCTTTAAGTAATGGTGAGCAAAGGAACAGTTTTAAGCCAGTAGAGTTATTACTATGCTTGTGTTTTATATTAACTACTCATATTGCAAGTTTTGGATTTGGGGGCTTGGGGGAGGGAAGTGTGTGTGAAAAATGGTTGGGAGTCTTGTAGACCCTCAAGTTTAATTGTGTAATAGGTTAATTATAGCAGTTTAGTCAACAATAATGGCTGGCATTAAGATAGAGTAGAACTGGGGCTGAATTTAAAAGAGGTTTACCTACTAGTATTTATAGGAGTTAACGATGAACTGTATAGGTATAGAGGGATAAGGAGATTGGCTTCGTCAGGAATTAGTTGAGGTAGGAAACAAGGAGAAATTTGCAGTGAGGTGAAATGACAAATTAGGTAAAAGCTGATATATTTATGGTCATCCACATGGGAATGTCTTCCAGTTGGATATCCAGGTCTGGAGCTCAGGTAAAAAGGACTGGGCTGAGGATAGAGTTTTGGGAGTCAGTACAATACGTAAGTAATGGTTGAAAGTATGAATGTGGATGAGCTCATTCAGGATATTTATAGAAAAGAGCAGATGAAGCCTTTCTGAGGGAATAGTCATTTAAGGGACAGGCAAAGGAGTGGAGAAAACTGTCAGGCTAAAACAGTGAGAGAATAGTGCCAAAAAGCCAAGAAAAGGGAGTTTTAAGAAATGAATAGCCAGGATCAAATGTAGCAGAAACACCAAACGAAGCAACAGTAGCTCTTGGATGGGGTAGGCAGTGGTCCTTTAATGACCTTACCATGAGAGGTTTGGGAAGCCTGAGATGGAAGCCAAAGTGCCACATGGTGATGATGCTAATGGAATGGATAAGGAAGCAGAGACCGGAAGTGTAGACTTCTTTAAGAGAAAGCTTCTTTGAAATAGTGTAACTTCAGCAAGCTGCAGGGTTTGGAAATTTTTTTGGTTTTGCTTCAAAATAGGATTAAGCATTCTTTGAGGCCCTGGGAAAGGAGTTCATAGCTGGGGGTGTTTGAAAATTAGAGTAGAGAGGGATAATTACTGAGGAAAGAGATGGGCAAGATTGTGATCTGAAGCACAGGTAGAATAGTCAACCTCAGTAGGCTTATCTTCCACATGGACTGGAGGGGAGGCTGTAAGGGAGGAAATGACTAGATTAAGTTTGTAGGTTAAAGGGCAGGAGGCTGGGAAAGAGTTCCTTAGCTGGGGGACTTGATTTCCACAATTCATCAATTGATTCATTTAACAAACAAATATTTATTAAGTACTTGCTTTGTGTCTGGCACTGTTCTATGTGTATGAGATACATCTATGAACAAAGAGCCCTGCCCTCATGGTAAATTCTAGAAAATGGTGAAAGACAGGGCCATCTGCTGAAAATGTAGAAAGTGAGGGCTGGTCAGAGCCTTGGGAAGAGAGGTGAAGAATGGGAGAGATTACCAACCATCGATAGCCAGGAGCTTGGAGGGCCCAAACTGGGGTAAAGCCATGAGTCGTTGAAGGAGTCAAAATCTAGTTTGTTGCTTTACCTGAGAAACAGAAAGCTGTGTGTTAGAAGGGTTTTCCTGGTCTCCATTCTGCTAAAAATGAAGCATGAAAGAGGTATGTTCAATTTTTGTAGTGTTAAATTCAGAGTTACTTTAATATGCTACCTTTTTCCCCCCTCAGCTTCCCTTTTCCTTCTTTAGAGAACATTCCATTGTTTTAGGAAACCAACCTAGTATTAAGTTTGCCAGAGCACCACCAGTTTCTTAACAGTAGATGTCTTTTCTCTGGAAAACATCCTGAACCCTTGTGGTGTGGGAAGTTTTGAAACTCTTCTGAGGTCTGGGATTACATTTAATATTTATCTTCTCATTTCTCACTTGTCCTGTACACATACCACCCACAACACACAGACACTCCTGGGGAACCAGAGTGTAGAGGTGATCTTTAAGTTTTTTTCCTTTTATTTCACACCTGGGAAAGTCACAGAAGTCAGTTGATTGGCATAAGCACTTGAATATTCCTCAGCTTCCTACTAAGTCCTTAACTATTTTGGAAGCAGTTTTGCAGCTTTAACTTACCCTATCTCCCGTGATAAATATAAATATTTTTAGTTTTTTTGGGTAGGGTGGGCTTTTGTTCTCTTTCTAGTCCCTCAAAGTACCTGTACCCCTTTGCTGATTTTAATCTTATTATGACAGTTTTGGTAGAATTTTTTTTAAAGGGAATTTCCTGTTGAAGGGATTTGTCTCAACTAGTGAATTGAGCAGTATTTTTCTTTTTTATAGAATTAAGAGGCAGTTAAGAGAGGCTTGAAAATGAAATACATTTTTACTTTATCCTTTGTTGTGTAAGATGTAATTTCATCATCAAACTCTGATGGCACTAGTAGCATTTTTTAAAGTGGTTTTTTTTTTTTGTTTTTTTTTTGTTTTTTTCTTTAAAAACCTTAGGATTTTTAGGCCACAGACGCTGTAGCTGTGGCAAAGCCTAGCTTGGGACAGTATGGCACAGTACAGGATGGCTTAGTAGTCACATCAAGGTCTCTTGAGCCAGCTAGTGGCCTAATTTAAATTATTGATCTTCTTTAGCTCTGTGATCTTGGACAAGTTACTTAAGTTTTGTAGGTCTCCATTTCCTCATCTATAAAATGGGGATAGAATTGTGAACATTAGAGGACAAAATACAAGCAAGTTTGTTGAAACAGTGGAGCACTTAACTACTCACTACATCGTGGTTATTGTTATTGTGGCTTTTATACAGTTACGTTTCTGGTACTCAGCTGAATTTTTTTAACTTGTAAATAGGCAACATGAAAAAAATTAAGCTTTGGTACTACTAAAGGTGAAAAATAAGTTTATGGGATTTATCCATCTTCTTATCAAATACCCATTAAAATCATCCCTCCCTTTCTATTTTATGTCCAAAGAACTTATCTGTTTAATGTTCTTTTTTTTTTTTTTTTTTAAGTTTATTTATTTCGAGACAGAGAGAGTACAAGTTGGGGAGGAACAGAGAGAAAGGGAGAGAGAGAGAATCCCAAGCAGGCTCTGCACTGTCAGCGCAGAGCTCAATGTGGGGCTCCAACTCACAAACTGAGATCATGATCTGAGCTGAAATCAAGAGTCAGCGGCTTACCTGACTGAGCCACCCAGACAGCCCTATCTGTTGAATGTTCTAATTTCATTGATTGTCTTGAAATATTCTGATTTTGGGGATCTCGATGGAATCATGAAAATACTACTTCTCAGTAAGGAAGTTTGAATATTGTATATGATAGAAATTACTCCACTGTAATAAATCTTATAAAATTAAAAAAGTCAAATTTAAATAATGCTGTTTTTATGATAACTATAGTTAGGCCATCTTACTGATCATCTTATTAAGTCTACAGAGAAGTATTTAAATATCTGATTTGGTCTTTTTTATTAAACATTGTTCACCAATTATGGGATTCTTAAAATCAGATATTGTTAAGTTACTCAGATTAAAATTTAATATATGAAATGTTAAGTAGAAAAACCATCAAAAATAACACATGATCTATTTGTGAAAGATGTATAACAATGTAGAGAAAGGCTCATGTTGAAAAGTTTGCAATATTTTGGTGTCATCAGATGGTAAATTCTGGTCTTTTTAGTTTACTACTTAGGATGTGTGATTTTTGGGCACTGTGGAGTGATTATCCCCTATGAAAATTCAAAAGAGACTGATACATAAACTAAGATGGCAACTTATTAGTTAATTATTTATTATAAGTCATTAAAAATACATCATCTGCCATAGAAAAAATGCCACAGTGGAAGCCAGATTGGAATCAGAAGTTTGCTTGATAAGTAAGGGTATTTTATTGGATATCCACGGCTACACCCCATGCATCGATCTCCATTTACCACTCAGATACATCAGGCCGCCTCTCGCCCAGAGAGTGCTAGAGGCACTGCCTGACCACCTCTCAGAAATCCTTGTTTCTAACGCAGTTCTCTACTTTCCTCTTGTATCTTCTTGAAGACAAAGGCGAAGCACTTGGGGAGGTTTTGTGCTTAGTCATTAGCGTGATCATTCCTGCCTGAGTTTACAGCCTTATCTTGGTTGGATTTGAGAAGCTTAGATAGACTCCTAAATTTTTTAAATTTAAAGTCTGTATTATGGAAAGTTTTAAGTATATAAAAACATTAAGAGAATTGTATAATAACCCCCTGTCATCTTTCACTGTGGTTCAACAGTTAATATACATATGGCATATATTGTTTCATCTATACTGCCTGATCCTCTTAGTATTATTTTAAAGCAAGTCTAGACATCATATGGTTTTACCTGTAAAATTACATTTGGTTGATAAATTTCTTGAGTCTTTGAATCTATAATAGCCACCTTTCCTGCTGGCTGATTATCAAATATGTCATCTGGAAATCTTCCACATTCTGGATTTGGCAGGCTATGTTCTCATAGTGTCATTTAACATGTTCCTCTGTTCTCTTATTACTGGTAAATTTACAGTTAAATCTAGGTTTAACTGGACTCAGTTTTGAATTTGTTTTCCCCCACAAGAATATGTTATAGGTAGTGTGGTGTACTTCCAGTGTATTGTATTACTCTAGAAGGCACATTAAAATTTCTTGGCATTTCTTTTTTATATGTTAAAGTTGATCATGGGACTCCGTGTTAATCAATTTGATCCATCCATTATATTACAAAACCATGATATTTTAGTTCTTCCTAATTTTATTCTCAAACAGTACCTTGTTGTGAAACATTGCCTTTCTTCTAATCTGTTCTTCTCATGCAGCCAGGATGATCTTTTACATATAAATTGGATCATAGACCACTCTGCTTAAGTCATATCGCATTATTCAACGATTAATACCTATACTTTCTACCATGGTCTAAAAAGTCTGCATAGCCTGGTCTTAATCTACCTGTCTCCACCTCATTTTATGCCATTCTGTCCTTTGAGAAACAGTATAGAATTTTGCCTAGGATAGGCTTTTGCACTAGATTGCCTGAGTGTGTGGACTTTGGCAAGTCATTCAACTATTTTGTGCCTTGATTTTCCCACATATAAAATCAGTGTTTTAAGAGTACCTACCAACAGAATTGTAATGATTAAAGAATACATGAGTCACTTAGAACAATGCCTTTATAACACAAATACCAAGTGTTAGCTGTCAGTTGCTGCTGATATTGGTGCTGTCATTTTCTATATCTGCCTTTAAGCCTCACTGTACTTTTCAGTTTCTGGAACTGCCAAGTTCTTGCGAGCCTCAGGATCTTTGCACATTGTCTTGATTATCTCTTGCTATATAACAAACCACCCAAAATTTAGTGTCTTATAATAACAACAATCATTTAATTAGCTCATGAATTTGGAACTTGGGACAGGGCTTGGTGGGGATGGCTCATCTCTGCGGTATGTGGCATTAGCTGGGGTGGCTTAACTGGGGGCTGCAGTATCTACTTTTAAATGAGTCATTCATATAGCTGGCAAGATCATGTTTGCTTTTGACTGAGAACTCGACCAAGGCTAGGGGCCTTGGTTCCTCTCCATAGGCTGATTGGCTTTACTCACAGCATGGTGGCCAGGTTCTAAAAGTGAGTGTCCTTGTGGGGGGAGGGGAAAGTGGGTGATGGGCATTGAGGAGGGCACCTGTTGGGATGAGCTCTGGGTGTTGTATGGAAACCAATTTGACAATAAACTTTATATAAAAAATAAATAAAATAAAAGTGAGTGTCCTGAGAGAACCAGGCTGATGCTGAGTGGCCTATTACAGCCTGGCATCTAAAGTCACAGGGTCACTTTTGCCTTATTATTTTGGTCCAGTCTTATAGGGCCATTCAAGTTTAAGGGGAATGGACATAGACTCTACGTCCTGATAAGGGGATGGGAGGGTTCTTGAAGAAGGACAGAGATACTGTTGCAGCCATCTTTGGAAAACACATTTCGCCACATATGCATTTGAGTCTGAAATGCTGTTAACACTGATTCTCACTCTTTAGCTAAGTATCCAGTCTAAATTAGTTCCCTTTTCTTCCATTCCCATTGTGTACTTTCTTTCTCATAGCTCTTTGTTTTCCTTGGCAACCACCGATCAATCACAGTCACAGTTGGTAATTTTCTCCTGAAGTCCATGAAGGCTAGAGCATGTTATATACCGAGTACCATGCATAAATCCTGTTGAAATGTTACAATGTATTATATGAAGCTTACACATCTTAACACCATGTATTAATTCCCACTAAGAATAGCATATTCTAAACTTTGTAGAAGGAAGGGAACAGATACAGCAATACCCGGAGTCAGTCCTTTAACTCCTGATAGTTCACGTTCTACTGCCTAGCTTGCGGTGAGGATAGGGTGGAGAGGAGAAACATGTATGTATAAATTTTGTGGGGGAAAGGGGGTGGGTAGTGTAAGTTGGAAGAGCTGAATCCCTGCTTAATCTCTCTATACTTTTAAAAATCAAATTCACAAATACATTTTCTCTATTTCTCTAGTATCCATTTCATGGCAAAAGGCTTCTAGCTGGTCTCACAAAGAATGGTAGCCTAAGAAATATTCAGTACTGTGCTCTCAGAGCAGCCAGATAGATGTTCTTTACTCAAGGAAACCTAACCAGACCCTCACTCAGAACCACTACCCTTTCACTTTTGGCATAGATCTAACAAATTTAGTTACTGGGTTTCTCAGCCTTCTTGTGATTGGGTAGGACAAAGAGAATAGACAGTGGGGTACAGCTAATAGAACAGCTGCTAATACCTTGGATATTGTAAGCCTGGGAATAGTAATGTGGGATAGAAATTTCCACAAATTCTAAAGGCTTTCATTTGCTTAATAAATACTGCATGCCACTTTGTTGGGTGTTGGAGACATAAGAGCAGATAGAATCTACATGGCCCTTGCCCCCATGGAGCTTACAGTCTGGGGATGGGAGTACACTCATGTTTGCAAGGTATATATTTTTTCATCCTCTTACTTTTAATCTGTATGTGTGTTTGTTTTAAATGATTTTATTTTTTTAATGATTTAAAAATTTTAATAAGCATCTTATAGTTGAGTATTACTTTATATCCAATCTTAAAACCTCTGGCTTTTAATTGGGATGGTTAGATTGTGTCTATTTAATATGATTACTGATATGATCAGGTTTGTCTACTATTTTACTTGCTTTCTGTTTGCCCATCTGTTTTTGTTGTTGTTTTTCTCCTCCCTGTCTCTCTTTTGACTTATTTTGGCAAACTTACTTGAGTATCTTTTATGGTTCCTTTTATTTATTTTATTGGTTTATTAACTACCTCTAGTTCCTTTTTTAAATGATTCTTTAGAGTTTATAGTATACAGCTGACCATTGAACAACACCAGTTTGAACTGCACAGATCCAGTTATCGGTTATATGTGGATTTTCAATCAATACAGTACTTTTTTGTTTGTTTTTTTTTGGGAGCATGCATGTGGGGGAGGGGCAGAAGGAGAGAGAATCTCAAGCAGGCTCCATGCCTCGTGAGGAGCTTGACTCAGGCTCGATCTCATATCTGTGAGATCCTGACCTGACCTGAAATCAAGAGTCAGAAGCCCAACTGACTCAGCCACCAACGTACCACAATATAGTACTTTTTTTTTTTTTTTTTTTTTTTAAAGAGACAGAATGCGAGCAGGGGAGGGGCAGAGGGAAAAGGAGACACAGAGTCTGAAGCAGGCTCCAGGCTCTGAGCTGTCAGCACAGAGCCTGATGCGTGGCTTAAACCCATGAACACAAGATCATGACCTGAGCCAAAGTCAGATGCTCATCTGACTGAGCCACCCAGGCACCCCCCAGTACAGTACTCTAAATGTATTTTTTCTTAGGATTTTAGTAACATTTCTTTTCTCTAGTTTTATTGTAAGGGTACAGTGTATAATATAATGTAATAAAAACTACTTGTTAATCAACTGTTTATATTATTGGTAAGGCTTCTGGTCAAACAGTAGGCTGTTAACTTTGGGAGAAGTGAAATTTATATATGGCTTTTTGACCACACAGGGGTTCAGCACCCTTAACCTCTGTATTGTTCAAGGGTCAACTCTATAACTTATCACAGACTACCTTCGGGTGATATTATATCACTTCACATATAATAAGAACCTTACAGTAGTATCGTGTTATCTTCTACCTTTGTGCTACTGTTACACATTTTACCTTATTTTATTTTAGAGAAAGCATGTGCAAGTTGGGTAGAGGGGCAGGGCAGAGAGAGAGAGAGGGAGAGAGAAAGAAATAACTTAAGCAGGCTCCACATTCACCATAGAGCCTGATACAGGGCTCGATACCATGACCCTAGGAGCATGACCTGAACTGAAATCAAGAGGTGAATGCTCAACTGACTAAGCCATGCAGGTGCCCCACTTACATTTTACTTCTAATATAAACCCTATAGTACATTGTGATTACTTTTTGCTAAAACAGTCATTTATTTTTGAAGATATTTTAAAAATTAAAAAATGTTGTATTTACCATTTTTATGTTCCTCATTACTTTGAGTAGATCCAGATAGGTATATGGTATCAGTTTCTTCTACCTGAAGCTTCTTTTTAATATCCTTTTAGGTTTCCTATCAACTGATGATGAAGTCTCTCAATTTCTGTGTGTTTGAGAAAATCATTTCACCCTCATTTAAAAAATTTTTTTGAGATAAAATGTGAAAACAACTAACCATTGAAAGTAACCACTAACCATTTAAAAGTATATAGCATTCATTGCATTCACATGTTAGGTAAACATCATATTTGTCTAGTTCCAAGACATTTTCATTTCTTTCACTTTTATTCAATTTCATTTTTGAAAGAATTTTTTCTGGGTAGAGAATGTTTGATGAGTTCTTTCCTTTCTGTACTTGTAAGATGTTGTTCTGCTGTCTCCTGGCTTGAGTTGCTTCTGATGAGAAGTCTGCTGTCATTCTTAGCGTTGTTCCTGTTTATGTAACGTGCCCCACCACCCTAAGACTGCTTAAGACTTTTTCTCCATTGTCGGTTTTAGGCAATTTAATTGTGGTATACCTTGGTATAATTTTCTTCACTTTTCTCTTTTTGCTTCTGATTTATTGAGTTTTTTGGGTCTGTGGCTTTATGATATCAAATTTGGAAAATTTTCAACCATATTTCTTCAGGTATTTTTTTCGTCTCTCCCATCTTTTTTTTTTTTTTAATTTTTTTTTTAACATTTATTTATTTTTGAGACAGAGAGAGCATGAACAGGGGAGGGTCAGAGAAAGAGGGAGATACAGAATCTGAAACAGGCTCCAGGCTCTGAGCTGTCAGCACAGAGCCCGACGCGGGGCTCGAACCCACAGACTGCGAGATCATGACCTGAGCCGAAGTCGGACGCTTAACTGACTGAGCCACCCAGGCGCCCCATTGTCTCTCCCATCTTTGAGAACTTAGTTAGATGTGTATTAGACCTCTTCGAATTGTTTTTTGTTTTTTTAATTTTTTAATGTTTGTTTATTTCTGAGAGAGACAGAGACAGAGAATGAGCAGGGAAGGGGCTGCTGGAGACAGATGGAGACAAAGAATCTGAAACAGGCTCCAGGCTCTGAGCTGTCAGCACAAAGGCTGATGCAGGGCTAGAACTCACGAGCCATGAGATCATGACCTGAGCTGAAGTCGGAGGCTCAACCGACTGAGCCACCCAGGCTCCCCGGAATTGTTTTTAATAATCACATGAATACTTAATTTTTTTAGTGATTTTTTTCCCTCTGTGCTTTATTTTGGGTAGTTTCTATTTCTATATCTTCACATTAACTTGTTTTTTTTTTTTTCTCCTGCAATGTCTAGTTGGCTGTTAATTACAACCAGCATATTAGTCATCACTAGAAAATTGATTTGAGGCTTTTATATATCTTCAAGACTCTCCTTAATGTGCTTGTGCTTTCCTCTGCCTTCTTGAACCTGTGGACTGTAGTTACAATAAATGTTTTAATGTCCTTGTCTGCTTATCCTATCAGTGTCATTTATGGGTCTGTTTCTGTTGATTTCTTTGTGCTGATTGTATTTTACTTCTTTAAATGTTATATATTTAGACTTTTAGTTTGAGTGCTGAATATTTCTGTGTTTTAAAATACTCTTGTAGGGGCACCTGAGTGGCTCAGTCGGTTAAGCATCCGACTTCGGCTCAGGTCATGATCTCATGGTTTGTGGGCCCAAGCCCTATGTCATGCTCTGCCTGGTGGTGCAGAGCCTGCTTGGAGTTCTTTCTCTCCCTCTCTCTCTGCCCCTCCCAACTTGTGCTTTCTCTCTCTCTCAAATAAATAAACTTAAAAAAAATTTTAAATAAAATAAGATATTCCTGTAAAAGGATCTAATGAAAGAGGTAGGCTATTTTCTAATATTTATGTGTAGATAATAACTTGTATAGTTACAATGCTTGTCTTAAGGAAGTGAGGAAATAGAATGTGTTTTGTTAGCCTGACATAAAAATTTGTAAGCTAGGAAATTTTGAGTTGGTTACTGAGTTACTCAGAAGTAAAGAAAAAGGAGATTTAAGTCTAGTTTTCATTGACAGACACTGTTCTCTTGTTTGGGAATAGTGAAAGTCATGGGCTTTGGATTTAGTCATGCTATTCAATGTCAGAAATACTGGGGTGCCTGGATTGCTCAGTCAGTTGAGTGTCAGACTTCAGCTCTGGATGTGATCTCGAAGTTGTAAGCTTGAGCCCCACTTCAGGCTCGCTGCTGTCAGCGTGGAGCCCATTCCATTTTGCATCCTATGTCCTTTTCTCCCTCTCTGCTCCCTCCTTTTCATGTCCCCCCCTTTTCTCTCTCAAAAATAAAATAAACATCAAAAGAAAAAAACATTGATACTAGTTGTGATCTGTGGCCAATTAGTTAAATCCCTCCTCCTTTAGTAAGTTTTTTTTAATTCCTTTTGTCTCTTATTATTTTGATAAGGAAATGAGAATATATATATGTATATATTTATAAGGCATTTACATGTAATAGAAATTTAACAAAATGTTGGTTTCTTCACCTTTCCCCATCCTTCAACTGTTTTCATTTTTGCAACAGTGCTACTTCCGAATCACGTGTTGATTTGATGTTTAGTGAAATGGGGAGAAAAATAGAGTCACTGCTCAACTACACTTGTTATTCTTGAACAATCACTGTAACTCTTCCCATAGCAATCATTTTTTATTCCTGAGCTTTAATTTTTATCAAATTACAATGCAGTCGAGGATACCCAGTTGGTAAACAAATTGCCTAAAAGTGCTTTAAGATATTCAAAATTGCTTCTATTAAGATTTTATGCTGTTTTCAGGAATTCTTCCCCTACTGAGTAAACATATTACTCGAGAAATATGATTAGAAACTTACTTTTAATAGAATTTAGAATAAACTAATCCTATAAATGGTAGATAATTAGTAGATTTTAACTGGATGAGGATTTGTGCCATAGTCCCCTCCCTTATCCATGGTTTCACTTTCAACGGCTTTAGTTACCTGCAGTTCTGAAGCAGATGATCTTCCTTCTGATCTCTTGTCAGAAGGTCAATAGTAGCCTACCACTGCATCACAGTACCTGCATCATTCTTCTCACTTGGCATTACATAGGCATTTTATCATCTCACGTCATCACAGAAAGGGTGAGTACAGTCTAATAAGATATTTTGAGGGGTGCCTGGGTGGCTCAGTTGGTTAAGCATCCAACTTCGGCTCAGGTTGTTATCTTACAGTTTGTGGGTTCAGGCCCCACATTGGGCTCTGTGCTGGCAGCTCAGAGCCTGGAGCCTGCTTCCGATTTTGTGTCTCTGTGTCTCTCTGCCCTTCTCCCCTTCGCATTCTGTCTCTGTGTTTTTCTCTCTCAAAAATAAATAAACATTTAAAAATTTTTAAAATAAACAAAAATATTTTGAGATCGAGAGACCACATAACTTTTATTACAGTATATTCTATTATTAGTTACTGTTATTTTTACTGTGCCCAATTTATAAGTTTAACTCTATCATAAGTATAAATGTATAGGGAAAAACACAGAATAGGTAGGGCTTGGTACTACCTGTGGTTTCAGGCATCCACTGGAGGTCTTGAAACATGTCTTGCACATAAGGTGGGGACTACTATGTCATCTACTGTTGTATTAGTTTCTTATGTTTGCTGTACCAAAAAAAGTTCTTGGCTTAAAACAACACACATTTATTCCCTTAAAGTTCTAGATGTCAGAAATCCAAAATCAGTTTCACTGGAGGTGAAATCAAGATGTGAGCAGGGCTGCAGTCCTTCAGGAGCCTCTGGAGAGAATGGCTTCCTTGCCTTTTCCAGCTTCTAGAGTTCTATTCCTTGCATTCGCGGTTGATGGCCTCTTCCATCTCCAAAGCCAGCACTGTACACATCTTCCAACCTCTCCCTCTTTTCCCTTTGTGACATAACCTTCTTTTGTAGCTAAATCTCCCTCTGCCACTTTCTTATAAGGATTTGAGATTACGTTTAGGGTATACCCATCTAATCCAGAACAATCTCTCCCATCTGAGGAGCTTTAACTTAATCATAGCCTCAAAGTACCTTTGCCAAATAAGGTAACATTTGCATGTTTAGGTGTTAGGACCTATGTATCATCGGGGGCATTCGTCCTTCCACAGTCATTTAAAGGGGATGTCAATAAATCTTACTTTTTGTATGTTAGAGTGTTTTTATGCAGTCTTACATTTCAAAGTCTGCCAGTTTACTGAGGTCTCCTGTTAACTTCCCCTTTTCTGTAGACTGTTTACAATTTCACATGGTAAAGTGTGTTTTTCCACCTATCTCCACAAATATTTAGTTGTGATGATTTATAAGAAAAACACGGTCTTGAGAGTCCCATTATTTTCAGAGAATTAATAAGTACTTTCAAAAGTAGTTCATGGAACCCATTTTACAAAACTTGTTTTTGTGAAATTTAGCCTTTCTGATTGTGTGTAAATTCTCTCATAGTTCAGATAGCTTTTATAGAACATATACACAACTTCTCTACAAGTACAACTAGCTAGGGAGTTATATTTTAAAAACTTTTTTTTAATGTTTATTTTTATTTTTGAGAGGGGGGGGGGAAGGGGCAGAGGGAGAGGAAGACTCAGAATCTGAAGCAGGCTCCAGGCTCTGAGCTGTCAGCACAAAGCCCAATGCAGGGCTCCAACTCACAGACTGGGAGAACATGACCTGAGTCGAAGTTGGATGCTTAACTGACTGAGCTACCCACGCACCCCTAGCGAGTTACATTTAAAAAACCGAAAGGAAACATTTTCCTGGAAAAACTCTTTTATCAGAGGTGAAGTATTCAATGAAATAAATACTGGAAGTATTAAATTCTTAGATGGTTTTACTAAAAAGAAACTAAATCAAGATTGGGAAAAAAGAAAGTAGAAAGTATATTTGCACATGTGCAGGTATGTTAACAGAATATACATATTCTTCCTATCATGTGATACTTTTCAGAAATGCTATGTATGATTAAATCTAGCCAGTGTGTGAAGCAGATGTGAAGTAATTTGAAATTAATAACATCTAGTCTCAAAGACCAATGCTTTCACTTCACACAGGCTAACATCCTCACCAGTATTCTTAGGGAATTCTGTTAAAGAGGTGGAATCATTGTATCAAAATACAGATCAGATAGTTTTGTCTTCCTTGCAGAAGAACAGCTCAAGAACTATGACAATTGGCATGACTAAAAATAAGTTTTTGGATGCTGCCAAACCATACTATCCTTCCAATAAAGTGTTAGATTACAAATTGCTTTCAAAATACAAGTGAAAGGTAAGTAGTATCAGTGCATGTATATACATCTGATGAAAACACTGAAGTACTCTTAACGGTGCTTACCACGCACAGTAACCATAGTTGTGTAGCATACTCTCCCACTTCAGTCAGCAAAATTACAGGGGAGAGCCAGGCAAATGTTTGGTTATAGCATAAAGTCTGGTCTACATGACGAAAGAATATTTTTCCCATCCATGGACACAGCCTAGGATGAAGTTGTGCGCTCTAGAGCCAGGTTATGTTTGCGTGCTGTCTCTACCGTGTGTCATCTTATGAGCAAATTATGTATGTACCCTCTCTGTGCCTTAGGATCCTCACCTTCAAAAGAGGGGTAATAGTAGCTACCTCATAAAGGCTGAGAGGATTAAGTAACACAGGGAAAGTGCTTTCAACAGTGTCTGACCATAGGGTAAGTCTTCACAAATGTTAATTATAACCAAAGAATTTACCACGCACCAATTTATAAGTTGAGGTTTTTGTTTTCAGGCCTAGGAGTGGCATATTTGAATTTCTCAGTTTGAATTATCCAATCTATGGCTTTCCTCCATTAGCATAAATGAATGAAGTTGTTCATTTGTGTGCTCATTAATTTGTAAAAGGGAAATGGTCGAGGTATCACATTCCAAGGGCAAAAGGTTAAAAACTGTCAACTTTTTTTTGGCACTGTGTTTTTTTCAAATTCAAAAGCTACTGTTTAAGCTATTCAGTTTTTATTATGTTAGATGTGTAAGCTTTCAGTTTCTACATAGAATTTCCAATTTGTAAGATCGAGAACAAAGTAAAGCAGTACAGTTGAAAACAGTTGTTGAAAAGCAGATGAGTAGATGCAGCAGACACCTGAGATTACATTACTGAGGGAAAAATAGCATAGCTGAGTTTCTTGGCAAATGAGTGAGAGGTGTATTAGGTTATAGTCTTATTTGGATATAACAGCAAGCAGACGAGTTTTTCCCTAGCACTGTCACATGGGATACTGAGTAACATGGGGATTCAATGGAAGTTTCTTTTATCAATCTATTAAAAAATTCAACGGGGAGCCTGATATCTTAATTCAATGAAGGCTTTCTTCAAAGGAATTAAGATAAGCAGAAATTTGCCTTCTGAATGTATTACTAGTGGGGAGGTGGGAGCGGTTTATTCTTAGTTTAGAATAGTTAACCGGTTCCTTAAGCAAATACTAGATATCTGCCGAAGTACCAGAGAGTGAATGATTTAGGATACTAAGGATAGGAAGGTGTCTATTTTGTGTTATGGCTTAGCTTATAAATTCATATAAACTTTTCATTCTTTTCCTTAGTCTCGCCGTGTTTATTTCTGATACGATTTTCATTACCGTGATACAGATTGTTGTAGGAGACATGCTGTGCTCAAGCTGCTGTTAGTAGTACTCTCCTTGTTAATTCCACTGCTCTCTTTTTTCTTGATAAGTAAGGCTAACTTCTTTTTCTGAAATGTCTCAAAAGAGAGTTTGATTGAGTCTCCTAAGCTTTTTCTCACATGGTGAGAGGCTGTTTTTGACTGGAAGAGATTTTAAAAGTAGGTATTAGTGCTTTGTCAGTACAGCAGAATATGCCTTTTATAGAAGAACCGAAGAGAACTGGTATCTCAGTGGTCACCAAAAAGTTGTGTTAGGCAACCTTAATTAGATTCCTGATATTATCCATTTAAATATTGTGGAATGTCTGCCAAACACGAAGGCTTTAGTAGAATTGGTACTTTTTGTATTTATCACTTGGTTCAGCTAATATTTGTATTTTGTTAGTTAAACTGTCATGATCTTCTATGCTATGTTAGCTGGAAGAACCAGTTAGGGAACTTTGCTGATTGAGATGATTGGCTTTCTTAGAGTTGATGTATTGTGAGAGTTTGTAGGACAAGCTTCCTGATTCACACAGTGATACAGTTATATTTTTTACTTGCTGTGCAGGATAATTATAGGTATTTTTAAACATCATAATAGAACTTTAAGCAGACCTCATTGATGGAAAAACTTGGATCAATGGGGATTTGTGTCTGATTTATAGTGGTTGTCTATGGGGAAGAGATGAATCCATTATCAATAGGACTATAATATTTTTAATTGTCATTTACCTTTTTTTAAAATTTAAGACATATATTCTGTCAGGTGCATAAATCTACAATTCATTGAATTCTTACACATATATTTATCTGTGTAATCACCAAGGTAACATTCTAATTGTTTTTTATTTTTTATTTTTTAAATTAAATTTAATTTTTTTACTAGTTGTGTTTTTTAAAGCAAATATATTGCATGATGGTTGTTTGTTTAAAATTTTATTACAAATATAGCATATGTTTACCCCCTGAAAAACTGAGTTAAAAAACCAGTCACTTATAAATTCTACCACCTAGAACTCTATATTTCTTAATATATATTCATTCATTCATTCATTCATTCATTATGTGACTAATGTGTGCCAGGTATTTGAGTTGCTTGGGGGCATAGCAATAATTTAAAAAGACTTAATTCTTGCCCTTGAGGAGATAACATTTTAGGAGAGGGACAGTAAATAAGAAAATACATTGTATGTCACATGGCAATAAACACCAGGGGGAGAAGTTAAAACAAGGGGATTGGGGAATCCTGGGAAGAAGAGGAAGGAGTTGCAGTTTTTACAGAGAGCAATCAGGACCAGCCTCACTGAGAAGGTAACATTTGAGCTAACAGCTGGAGGAAGCAAAGGAAAATGCTAGACAGATCTGAGGGCAAAGAGTACTTCATGCAAAGGCCCTGTGGTAGGCAGTGCTTGGCATGTTTGAGAAACACCAGGAGGGCCAGTGTGACTGGAGTAAAAGATACCACATGGCAGATGAGGTTGGAGGGTGGGTATCCTAGTGGTTCTTCCTCCTGGCTACACAGGACAGTCGCCTTGCAGGCTGAAAGTTTCTAACACAGCCACGGTTGAGAAACACTGGTAGAAGGCCTTTAGACTGTGGTAAGGACTTTAGTTTTACTGTGGCTAAGTTGGTAAACCACTGGAGGGTTTTGAGGAATGACCCACCTGATTTAGGTGTTAACTCTCCTGAACCACCATCATCACACCCACTTGAGTAGCCTTCCACATTTTGCCTTTCTTGCTTTATCCTCACCCTTCCACCCTTTTTCTTCCCCATAGTTTTTTAATGCTAGCTTGGGTTTTTAGAAGGACAACTCTGGTTTCTGTGTTGAGAGAAGGAGAGGCAGGACAAAGACTGAATGTAAGTACTAAATGTCCTCCATATATTTTTTTCTATGCATATAGGTATATTTTAAACAAAACATACTGTATTTACTATTTTATAAACTGTTTTCATGGACTATTTTGGACATCTTATGTCATTGAATATTCTACTACTTTGTTTTTAATAGTGACATAGGATTCCACTATATGGCTTTACTGTAATTTGTTTGGTCTGAACATTACTGAACATTTGAATTTACATCTTTTGGTTATTGTAGATTATGTAGTGATACAACCAGCTAAATAGATATTGTAGATTATGTGGTGATACAACACAGCTAAATCTCTGCATATTCCCCTGATTATTTCCTTAAGGTAAATTCCTAGAATGGAATCGATGTGTCAAAGGATACGCACAAAAATTTAAAGGCTTTTGATAAACGTTGTCAAAGTGTTTTTCAAAAAGACTTTAACTGATTTGTACTCCCACCTGCTGCTTTTGAAAGTGTCAGGTTTCCTTAAACTCTCACTAACATTGAGTTTTTTCATTGAAAAAAAGGTTTCCTGTTTTGACAGGTGAAAAAATAACTTGTGGTTCTAATTTTCAGTTCTTTAATTTCTAGTGAGACTGAATTTTATTTTCATTTGCATTTTAAAAATGCTTATTCATATCATTTGCTAGCTGTGTGACTTTGGGTGAGTCACCTAGGACCTATGCTTCTGTATCATGAAGTGGGTATTGTGTGCCTGCTTCACATGGTTTTCATGAACATTAAATGAAAGCATTTTGTAATGCCTAGATTTTTAAACTTTTTGACTATGATTCACAGTAAGAAAAAAAAAAAGTAGCTTACATTGCAGCAAGCATAAATAAATATGTAGCCCAAAGTTTCACGGATAATAAATATGTACACTGCTAACAAGTAAGATGTCCTCTGATATTTTACATTGTCATTCACTTTTTATAATGCCCATTGTTAACCATTAAGTTGACCATGACCCTCTGGGTTGCCACAATGTGTAAAAAAAAAACAGTGCTATAAGCTGTAAAGTACTGTGTCTGGTGCCCTTTTTATCAATAGTGATTACCTCATGTACCTCTCTGCTAAAATTCACTTTCAGAAAGGCTAAAAAGGTCAAAGACACCCCCACAACGTAGCTTATTGTATACGTATATTAAATTTATCATCAGTGAAAAATAATAAATACATTCACAGTCAGAAAGTTTGGGATTCACAGTCAGAATTTGTTTGGGACTCCATAATGCTGTAATGACTGAATTATTTTAACACCACTGTTTTGAAATAGATCTAATGCATTTGAGCAAAAACCCTATGTCATTATAGAGATTGTATTTGCAAAACCCCAAATTGGGGCACAGCATCTGACAAAAATTTTTGTCTATAATCTTTGTTTCCTGAGAAGCTGACAACAGTGGTCATCATAAATCACATTTAATTATAGTCAATGCAGCCCTTTTTCAATAGAAAAAATAAGTATATTAAAGTTGGATAATCTGAGAAACTGAGAATGTGTGGCTACCGTACATAAAATACCAGATGCTGTTCGTTGGTAGACTTACATATAGCTAACATACTTGAAGACCACTCAGAAAGGAGTTAGCCAGATGTAGTTATTACCTGTGACTGAGAAA
This sequence comes from Prionailurus viverrinus, assembly GCF_022837055.1. Taxonomy (NCBI): domain Eukaryota; kingdom Metazoa; phylum Chordata; class Mammalia; order Carnivora; family Felidae; genus Prionailurus; species Prionailurus viverrinus. The sequence goes on along the minus strand of NW_025927642.1, from coordinate 108,550 downwards.
ACTCCATTAGATAGAAGTGATTCTTTCAAGTCTAAGGAAAGTTGGAATGGAAATTGTGTAGAAGTGGTGATAGTGTTTAATATTCGAAAAACACCCATGAGTTTAACCTTTTTGACAGTAAAATCACATTATTACTTTTGACTTAAGTTTAGCATTAAAGGTTAGGTTTAAAAATTTTTTTTAAGTTTATTTCCTTTTTTTTTTTTGAGATGGGGGGCAGAGAGAGAGGGAGAGAGAGCGAATCCCTACCAGCCTCTGACAGCACAGAGCTCCATTCGGGGCTTGAACTCATGCACTGTGAGAACTGTGATATGATGACCTAAGCCGGAATCAAGGTCCAGACGCTTAACTGAATTACTCAGGAGCTCCTGGATTTGTTTGTTTGTTTGTTTGTTTGTTTTGATAAGAAGCCAGGAAAACTTTAAAAAACTCTAAAAGTTTGACTAGTACACGTTTATTACTCCTGTAGTCACCCCTCCACAAAGGAAAAATTTTGAAGAATGTCAGGAACAATTTGGTATATAAAAACTAAAACTATAATTTGCCTTTGGAAAAGAGCAGAATTTATGTGCTATATCTATACTGTATTGATTTTCAAACATTAGATGTCCTTAGATTTAGGGGAAAAAAGCAACTTGGTTTTTCTGTACTTTAGTGGGTGTTGACCTCAATTAGGTTTATATATGTTAGAATTATGAAATGTTGCCCTGCATATGGTTTGAGTGCTGAATTTTGGATTCTGGTCTCTTTCACTCTCTGAAGCTAAAATAAGGTTTTAAACAAGCTCAGGAATAAGTATAGAAATCTACTGGACTCAAATGGGTCAGAAGTATACGAAGATCTCCTAAGCCTCACTAGTAATCAGTGTTATGCAGATTAAAGCAACATTGAAATACCATTTCATGCCCATCAAGTTGGCACAAATTAAAGATGTTACTTGGAGATTACCAAGTGTTGGGAGGAAATTATCTAAGACTATTAAGAATATAGGGGCGCGTGGGTGGTGCAGTCGGTTAAGCGTCCGACTTCAGCCAGGTCACGATCTCGCGGTCCGTGAGTTCGAGCCCCGCGTCAGGCTCTGGGCTGATGGCTCGGAGCCTGGAGCCTGTTTCCAATTCTGTGTCTCCCTCTCTCTTTGCCCCTCCCCCGTTCATGCTCTGTCTCTCTCTGTCCCAAAAATAAATAAAAACGTTGAAAAAAAATTTTTTGAAAAAAAGAATATAAACTCAGGGGCGTCTGGGTGGCTCAGTCGGTTAAGCATCTGACTCTGGATTTCAGCTCAGGTCCTGATCTCACTGTTCATGAGATCGAGCCCTGTGTCAGGCTCTGCACGGACAGCATGGAGCCTGCTTGGGATCCCCTCCCTCTCCCTTCCTCCCTTCCTACCTCCCTCTCTCTCTCTCTCTCTCTCTCTCTCTCTCTCTCTCTCATCTCTCTCCCACCCCCCACCTCCCCTGCTTGATTCTCTCTCTCTTGTGTCTCAAAATAAATAATAAACCTTTTTTTATAAAAGAATATAAATTGGTACATGTGCTGTGAAGAGCAAATTGGAAATATGCTTTGGTGCATACCTTATGATCAGGAATTTTTCTAGTATATCTTCTTGCATGTGTGCACAAGTAAACATACAGGGGCATTGTTTGTAATAGTGTAAAAAATGGAACTTCTATGTCTGTCAGTAAGGAAATGGCTACATAAAATAGTCCAGTATTTTCTACTTGAAATACAGTGTGAGCATCTTGTACAATTTTAAATTTATTGTTAATGTTTTAAAAAGGTAAAATTGGTTTTAACACATTTTGGCACAATATATCCAAAATAATATCTTTTTAATATGTGATTAATATAAGAATCATTGGAATATTTTACATACTTTTACTTACTAAGTTTTTGCAATCCCTTAGGTATTTTGTACTTAGAGCACCTCTCATTTTGGAGGCTAAAATCAGAAATACTTGAACTCAATTCAAATTTCATCAAATGTACAGTTGAAATAGTAGATTCACATACCCAGGTTGTCCCGTATATGCTTAAATGTGTTTAAGTGACTTGGGTATCAAAATCTAAATGAATTCACTTTATCAATTGCATAAGCCGTATTTCAAATATTCAGTAGTCATGTGGCTAGTAGTACTGTATTGGACAGTGAAGCTCTAATTATACCATAGACTTTTGCGTCACAGTTAAAAATAAATGATCTTCATATCTATAAAACATAGCTGATTATTCAGATTTCACAGTGTCAATAAAAATTCTAAGAGGAGTGGTGTGAAGTTTGTTTGTTGTGAGCTATTTAAAATATTCAGAATAATACAGGGAATAATGTAACATTCATCCAACTGTTATTCAAATGTAGCAAACATTAACATTTTGCCACAGTACCTTCAATTCTTTTTCTTCAGTCCTGGATTTATTTCTTAGAATAGTTACTTCTTCAGATACTATATGGATTGAGTATCCACTTGGTTAGTTTGTAGTAGGTGTACAGGAAAAGTACCCAAGAGTATTGTTGTTCCTTCAAATATTATTGGTATTAGAACTTATATAATCTTCTGGGGCGCCTGGGTGGCTCAGTCAGTTAAGCATCTAACTTCAGGACATGATCTTGCAGTCATGGGTTTGAGCCCTGCTTTAGGCTCTGTGCTGACAGCTCAGAGCCTGGAGCCTACTTCAAATTCTGTCCCCCTGTCTCTCTGTCCATCCCCCGCTTGTGCTCTCTCTCTCAAAAATAAATAAACATAAAAAAAATTTTTTTAATAATATTTTTACATTTTACTCACTTTTAAAGGTTTTAGGAATTGGATGTCTACTAGAAAATTTTTTTAGATTTTTTGGAATGCACCACCTATTTTAAAACAAATTAAATTTTCATTAATAAGAGGCTTTTTTCCTTCGATTTCCCTTTTGTATATTTTCATTTTTCACTATTTAGCTTTATTTAGTGGAAATCACCTGGGTAAAGAATATTTAAAGTCTAACAGAGTTGGAAATAACAATACTAATTTAAATTTTTTATTTTATTTATTTTTGAGAGACAGAGTGCAAGTGGGGAGGGGCAGAGAGAGAAGGAGACAGAATCCAAAGGAGGCTCCAGGCTCTGAGCTGTCAGCACAGAGCCTGACCCAGGGCTCGAACTCACAAACTGTGAGATCATGACCTGGGCTGAAGTTGGATGCTTAACTAACTGAGCGACCCAGGCACCCCGCCTTTTTAAAAAATTTTTTTTTCATTTATTTATTTTTGAGAGACAGAGATTAAAATTTTTTTCATTTCTTTATTTTTGAGAGACAGAGAGACAATACTAATTTTAAATATAATGAGTTATCAGGAATACCTCTTTATTTTTAAACATCCAGTATTTTATCTGAAATGGATATGGTTTAAAATGGAGAAGAGGTGGGGGGCGTGTGGGTGGCTCAGTTCGTTGAGCGTCCAACTTTGGCTCTGGTCATTATCTCGTGGTTTGTGAGTTCCAGCCCCACATCGGGCTCTGTGCTGACAGCTCAGAACCTGGAGCCTGCCTCAGATTGTGTGTCTCCTCCTCCCTCTGCCCCTCCCATGCTCATGTTCTCTCTCTGTCTGTCAGTAATAAATAAATGTTAAGAAAAAAAAAATTTTTTTAATAAAAAATAATAAAATGGAGAAGAGGGGCAGAAATGATGTCACTTGGTGGTTATTTAATAAATAGCATGTCAAGGGGCACCTGGGTGGCTCAGTTGGTTAAGCATCTGACTCTGGATTTCAGCTCAGTTCATGATCTCATGGTTCCTGAGTTCTAGCCCGACATTGGGCTCCGTGCTGACAGACATCAGCTTGGGATCCTCTCTCTCTCCCTCTCTCTCTGACCTTCCTCTGCTCACTTGCTCGCTTTCTCTCAAAAATAAACTTTAAAAAATTACTTAAAATTTTTTTAAAAATAAAAATAATTAGCAAGTCAGGTTCTTTGAGCATTGAATCAATTGATAATTATCATTTGCTAAAAAGTATACATTGAGTGGGATTGCTTTTCTTTACTATGAATTTTGTTATACCTCTTGATGTTTTAAAAGTAGCTAATGATTAAAGTGCCCAAGGTAAATAAGTACTATAATCTCTTTTAATAACTAGTGCTGTGGCCTAATGAAAGGACTAAGATTGATGAAAACCGCTCTTAAAATGAGGGATGGTATATAAAGAAATAGTATTTTTACTAACTATAATTTTGTAATTTAATAATCTTAAATTCCAAATGGAAAATTTTAATTTATTTGATGTCATGAAAGTTTCTGACGCTCAATTGTGATGCAAACGATGATTTTCTAAAAAAATCTTTCATTCAAAGGGTCATTTAACCAATTACAAGACCAAGGAACTCTATTTTTAAACATCAAACAGTTCTAAGAAATTCTTCCAGAAAAAATGTTTTGTAGTTGTTGGCGTCACATTTTGAATCTGCATACTTGTGGTATAACAATGTCACTTTACAGTTTTGTGTTGGCTAAATAGTAACTTGGAAGTTTTAAAAAACATATGCCTGCTATGTTTTTGGTCCATCACTAGATGGAGTTCTTGTAGTACAACTATGTGTTGGGTAGCCATTAGAATAATCTCTGCTTCCCTCAAAAGAAGCTTGTATTTTTCAAAAGATAACATTCTAAATGTATATGCAGTCAGCTGTTAAACACATAACATGGCAGTGGAAGTACATAATTGGCAATATGCAGTTACAATATTTGAGCAGCATCAAGACAGGTATTGTAGTCAAGATTTTTCTCGTGTGGATGTATGGGGAGACGGAGTTAAACCAGTTCCCCGATAATCCCAGTGGGATTACAATTTATATTATTACTTGTGCAAGATAATTCTTTGGAGGAAATTCAGGTGCTTGAGCTCTGACTTGTCTGAAGACATTCTGTGCCACCCCCAAGTGGCACTGAAGCTAAGTTCTTCAGGTATTACATCTAAATTCAGTGATCATTGATGTCTGTTCACTCCCTGTCTGATCCTTGTTCATGTCGTTTTGGCCTTAACAAGTATTATCCAGCTTCTCAAATTCCAAAAACTGAGCTGACATAGAATGTTTTTATCTTAGTGTGTTTTTACTTCTAATGGAGGAGAGTATTTTCACCTCACCAAGAAGTAGACATACCTTCAGTCTTGGATTTAGGCATGTTTGGATTTCTGCTTTTCTCCACTTTCTCTCTATTCCTCTTAATGAATAATAGAAATACCTTCATAGCATGTACTGTTGAGTCCATTGAGTTCCAAGCTATTAAAATTTGTCACTTATTCTTTGGTTCTCTGGCAGTCTTCATAAGTGGTCCCTAAAACATTCTTTTCTTGGTGTTAATTTTGATGTGTATCTAGATTCCCCCACAATGCCGCTTTGAAAAAGTCTTTTTGGTACCTATACAGAGTTAAAAAATTAAGTAACACTTGAAGTTTTGTAAAGACAATCACTGGTTTCCCCTTCATCTAGCTGCATCACTAGAGTCAACTGCTTTTAAAACATCCAGTTGTTATTTCTCTTGGTGGTTTTCTCCCTATCTCTAATATGTGTTATACTGCTATTTCTTAAAAGCTTTGGGTATTAAATTCTTAAAGTAGAAAGTCAGTTGATAGTGAACTTTTGCCATTGTCACATTTCTTCCTCCCGCCTGTCTGAATGCAGTTAGTCTTAGGAATTTTTTTATTGATTACCTCTAGAATTTTAAATGACCCCCCCCACCCCCCACCCAAATCTAATTGGATATGCTGTGGGGTTGTGTTATAAAGTTGATGAATGACCAGTATATAGCTAGCCAGGAGTTCTGGAAGACCATCAGTCACATATTATTGAGGGGCACTTCATTGTAGGGTTTATTTCATGTAAACCTCTTCAATTACCATTTATGTAATTTTTTTTTTTTACATTTATTTATTTTTGAGACACAGAGAAAGAGCACAAGTTGTGAAAGGGGAGAGTTAGAAGAAGACACAGAATCCGAAGCAGGCTCCCTGGACATGGGGCTTGATCCCATGAACCATGAGATCATGACCTGAGCCAAAGTTGGATGCTTAACCAACTAAGCCACCCAGGCGCCCCTCATTTGTGTAATTTTTAAAGTGAAAATGACTTGGTTGAAACAATTAGGAAACTTATTTTACCACATAAGCCTGGAGGCTAATTCACTGATTCAGTGACAACTCAAGGAAGCAGATTCTTTGTCTTTCCATCTGCTATTCTTAGCAAACAATGTTGGCTTTGTTCTCAGGTTAGTGGCCTCATAGCATTAAAATGACTCCTTTAGGTCCGATGTCACTGCATACACAGTGTTATTTAAGAGAACACCTCTTATTATGTGTGAATCTCTTTGTGACTGTACCCAGAAGCTTCCAGCAAACATTCCTTGCTTATCTCATTGACCTGAATTGCTTCAGAGGTCCATTCCTAAATGGACTTCTGGTAAGAAGACTGGAATTGCCTTGATTATTCTAGTGAAGCTCACAGTCATGTGAAGGAAGGTTGGAGCACCAGAACAAAATTCAGGGAGATGTTAGGAGGGAGTGCTGAAGAATAGTTGGTGGATAGCCAGCCAACCGTGTTTATAACAGTGTCAAACTCTCAGTGGAAACTATGATTAACCTTGGGGTTTCTTAAACTTCTACCAGGCTGCTTTCTTCTGAAAACTTAATTAGAAAGTCGGGGAATTATTTGAAACCATAACCTTCTTTATATCCCCTTTGCTACAATATTTAACTATATTTACATATATGAAAAAGAGTATTTGTAAACCAAACATTAAAAGAAGACTAGGGAGGGGTGCCTGGGTGGCTCAGTGGATTAAGCGTCTGACTTTGGCTCAGGTCATGATCTCACGGTCTGTGAGTTCCAGCCCCATATTGGGCTCTGTGCTGATAGCTTGGAACCTGGAGCCTGCTTCAGATTCTGTGTCTCCCTCTCTCTCTCTGCCCTCTCCTGCTCATGCTCTGTCTCTCTCTCAATAACAAATAAACATTAAAACAAAAATTTTAAAAGAAGACTAGGGAGTGTATAATTTCTTTTTCTTCCTTTGAGCTTGGTTGTTAGTATTGGACCCATACCTTTGCACTTCCTTGAAACAAATTTATTGCATAATCACATAATGTTTGCAAAAATACAGATTTCAGTAATAATTTTTAAAAAGCATTATCATTGAACTTTTCTAAATCAAAGCTATCCAGATGATGAAAGTTAACTTTTTCCTTTTTTTTCTAGATCTAGAGTTTATATATTTCTTGGCAAGTAGTCTTTTTGTTTTGCTTCAGTTTTCGTTGTTTTTTTTTTCTTATTACAGAGATAAGAGTTAAATATACTCATTCTTTATGTCAATTCTAATGTGTTTAAGTAAACCTTGTTTTTCAAACAAAACTCTGATTTTACCACATTTTTCTCACGTCATCTTGTACTTCCATTCTTCCAGTTTTTCACATCCATATTAAGTTTTGGAGTTGATCACTGCATGTAGTACTTTTACTGCATTTTAGCCCAAGATGAAGAACTTCCGAATTGTTCTTGTATCAGCTTCATAGAATTATTTTATGAACCAACTGGAAAATATTCCAGTAAGCTTTTCTTATAATAGGTCATTTGAACTACTCGTTGTCCTGATACTTGATGGAAGAAATGCCAAAGTAGATGATTTTCTAGTTTTACAGTGTGTATGGGGGTGGTGTGTGTATCTGGTTCAATTTTATTCCTCTAAAGCAGTTTAAAGCATTTCATGCCAAAATCTATTTGCTTTAAAATTGACAGATTAATTCCTTAGAAGAGTTCCTTTCAGTGTCGTTTAAGAAATAATACTCTAGTCATTACTAAATAAAGCTTCCATTTTGTATTGTATTTTTTTTTATATATGTTTTCTACTGACAGTAATGTCAGTAAAAATGGCAGAATATCCAGACCAGCTTACAGTGAGATACTTTTACCTCAAAATTTATCTTTTTATTTTCATATTTTGGTTATAAATATAAGTCCTATGACATGTTAACGTGTTACATGGAAAAGAATTTTGGGGCCAGATAATTTTGCCACATGCTGGGTTACTCAGTCCTAAATGGGTTTCTTTACTGCAGGATGTTTTAGAACCTTTAATACACTAATGTACATAATAAGTATTTCAGAATGGGACAGAACAGTGTTTGCAGAATTTATTTAAACACCGAACACTCATTTCTAAGACTGTTGTTCCATAGAACGTATTTTGGGAACTATTTGTATCTGATGCAGTTAGTATTTTTGTGAATTGCTGTAAAGGAAGTACTGTGTCTAACCTTTATTGATGAATGCCATCCAGTTTACTTAAAAAAGTTTTAACTTTAACACTTGGACACTTGGGCCAGTTAGTTTCAAATGCTTTACGGATCCTTTTAAAAATTAAGAGCTTTACGGGGCGTCTGGGTGGCGCAGTCGGTTAAGCGTCCGACTTCAGGTCACGATCTCGCGGTCCGGGAGTTCGAGCCCCGCGTCAGGCTCTGGGCTGGTGGCTCAGAGCCTGGAGCCTGTTTCCGATTCTGTGTCTCCCTCTCTCTCTGCCCCTCCCCCGTTCATGCTCTGTCTCTCTCTGTTCCAAAAATAAACGTTGAAAAAAAAAATTTTTTAAAAAAATTAAGAGCTTTAAGATTTCAGGTATGGCTTTTCTCTGCTGCTTCTCAAAGCTTTTCTCTAGAATGAAATTCACATGCTTAGTGTTATTGAAATGTATCTTAAACAGACTAGTGTGATACGATCTCTTGATGACTCCCCCAACTTTTTTCTCTACTGTGGTTTTCTCTACTGTGCTCCAAACTAATATTTTTAAGTTTCCATTCTGACAGTTTTATATGCAAACCCTTATACACATCTGAACTTGGTCAAAACTTCACTCATCCTCTCCCATTTCATTCTTCCTCAAACCCAGACTTCAGTTTCTGTTTCCCAACATGGCTAGTGGCACTATTGACATTTCGGTCTGGTTCTTTCTTGTAGGGGGCTGCTCAGTGCATTGTAGATGATTACCGATGCCCCTGGCTTCTACCACCTAGGTGCCAATAGCAGCCTCCCTCAATTGTGACAACCAAAAATGTCTCCAGAAATTGTGAAAGGTCCCAATTGGGACAAATCACCCCTGATTGAGAAACAGTGCCCTGCAACCAATCTGTTGCTTAATTTTACTGATTCTGTTTTCTAAATTTACCTTTAATCCCTCCTCAATCTTCATTCCATTCCCTAACTTCCATTCCTCTTCCTTCCTTCTTTCTTTCCTTCCTTCCTTCCTTCTTTCCTTCCTTCCTTCCTTCCTTCCTTCCTTCCTTTCAGGTTTTATTTATTTGTTTTTGAGAGAGAGAGAGCACAAACAGGGGAGGGGCAAAGAGAGTGAGGGAGACACAGAATCTGAAGCAGGCTCCAGGCTCCAAGCTGTCAGCGCAGAGCCTGATACGGGGTTTGAACCCACGAACCATGACTTCATGACCTGAGCTGAAGTCGGATGCTCAACCGACTAAGCCACCCACGCACCCCATTCGTCTTTATTTCAAATACTTCAGTTTTTTTCATAAGAGTCTGACTAGCCTTCTTGTGTTCAGTCTTGTTTCCTTCCCATCCACCCCTTCAGTACTGCCAAATGTGTCTTTCTAAAATGTGGAGCTGTTCTCTATTTACAATCTCTGAGTAGTTTCCAGAGGGGACCCACATGAATTGGCTTCTCTCTTTAGCCTCATTCTTCAAAGGCACTCACACTCACTAAGGTTCTTGCTACACCTACCTGTGTTCTATTGCCTCTTCCCACTGTTACCATACTTTGTTTCAAATTCTACTAAGACATCACATTCTCCATGGTAGCTCTTGGTCACTTATTTCCAAAGAATCTGTCATGGTAAAGAGCATTTTATTTTTTTGACATCTGTCCTCCCTCATCATTTTCAGGGGCAGGGACCATCTTTATCTGTTTTTGGCTTGTAGATATTCAGTAAAGGTGTGAACTATTTATTAGTATGCCTTGATAGATGTAGTAACTTCCTTGTTACTTCTAGGAACTCTGTTCCCTGTGTCAGCAGTGAAATTATTTTCCTAATATTTTTAATCTAGAGTTTGACAAGATTTTGACCAGAAATCTTGAACTGTAATTTTAAGAAGTCACCTATTCAGAAGAGAATTGAAGAAAAGCAGTGTACTTGGTTGATACTCAAATTCGTAAGGCACACTTGTAAAACAGCTAGTTTAAAGATTTTTATTCACAAGGGAATTGAATTTATGGATTAATTGTGCAGATTAATATAATTATGTGAATTAAAATGTGGAAAGTATTTATAAGACTCAAAACACTAGATTTCCGCTGATAGGGATTTGTTGATTGGTCATATAAGATGTGTAAAGGCAATATCATTGTCTTAACTATTTTTGTTTCTTATAAAATACATATATTGCAACACCCTGCACTATTTAGAAATTTACTGCTTGTCAAATGGGGGAGAAGTTGTTAGATAACCCTAGAGTTCCTACTTCCCTTCCCTCCATGCCCTAAATAAATACATTTGTGTGTTTGGGTTTTCCTGTGGATTGGAACTAGTTAGTTACAGTCAGGCTGACCAACTCCACTACACCTAGAACTTTAATTAAAATGTGAAGAGAAAAAAAAGCCTCAAGGTTTGTAGGGCTTTTTGGAAGATAACCCAAGTGTAGCCTCACTGAAAAATTGAAGGATTAAAGATAGGGAAAGAGGGAATGAACTAGACCTTTCTCCAATTCAGAAGAGTTCTTCAGGCACAATGCCTTGGGAGGTTGTGAAAAATTATTTGTTGAATGAATCTATATGTAATATGAGTTAAGCCAGAAGTGATGACTCTCTGCTTCAGTTTTTAGGGAGTGGCATAAAATGTATCAGTTGCTTCACAACAGATTCTTAGAATAAGAAAAGTTGTTATGGAGGTTTCCAGAAATAAAGCTGGGTGGAGCCAGGTTACCTACAGGGAAGGGGCCTCCCTTTCATACCTGCTCTCCAAGGGCTGAAGAAGATCATAGACATATGTGACACCCAGCCTATTACTGTTACCTGAAGAGTCGTGTTGCCATGGGCCAGACTTGGCTTGCCTGTTTTCTAACTTCTTCTCTTCCATACTCTCCTTTCTTTACTGGTTAAAATTCTCTTTAGGACCTTATGTAGCTTTAGGAAAGGAAGATGTTGTGTAATTGAAAGAACTGAACTTTATTTGGGCTCAAAGCAAAAAAGCCTGGTAAAGGCTGTTTCCAGAAGAACTTCTACTCAGAACTTGGAAAATTTTGCATTCTCATGCTTCTGTTGCATATATATCATCACACGCTTGTTTTCCAGACTGTAAAATAAGCTAATGATATTTTGGATACACATTTTTTAATAGTTTGGGTTCTTGAAATTATTTTTAAAATCTGTTTAAGGCCCTACTCAGTAAAAGATACTATGGTTGTGAGCTACCTTGTTTTCTGTATACTTTTTAATATAGTAGAGGTCAACTTTTCTCAGTAAGTTTATTACCTGTTACTGGATTAATCTAGTTTTAAATAGGTGAACATTTTTAACCTAGTGCTTATATAAAGTTCTTGTATTTTAATAGAATATAGTCGGTTCTCATTATTTAGAGTAGTTGTGTTCTATACAGGCATCACGAACACTGAATTATCAAATACTCAAAGATTGCTTCTAGGGGATACAGAGAGTTAGGTTCCTACAAGCCTCCGATCACATTTTCATCAACCAGTGAATACATAAGCTTGTTTTATGTGTGTTTGTATTTAAAGACCCCTCATTTAATATAGACAATTGATTCATTACCATTGAACTCATGGCCAACAGCACTATAATTCATGCCTGAGCATAGCTTATAACGTTCTCTCCGTAAGACACATCACAGCCTTCTTGCATCCAAGAATAGACCGTGCTTCAGCACTATGCTTGGGAGCTGTTTTACACAGTGAAAACACCAACAAAAAGCACAGTATTATGAAATGCATGGTGCCAAATAGATCACAAAAAGGACACTTGTTTATAGTATGGGAGCTGAAATAAGGCAGAGTGTTGCCTTGATCAACCTCAGATGGAAGCATGCATGTCAGGCGATTGCATCTTTCCACTACAAAAGACTAAGAAGGTACCTCAAGTACTGATTTTGGAGTTACAAATACATTTTAGTGAGTAGACAGATTCGTCACATAATGAGAATGGACTATAATTGTTTTAAAGAAGCTTATGATTGAATACTTACAGTATTCAAATATGGAACAATGTTTCTATCGTCTTGGGGGATGTGGGAGTTTTGGGGTAAGTGGAGTCATCCTCACAGATTTCATGTTCTGTTGTCCAGTGCAATAAAATGACTGCTTTCAATCTGTCATTTTATTTTCTGCCTGATAGGGAACAACCCATCTTCAGCACTCGAGCTCACGTCTTCCAGATTGACCCAAACACAAAGAAGAACTGGGTACCCACCAGCAAGCATGCAGTTACTGTGTCTTATTTCTATGACAGCACAAGAAATGTGTATAGGATAATCAGTTTAGATGGCTCAAAGGTAAGTTATATTCTGTTTAAATGATCTTGCTCTTTTGCTTTTTATAGTAGAGCATCTTCTGTTTTATTTGGGGAATTTTCATCTTTATTAAGATACAATATTTCCTTTTGAGTTTTAAAAACTTCAAAAAGCCAAAATTGATCATTTTTAGCAACACTTTTTGTCTTTTTATCTTCTAAATTACTTGGATTGACCACCTTATTTATATTGAGTTACATTCCAAAATATTCTACAAATTTTAGGTTAGTTTATTCAATATATTATATATTCATTGCATATCTATTACATGTCAGGCACTATGCTAGTTGCTAGGAATATAGTGGTAAACAGAATGGACAGTTTCTACACTGTTGGAGCTTACAGTCTAGTGAGGAGCTAGATTTCTTTTCAGATACACTTTTGTAGATTATTCAGTAATTCTAAGTCCCTAAATGGTATGAAGTCTGGTCAGTGTCAGCATTAAAGCTGACATCCCTTACTCTGAAGGGAAGCATGTGGACAAGACCTAAGTTTTTATTTTTAGGAGAGGCAAATAGTATAATGTTTAAGAGCATGGACTGCCTGGGTTCATATCTTAGCTCTGCCATCTACTAAGTTTTTGACTTCTGGCAAATTACTTCTCTGAGCCTCATTATTCTTAGTAAGGATTAAGTGAGTTAATATCTGCATAGCACTTTGATCATTGTCTTATAGATAGTATGCCTTTCAAAGGGGGGAAAATTCCATTTTTTATCAATGAATTTTGAATAAGAAATACCAAACATCAGATTCTGGATAAAATGTGTATAGAAGGACAAGGGTTTCATTCTTCTCCTTCACGTTTTTTTTAAAGCCATGAGGCCTTTGAACTTGCAGAAATTTTAGCAGGTCAGCCCAGGGTCTAAGCACACACTCTAGACCTAGACTCCCTCGTTTGAATTTTTGCTCTACTGCTTCCTAGCCATGTGACCTAGACAGAGCAAGATAGTTCATGTCTTCACACCTTAATTTTCTCATCTGTAAAAAGGAACTAATAAAAACACCTACATCATTACACCATGGGATTCATGTGAAGATTAAGTAATTTATGCAAAAACACATAAAGGGTGTATAGTAACCACTATACAAACACTGCTCTTGTTATCGTTATTAATATTTTTAGGCTATTAGGTATTGCCTAGTGGTTTGGGGAAACAAAAGATAATTTAATGCTCAACTTTCAGTTCATTTTCTCTTGTGCTCACTGCTTATCTCCTTAACTAGATTACAGAACCCCAGGGGCTATTTGCCCCTTATCTTCTACTTAAGTGACTAGTACGTATTTATTAGAATAATTGATTCTCTTTCATTTTTACTTGGAGGATTTTTTAAAGGACTTGAGAAATGCTAATAGTTAATTTCTATAAAACTTCTTTAATGAAGAATAAGTTTGTCATATTTTGTAACTATTTAGTGACATCAACAGATATTAATTGTTGTGATCTCAGCCACTAGAATATTAATTTCTTTCTTTTCCCTGACTGGAACTTTCAGTTCTCTATAATCTGTATTTCCCTCTTGGCCCAAACCACAGATAAGATGGAGTTTTATCAGATGGGAGACTTAAATAGAATAAAGTTCAACTGAAGTATTCCCATGTCCCATGTGATTAAGTAACTCTTATGTGTCCTTCCTTCTGAGGCGATAGGAACTATTGCTTCTGGCCTCCATTCTTGAGTATACTTTGCAGCTTGTAAACATTACACTCTTTTTTTAAAAAAAATTTTTTTTTCAACGTTTATTTATTTTTGGGACAGAGAGAGACAGAGCATGAACGGGGGAGGGGCAGAGAGAGAGGGAGACACAGAATCGGAAACAGGCTCCAGGCTCTGAGCCATCAGCCCAGAGCCTGATGCGGGGCTCGAACTCCCGGACCGCGAGATCGTGACCTGGCTGAAGTCGGACGCTTAACCGACTGTGCCACCCAGGCGCCCCAACATTACACTCTTAAATAGCTCTTGTGAACAAGTTTTTATTTATTTTAACAAAATCTACCCTCTGTAGCAGTTAAGATTTCTATCACATGTTCCATTTTCTAGTTAACTTTTTTAAAACTGATGCTGGTAACTACTGCAGTTCCCTGCAGGCAGAGTTGTTGGTAAGCAATAGTGTAAGCAGAGTGGCTTACTTGTGGCTGAGTGTTTTCTCCTCCCCGCCCCACTTCTATTTCTGTGCTGCGTGATGAGTTGGAAAGCCCTTAGGTGCCCCTGATTAGAAAATGTCCATTTGTTCTCATTTAATGCCCTTACTGTGCATGTAAAGTTTGCTTAAAGGCTTTCTAATCATGCTGCAGAGACATCAGCGTGGCCGAGGGCCAAGATAAGGGCACTACATGATCCGTAATGACACAGCATTTCTACCTGTTTTCCTTGAAAGGATGGGAACTCTGGGATTGAGAGAAAATTTATTTTAAAGAATTAAGATTTTCCTTTTAAGTGGATTCACCTTCAAAAAATTCAAACCATTCTATTCAAAGAATTCTAATGAATAATTTTTTTAAGTTTTTTTGGGGGGCAGGATGGAGCAGAGAGAGAGAGTGGGGGGAGGGAGAAAATCCCAAGGAGGCTCCCTGCTGTCAGCACAGAGCCTGATGTAGGGCTCAAACCCATGAACCATGAGATCATGACCTGAGCCAAAACAGAGTTGGACACTTACCTGACTGACCCACCCAAGCATCCTATGAATAATGTTTTTTAAGTGTGGGATCGTCTTTCATTTTAAAGTTTTTCTTCAGTGGTTAAAGAATCCCTAAGCAAGTAATCCCCAAGACAAGTGGAGGCAAGGAAAGGTTCAAAATGGGGATTAAAATGGGACTATTAACCTTAAAAGCATCAAGAAGTTCATTTGAAAGAGCTGAAAGTGAAGGTCTGTGACCTACAGCAAATGGGTCATTTTTCTTACAGGTTTTCTTACAGATTTTCTTATAAAACCTATTGCTACCTCACTTTTTGAGAGTTACTGAGATCCCATGTAAAATGCCCTTCTCTCCTTGAAAACACTTAGATCTCAGCTCACAAGCACCCTCCTCCGGGGGAACACTCAAGGACCGCCAAATCTAACCTAGTACCTGCCAGTCCTTGCCTTCTAGACTCCCTCTCTCTATCAGATGCTGGTCTTACAGGCTTCGCAGCACATAACACTCTGAAATTACATTGGTCATTTACTTACGTATATGTTAATTGACTGACTGTTCTTGGTTTAGAATGTAATCCACAGTTACATTACCGTTCAGTGTTACATTTCAACTCTCTAGAATTGTGCTTGGCATTTAATAGGTACTCAGCAAAAAAAAGTTGCATAACCAAATGATTCCATAACCAGATTCCTTACCTTTTGTTATATTTTGTTATTAACCATTTGTTAATATATCCTTTTCCATTGAGTCTTTTCATTTCATGACTACCTGCAATTTAGAGTACTTTGTTAGCCACATTTTACAGAATCTAAAATGACACGCTAGGAAAAGCAGCTTTTGAACTGAAGGGTAAGGAGGTTTGAGTATGAGTATTTAAATTTTGTCACAAGTAAAAATGCTTAATCAAGGGCAAGGGCTCTCATAGAACTACAGATAACACATCTGCTTTTGCGACAGAAAGCAAGGGGCCAGCTACTCTTACTATCTTCTTTAGTAGGACAGGTGTCATACATTATAACTTCATCAATACATGCATACTCATAAGTATTTATATTTGTGCTGTTCACGTGTTCAATAGATTTTGCTTTGTTCTGAAAATGCTTGATTTTCATTCTACATTTGGTAGTTCACCAAAAAACTGCTTATGAATTTGGTAACATGTTTATTTCTATTATTACTGGAATCACTTTTGTAATCTGAATTTTGGAGGGCATTAACTCACTAACTTAACTGATTATATACTTTTATAGTACTGGCAGTGAGAAGGTACTTCTCTTAATATGATACACAGTAATAGTTGGAATTTATTACGGTGTTCACCAAAATCAATATTTAATAACACCAAAATACTAATTTTTTTTTTAATTTTTTTTTCAACGTTTATTTATTTTTGGGACAGAGAGAGACAGAGCATGAACGGGGGAGGGGCAGAGAGAGAGGGAGACACAGAATCGGAAACAGGCTCCAGGCTCTGAGCCATCAGCCCAGAGCCTGACGCGGGGCTCGAACTCCCGGACCGCGAGATCATGACCTGGCTGAAGTCGGACGCTTAACCGACTGCGCCACCCAGGCGCCCCCAAAATACTAATTTTGTAAGAAACTATGTGTTAAATAGAAATGATAGTGAATCTCAGTATCATGAATTTATACCACTTTGTGGGAAAAGAAGTAAAGTATATATTTAGGGGTTGTTTTTCCCTTGAGTAAACTCATTAGAAATCCTTTGTTTTTTTACAGAAGTAAATAGTCCTGTGTTTAAATGCCTGTTCGCTAACTTTTGGCTTGTAACTCATATTTATTTTATTTTTTAGGCAATAATTAATAGCACCATCACCCCAAACATGACATTTACTAAAACATCTCAGAAGTTTGGCCAGTGGGCCGATAGCCGGGCAAACACTGTTTACGGACTGGGATTCTCCTCTGAGCATCATCTTTCAAAAGTAAGTCAACTCATTAGACTACGTGGAAATCTTCATCTTCAAATCATAGGTCTTAAATATATAATAGCAAATGAAAAGTGTAAAATATAGGAGAAATTTAATACTCTAGAATAATTATAGTGATTTTAAAGCAAGAAGTGAGAGATCATTGGATTTCACTGTCAATTGGGAAATAATTTATACACATTAAAAACGGTCACCATTGATAGAGAAGTATTTGGGTGGTTAACTCTCTGTATGGTAGTTCACATAACAGTTGGGGATTATCACTTCTGAATGGATTTTGCCCAGGGATTAGCACCCTTAGTGGAGATGGTCTGCAAGAAGGTAAACAGCAAGCTCTTCTGAATTGTGAAAACGTAAGCTGATAGTGATACAGATTTCAGCTTTTTGACATGACAGCAGGCACTTAAAAATTACTTTGTTTAGAGAAAATGGTGCTTTCTCTGAGAATTACTTCAAACTCTGTAATATAGTACAGAGTGGTGAGATCTAACAAACACATGAAGAGTTCCTGCAAGATACTGACCAAGTGAATGACTGTGGCCAGAAAGGCCAACAAAATACAGAACGTCACCAGGCTAATTACTGGAAATAAAAGAGTTGTCCCGCATACCAGCAGCAGCTTGCAGTTTTTATACCAGCAGTGCCTTGTGGGTGTCATCCACAAAGACTAAGGCAAAGGAAACTGTCTCAGGATAAGATACTGATCAAGGAGATGAGGAGTACTCACTTGGCTCGTCAGATTTTATGCTCACCAGACCCAAAGATTTATTCTTTGAACTTCTCTATTTGAAATGTTGAATTAAAAGGATAACCCTACCTTTCACAATAATTTGATGCCTTTTGGGAGTTACAAATGTTCAGCTTCAGGGTCATCAGACTCTTGTAGGTATACACTGTTTATGTTTACACTGTAAGCTATTCATTACACAAATCATTCTGATGCTTAAAAATAAGTTCTTTTTAAAAATAATCTTACGTTTTTGTGAATATTGACTCGTGGGTATAGTTAGATCAATAATTGAAGTAATCTTTGCTTCCATTTTTTTTGGTTGTAGACATTACTTAACATGGTTGTTTTCAAATATTTTTATTACCTTTAATATAAATTACAGTTTAGGGACCAATTTTAAGGCTATTTTAACTTTTGCCTTCATGATTATAAGTCCATTCTCTGTAGGATGATGAAAATGAAAAAGTGTTACTGATTTGTTTTCTGTTACACCCATCTTACTCTCTAAATACATTTCTTGGACTGTGGTAAAGGTATGAATTCTAGATTCAAAGTATTTCAACATAGCAGGGACACAGGTATCCAGCTGAGCATTGCCCCTCCGGAAATAATCCCCTTAGGAAATTACACATTTGTTCTAATAATTTTGCCATTACTCAGATGGAACCTTTTTGGAACTTCCTTTTGGAATTGTCTATTAAAGTCTAGAGCAAAAAAAGTTGATATATTACCCTTGCTAAATTTCTTGACAGGAACTAAATTGTGGATTAATTTCTCAAATAAACTTGTATGAAATGATTTTTGGGCATAAGTAATTTTGACTGCAAATTAAGTTTTTGTCACATCTTTGAGGTTACTGGGCAGCTAGCTAATGTGGCAAAGTAATAGCTTATTAAATTCTGTCAGTTATACTGTATCCTTTCATTTGATCTTTTTTTTCTGAGAATGGCTTTTATATTTCAAGAATTTTTCCTCTTTCAAGTTAACATATACTTACTATCATATCAACCTTACTGTAACATATACAACTATCATATCAACCTTACTGATAGTGATTCCTAGTATTTTGAGGGAGAATCTACATTAAATAAACTAGACTTGGCTCCAGGAATTATTCACTGGACTTGGCTCCAAGAGTTGGTGATCAGTCTCTTCATAATGTTTTTGTCCAGAGATGACAAAATCATGATTTATTTTCCATGCTACCTTAAAGACCATTGTTGCTGCTTTATAGACTATAGGGGATCCCAAGGAGTTTATAATCTTTTACATAAATGAAGCAAGCATGTAATTATTCTGGCTTATTTTATCATTAAAAACCGTAAATGAATCAAAGCATTATAAGGGTTTTAGAAAGTCTGAAGGCAATTCTAGACAAGGATCTCTCAAAATAAGAGAGAGTAGCAGTATTGAGAGAAATGTTTGGTCCCTAGGGTTGATATATGAGGAAAATTGCAACTGTGCTTGGATTGTTAGAGTGCTTACTAAGTTGTATTTTGTTACCATGGAAACGCAAACCTATAAAAATTAACAGTAGTGTGAGCCTTTATGAAGTTGAAAGAGTTTTAAACATTAACTATGTTGGAATGCTAGATGAGTGTAAGAAAAACTGTGTTCTACTTCAAATTACATTGAGAGAAATTAATTATGGTTTCCTTTTTATTCCATTTACACAAGTGTGAATGAGACCTTTTTAGCTTTGTGTTCAGATTACTTGAACAGAATACCTCCTTACTTGAAAAAGGAGTAGTAATATACATTCAGTTCCCTGATCTACAAGTTACAGGTGACAACTTTAATGTAAGAAGGAAAGTTGTAATGAAAACTTAAATTTTAGCCTTCTTCCAAATGTCCAAGGCAGGTTAGAGTACAATGACCTTTCCTTCCCAAGTTTTCCTTTTCAATATCAAAATGAAATCAGGGTTGGCTTATGGGGTTTGAGTAGGGAACCATAATTTCATATTTTAATTACCAGCTCTAGCTGGTGCTTTAAGTTGCATAGAGATTTTTGACTTTTTAATTTGATTATTGTGTAGCCTTAACTTACTCTGAGAATAATGTAGACTGGTTTCCACTTCCAAAGCAGTAATAGATAATCTTTGTGGCTCTGAGATTTCTAGATTACTATGGATTTGTAGGAATTAGCATTTTATGTACCATAGTTTGTTGTTGTTGTTACCAATTTTAAAGACCTTTGTGGAGTTCGTGTTATTCCTCTCTGCTGTTGTACATTAGCTGTTTAAGAATCTTCGGAAATGAAGTTTTAGTAATGCCATTTAGCGATAATAGTAAATGTTGCCATTTATATTGTTGAAAATAAAAAGCCTCACATAATATGAGAGTTTATGTTCCAGTAAAATTTAAAAGCACACTCCAAATACCGAGATGTTTATGAGTAAATACCTAAAAGATTCATTTTTTTCCCTGTGATAAACAAAGTATGCTAATCTTTACTGATTCCACTCCCATCCTATACTCTGCACCTTGGTCTTAGTAAAGTGTATCTGAACACTGAGGAAGAGACGTAGATAAACTAGCTGACCTCAAGTTCTAAGTTAGTTATCATGATGTCTTTGACTGCAGTTTGTCCAAGGAGTTTGTAGTGTACAGATAAGTGTTTGGTATTAGATTTCTTTTCCCTTCATTTTCGTATTACACCTATAATTGATTTGATGGCTACGTCGCTTATGTTAAGAGTCAGTTATTCAGCAATTAAAAGAAAACCAAGGTAAAAGTGGGCAGTGAGACCTGTTTTTATTTTATTTGGTTAATGTATATAGTCTTTATACATTCAGTTTGCAGAAAAGTTTCAGGAATTTAAAGAAGCTGCTCGACTAGCAAAGGAGAAATCACAAGAAAAGATGGAACTTACCAGTACACCTTCACAGGTGGGTATTTAATTTCTATTCCTATTTTTGAGCCTTACTCGTTTCCGATGGTATCCTTTATGCCAGGGTTACATTTGGGAAAACAATGGCAAATTTAAGGTAATTTCCAAAGTGGACATAGAATATGCCCTTCACTTAATCTGTAATAGTGGAGAAAGGTGGTTTTTTGCTGTGTGCCAATGTCTGCAAGAATCTGGGGAGGAAATGAGTTTAATAATTATAACTCAGATTTTTTGATGTGCATATAACTTTAAAACAATCATGTGTAAAAAGCATAGATTGGCCTAATGTTTTATGTTCTGTGATGGTCAATCACAAGAGGAGACACAGGAGAGGCCCAGGAAAATGAGTTTATTGTACTCACAGGTCTTAGAAAAAGGCAGCATAGCATACATCTGAGGGGCACATAGGGAAGCCTCAGGGTGGTCAGGAGGCAGAAAGCAGGAGCATGGGAAAAGCTGAGGCTAGAGCTATATTGGAGTTTCCTTGGGAATGGCAGGGCAGGGTAGACAGTTTATTTGGCTTGTTGAATAGTTTCTGTAGGCTCTAAACTTATAGGGTATTCCCCTGTTGCCTGGTATCTGGCTCTGGGATGATTAAGGCAGAGGAATTTTGCATCCTGGGTGTGTGGGCCTGATGAAGGAGGTATAGCTCTGCGTTGGTTAGTTTGCATATCAAAGGCATGCCCCCATCTTACCTCCTTGCTCTAAGAATTGGCTAGCCAGAAAGGTTTTTTTTTTTAAGATGTCAAATACATAGAAAATTAAAAAAAAAAAAAATCTGTTTTATTTGATTTTAGGCTGTTTTCCTTGATTTTAAGTGTAATTAAATCTGACAGTTGGGACATCTTTATACTTAATACTGAGACCCAAACAATTTTCCTTTAACAATTGATTTAATACTGTGACTTGCCCATCATAATCTTCCTTCATTTGGAAATTAATTAGATCTCCGAGTTAAGTTCCTTAAATACTCCTATTTCAGTACTTTTATAGAGGTTTTAATGTACATGGTATGATTCAACTTTTTTAATAGGCTTTTCTAAAATTCATTTTCAGGGATGCCTAGGTGGTTCAACCAGCTAATGTCCACCTCTTGATTTTAGATCAGGTTTTGATCTCACAGTTCGTGAATGCCAGACCCATGTCCAGCTCTGTGCTGAAAGCATGGAGCCTGCTTGGGATTCACTCTCCCTCTCTCTCTGTCCCTCCCCCCACCTCAAAAATAAATAAAATAAAATAAATTTTTATTTAAATTTGTGCCCTAAGTGTAGAGTTCAGGTTTGGGCTGGGTTCTTGTCTATAGCAGTTGTTTTTGAAGCATACTCAGGAGTTTACATGAAAAGGAAAAATCAGATGTTATAAATGTTTCTCTGGAATATTGTCAGTAGTAGCAGATTTACATAAAACTTGAGGAAGTAAATCGGAGTTGCCTGGGAATTTAGTGACTAGCCATTTTTGAAATTGTTTTGCTCTTCACCTTCTACCTCACACCTGGCACCCCACTGGGTTTTGATAAATCCTACTGGTATAAAGAGTTCGGTGGGTTTTTTTGTTTTTGTTTTGTTTTGTTTTGTTTTTACAGAAAAAGAGAGCTCTGTTAACTATGCTTAAAGTACATATTTCCTCATAGATTAAAGGTGTGCCAAGGCTCCATTGTACCTCCTCAACATTTGCATTGACCTGGAATAACATGAATGATCATTTTGAAACTTGGGTTGAATCTCTCTTCCCTAAGTGCTACAGGAGTTAGAGTATACTTTTCATAAAAACCTATTTAAAGTTTAGTACCAATACATGTTGGGAACTCCAGGTCCTCAGGTGAATGATTCTAGCATTGTAAGAGGATATTACAGCACATGCAGTTAGAGAATAAGTAAAGGACTCCAATAAAATTATAATTGATTAGACTTGGCTGTTGTACTTAGTTCTTGTTTCTCTGATCATAACATGTCTTTATTTAATTGGCCATGAGCAAGTTGCTGGTAAGATATCTGCCCCTCTTTGGTGGTAGGAATGTCTTTAAGCCTTCACTTTCATCAAAAGAGTATATCCAAGATGTTTATATATGGAAAATACTATGAAATAGAAGGACTAAAAAAGATCTTAAGTTCATCAGTATTTGAGAGCCAAAATACACTGACCTTAAGTTGTCTTTTCAAAACATTTGAAGTCTGGTTGCTAATTTGATGTACAAAGCAGAGTAATATTTTTTAAAAAATATACTTATTTTCATTTCCATTTCCTCCCCCTCCTTTTTGTGACATTCTCTTACATATGTCATTAATATCTCTGTTTTACTTTGAAATATATGACTGCTGGCCACTCTGATTATACTCATCTGGAGAGTAGAGTTTGATTCTCCCTGATTTAACCTAACCTGCTAAATTAACACTCTGCCTGAAGAATAGACTACTACTCAGGAATTAAGGGGATCAAGAAGTTAAATGGAATAATTGATAGTGGTAGTCACTCAGTTGGTCATAGCTTTTGAAAAGTATGGGTTTTCAAGTGAGACAAACTTGTACATAATTTTTTTTTTTTGTCACTATGTGATATTGGGAAAATGGCTTCACCTAGGTCTGTTCATACATGTGTAACATGAGAATTACATACTTACACTACAGGATTGTTGGAGAGGATAAATATGATAATGGCAATGTCAAATGATAATGGCACTAATGTAGGTTTTATAGCCTGTTTTTTTTTAATCTGGGCTCCAGCCCTTACTAGTTTTTTTTTGTTTGTTTGTTTGTTTTGTCTTTTTTTTTTAATTTAGGCAAGTTATTTTTTTTAATATATAAAATGAGAATAACAGTATCTCCTAAAACTAATATAATACTGTATGTTAATTATACTCGAATTAAAATTAAAAACTTGATGGAAAAAAAAGAAACAGTATCTCCTTGGAGGGTTGTTGTGAGAATTAAATGAGGATTACAAAGTGCTTATTATATAGTAAGTGCTTAAGTGCTAACAGCTGTTATTGGTGATGTGGCCTGCATCAGAGTACCCTGGAAAACTTATCAGAACACAAAATGCTGAGTCCTACTCCTGGCATGTCTGATTTAGTACGGCTGAGATGGAGCCTGAGAATTTACATTTCTGATGACAGCATTCCAGGAGATGTGATCTGGGGACCACACTTTGAGAAGCAGTGCTGTAGACAAACTATTCCTCATCCCTAAGGGCATGTAATGAAGAGAGTCGGGCATTTAGAACCGAGTTAGCTGCTTCCCCATTCTTAAATTCTTGGGCTAAGTTTGTACACTTGATAGAATGTGTGGTCATGTCAGATAGTCTTTATGTTGTCTTTATCAGGAAAACAACTCCAGGAATAAGTTGAATCATGTATTTGTTGTTAGTCTGTTTCATGTCCTTCTTTAAATAACAGACATTAATTTAGAACTTCTCCTCTTTTGGAGATCTTCTCTTCTTGTGTTTCCATGGGAATCTTTTAATAATCTTGACATAAAATCAAGAGGGATGATTGGCTTTAAAAGGGGCTACATAATCAAAATAATGCAATTTTTTCTTCACTGGAGTTTAGAAAAAAATAAGTTTTAGCTGACAGTTCACTAAGACTTTTAAATGGAGTGAAATATTAATGCATTAGTTGTTTGTAGTCAAACAAAAGTTAGGTTCCCCCCTCCCCATATAAATTGTCAGGTTGTATAGTATTAGATTTGTTGTAGCCTCTTAATCTATATTTAGACTAGCTTTTTTCCTCAGATTTTTAAAAATTCACTTTATAGAAAAAGTAGAATATGTCTGTATATGTATATTTAAAGAAGGAACAAAGTTTCTTTAGCTTTGTTATAAATACCATAATTTTTTAATGTTCATTTTATTGGTAAATTGTATTTACTCAAATGAGGCACTGTTTTTTTGTAACTGATTGTTAGTATCTCTGTGACTAGCTATTTGATTTTCTACAAGTCACTTGACCTGCCTGGGTAGTAGTTCTTAAATCTGTAAGGTCAGAGGTTTGAATTATATGATCTCTTTGGACACTTCAAGTATAATAAATCTCAAATACTTCAGATTTTCTTAAAAAAGGATGTTACTTGCTATACATGGATTTTTTTTGAAAGGTGGTCTGTATTAGCCAAGTGTTACTACTATGAACTGTATTAGTTACATATCTAGCATACAAATATACCATTGGAATTAGCGAATGCCTATAAATTAATGTGATAATTTCTTACTATCACATAACAAAAGTGGTTTTACTGAGCCAAATAGCTCAAAACAATCTCAGGAAAGGTTCACTAGAATTCTCTGGATATTATGGTTTGCTGTCCAAAGTAAGGACAGTGGACTTAAGAGTCTCTAATCCTGTTATTTGCCTCAGTGGAGTATTTATCCATTTCTCTATTGGGTTTACCTCCTAGGTGTTTGCAGTGAGAATAGAGAGGAGGAAATAGATATGACAATGGTGAAATTGACCCAACTTGGAGGAAATACAGCAGTTGAAGGAATGGTGAGGGAGGCTGATAAAACAGGAGCTGGATGTTTTTGAAACTTCTATTGTTGTTTTGTAGCATGAACTTCAGAAGATTTCCACTTCACATACTGAATTTGTATCCTAATTGAGCATCAGGGGATGTGTCCTGTATGTAGTTAGATATTTTGAATTGGAGCGAAGTCTCAAGAGTCATCAACAAGTGAGTATAGTTAAAGCTATAGGAGAGAATGACATCATCCAGAAAGAAAGTAGAATGCAAAGATAGGGGAAGACAGGGTCACAAATTGTCATTTGAAGATTGTCACTTAAATTGAGGAAGATACAGGGAAAGACACTGAAAAGTGGTAGGAAATGAGCCAGCAGGAAATGTTAGCACAGAAGTCAAGAGAAGAGCATTTTCAGTTGGAGGCGATGATTTGGCAGTGTCAGAGGGGGGTTCTAGTAGGATGAAACTTAAGAGTACTTTAAACCTAACTGGAGTTCATTGGTAATTACAGGTGGACTGTTAGTGAAGAAAGGACAATGCGAAGTAGTTTCTAGAATTAAAGGAAGTAGAATTGGTGATTTTAAGGTATTCTTGAGATGGAAATGTTTGATAGTGAGAATAAGGTCACAAATACTTGTTTCTTTTCTATGAGGAGAATTAGAGTCAACATGATAATCTCTGGAGGATGTGAAGCTAAGAATATTTCTTTTATGTATGTGTGGGAGTGATTTGAATATGTTTTTAAATGTAAGGAAGGAGTCAGTAAAGGACAAAGAGAAGAATAGAAAGAATGGATCATTGATGGAGCATTGTGCAGGGGAAGGTAATGTAAGCGAGGAGGTTAGAGACAAATGAGCCACTTCTTCATCTGAGACAGGAGGGAAGGATAAAAATGAATTCAGATACAGGTAGGAGGAAGACCGAGGAAACCCATGCCAGTTTATTTCTATTTTCTCTGGATGGAAGAGTTGGGTCATTCACTGAGAGGAAGGACAGCTTGAAGAGAGAGGAGGCTTGAACACAGATTTGGAACAGCTGTTAGGTAAAGTAAAAAAGAAGAGTCCAGTGGGAGTAGTAAGTAAAATTAAAGCTTATTCAGTATTTCAAGAGCATAATTGAAGTCAGAGCTCAGGATTATTTTCATGACACTAATCAGCATACCTAACAGTATTTTCTCTCAAAACTTGATAGCTTGGGCACGTAAGAATAGAGAATGATGGTTCAGTTGATGAGAAATTGGAAATTGGCAAGATAGTTATTGTGGAAGGTAAAGGAATCCCCCAAATTGGGATGATGCTAGTGAGAATATCATTAAGGTGATTGGCATTCTGGTTTAGGCTGAGTGTAGAGAGATTGCACCTCACAAAGTAGGATAATTGCAGAGGGCCAAAAGATACCAGGTTAAAGAGCAGGTTAGGTTGAGAGGATAGGACGTTGTACAGCACCTATTACCTGTTGGAATCAACATTAGTAGTTGATAAGTTAGTGAAAAAAGTCAGTTTCGATGATGAAGTTTTAAAAAAATCTTTAAAAATTTGTAAAATAAAATTCAGTAATACTGTGTTTTATGTATTTGCCAATATTTTTATTTAAAGGTCAAGTGTTCTCTTTGAATATGAATCTTGATTGGAATTCCATGTTCTTTCTGACACAAACCATGTTCATTAATTGTCAGCAATTTCCTGTTTTCCTTTAAGTAGAGCTGACTCTTGTCACTTGCAAAGAAATCTGAGTATGATAGATTTTTATGTCATTTTTCTGATACTATATGGGTAGCATATAATGTATGTTATGTAATCGTTTATTATATACAGCGACTTCAATAGTGGATTTTATTTTCTAGTCATTTACCTTTTAGTCATTTCAAAGCATGTAGTTTGATTTTCATCAAAATAACCACTCTAGGTTTGCATTCAGATTTTCTTAATTTGTATAATATGTAATTGAACTATATAATGATATGAATACAATTGGCATAAACATGTTTGGGACAGATACAGCTGATTCTTGGTTATCATTTAATGCAGCTGGTAGGTACAAGAATATGCAGAATAGAGATTAACCCAGTAGCACTGTGCATCAGTCCGTACACTTCACATAGGGAAGGAAGAACATGAGTTAATCTAGAACCAGGGTACAAAGAGACTCTGTGGTTGTCAGAAAGTGGGATTTCAGAGATGGTGACCAGGTAAAGGGAATGCTTTGTGATAGTAGACATTTATCTTAACCTTATCTTCCTTTATATATCTTTTTGCCCTTCTGTGTCTCTTCCCTAGCATTTTCTTCCGTATCCACAGCCATGGGAACTCAAAATCCTAAGGTTGTCCCTCAGTTTTTCCTGTCTGAGCCTCTGCCCAGAAAAGAGTATTCTCATCTTCATTTAAATACAAGCGACAGGAAATAGAATAAGTCTTCTTTGAATATTTGTTAAATGATTAAGAGAAGAGGCTCTGTTTTACTTAAGTCAGAAAGGATGAAACTGTAACAGGAATTTTCATTTAGTCTTTATTGGAATTAAAGGGAAGATGTTAGTGGTATTTAGTCTAGTGGGGAAGGGCAGTGCCATCACATCCTTCCGGCCCACCCTCCTACTGCAGCACAGACACCAGAGAGGATGTTGGTGATACTACCCTAAGGCCTGGTGACAGGGCCCAGGGCATTTGTTTTTCATGTTTTACGTTTTCGTATTTTATGTTTTACATTTTTCATTTCTTTTATCACCTTTGGTGTATGTATATACGTACGTACGTATATCAAAGAAGGTATTGTGTGATAATTTTTTCCTTAAAATGGCCATATTAGCTTAAGAATGTCTTTCTAGGGGCACCTGGGTGTCTCAGTCAGTTTTAGGCATCTGACTTCAGCTCAGGTCATGATCTCACTTCGTGGATTCAAGCCCCACATTAGGCTCTGTGCTGACAGTGCAGAGCTTGCTTGGGATTCTCTCTTTCCCTCTCTCTCTCTGCCCCCTCCCCACTTTGCTCACTCTCTCTCTCTCAAAATAAGTAAACTAAAAAAAAAAAAAAAAAAAAGAATTAACAGCATTGTAGAAACAAAAAATGGAATGTCTTTTTAAAGACAAATTACCCTTTTTTTCTTTGAAAAGTTTCTAGTCAAATAAATACATCTCCAAGTTTTTTATTTTAATATTTGAATTAAAGATAGAAAATTTTGACTTTATGGAAGGTACACCTTTAGGGACACCTGAGTGGCCCAGTGGGTTGAGCACCTGACTATTGATTTTGGCTCAGGTCGAGATCTCACAGGCGTGAGATTGAGCCTGCATTGGGCTCTGCACTGACAGCATGGAGCCTGCTTGGAATTCTCTTCCTTTCTCTCTCTCTCTGCCCCTTCCCTGATTTCTCTCTCTCTCTCTCTCTCTCTTTTTCTCTCAAAATAAATAAACATTTTTAAAAATTACACAAAATTTAGATTAAAAAAGAACTAGATGTTTGGAATATGTTAACAGCTGTGCTATTTTCAGCATATATGAAATTCCTGGAAAGTTTCACAGAATACTTTTCACTACCTGTGGGGCAGTTAAAAGTCAAAGGAATCTCATTTTCCTTTTATGCTCCAATGCACTGTTGGAACTCTTTCTTAGGATTTTATGAATTTTTAACCTGCTTTAAAAAAAAAAAAAAACATGCTCTGGGCTTTTTGTTTTCACTTTAGATATAATGTCTAGGGTAACTAAATCTACCTTTCATTAAATATAGCTAATATTCAAGTTTTCTAATGAAAAGCTTGTTGAATTGCGATACTGGAATTGTCTTAGCCTCGATCGCTTTCTTCCTCTCCTTCCTTCTTCCTTTTTCTCCTGCCTCTGAAATGGTTTTTCTACTTCAGTAACATCAGCTTTCCTAATCCCCCCAAGACCCATGCACCCAAACACTCATTTTCCCCGGAAGGCAGTGAGAACCAGAAATCAAACAACTGTCCCTCTTAGTTGTCCCTCTTTCTTCTCTCTCTTTTAATCCTGATCTACTTTTGTTCCTCACACTCATATCAGTCAATTCTAGCAAATCTCTAGGTGACTCCTTAGTTGCTAATGCTGGTTATGCCCTTTCAGGTTAACAACGTAACTTATTTTGTTCTCATTTCCACTGAATCAACTTACTGTTTAGCTGATTGGACAGTCCACCTTGATTATTTTAGTTTGGTTTGGTCTTTCTTGGAGAGAAATAGCTCTGGTTAATTTCTTCTTGCTGCTTAAACTTTTTCTGGCTGATTCACGTGATCCATAACTGACCTAGAAGTAACCACCTTGGATATGGTTTTATGTTGTAACATTATACTGTAAACCTTATTCTTGGACTGACCATCAATTACTAGAAGCAAAGAGGATTTAGGAGAATGAAATTAAAGGTCAATATGGAAATTCCATTAATAATTGAAAAATAGTGAAGTGATAAGGTGGAATCAAGAAAGTAGCCTTTTGACCTTTAAGAAGCTTGTATAATTAATAGCATTATGGTATAATGAGTTAAAATATTTACATATGAAATAAAATACATGCAATTTAAAACCAGAAACCCACAAAAGAAAGTTACCCTCACCACAGTAATATTTTCTATATTCCTAACATTTCTCCATGTACAATATTTTTAGGTAAAGTATATAAATCTAGTATATAATCTAGATATTTCCTTATATTTACATATTTTTCTAATTCTAAGCATTTTCCTGTATTACACATATTTTTCTTGTTGGTTGGTTTTTTTTTTTTTGTTTTGTTTTGTTTTTGTTTTTGTTTTTAAAGTAAACTCTAGAGTAGAGATTCCAGTCCAGTAGAGATCAGGAGTCATATGCTCTAGGAACTAAACCAGCTCAGGTGCCTGTCTTGTTTTTATTTGAAGAAAACCTGTATTCTTTCAAGTTGGCAGATGGTGACCATACCTACCCACTCTCCTCTTGGACACTGATGTTTTCATTTTCTTCACTAGCATAGCCTAATATTTCAGTTGTAAACTTTCAGTGCCCAGAGATCCCAAGGGGTCCACAAAGGTGCACTTTAATGATCCCATGCTAAGATTGCCCCTGGTTAACAGGTTTGTCCAATGAGCCCTCGTTCTGATCTCTACTAATACCAAATTTAGATAATCTTATGATGCAGTGACAATAATCAGTGTCAGTTTGAGCTGCATTTTAAAGTCCACTTGTTTTCCAGAAGAATAAATTAAGTTTGCCTTGATAGACAAATCTTAATTAAAAGTAGAAATAAGACAGAAAATTTTGTGAAGAAAAATAATTCCATTATGAGTAACAGGCAAGAAAAGCTGAAATAAACTCACTTTGTATATGTTACAGAGAGATTTCTGGCTGCTTTTGTGGATAACTCTGGAACTGAAAAGTAGGGCAGATAAAAAAATTAAAACTTGATTTCTTTCTTCCCTTTGCCTTCCTACTTCCCCAAGTAAAATCACATTTTCTTCCATTTTTGTGCTATCTTCTTTTTCTTCAGTAATTCTTTGAATATCTTTTCTTCTAACCAATTAATTGCTTATATAAACCCAAAAGCTTTTCAATTCTTTGAAACTACATTTCTAAATTGTGTTATCTTTACATTTCTAAATTGTATTGTTTCAGATAGTTTTATGAGTTGCTTTGCTTTAAAAAATTATTTCTCCTTTAAATTTCCTTTTTTAAATCTTTGACTCATATTTCAATGGAAATATGGTTTGTAAGTAAACATACATCAGAGTCACTCTTAACTTGAAGATAATCTTGTGTATTTTAACAAAAGCGTAACACTTTTATCCCCTACCTCCCTTTTTTTAAAGGAATCAGCAGGCGGGGATCTTCAGTCTCCTTTAACACCAGAAAGTATCAATGGAACAGATGATGAAAGAGCACCTGACGTGACACAGAACTCAGAACCAAGGGCTGAACCAACTCAGAATGCATTGCCATTTTCACATAGGTACAGATTCAATTCAACCATCATGATTAAGTAAAATGTGTAAATATGGAAACTTAACTTGGTTTTAGATAAATCTTGCAAAGTTACTACCCTGAGTGAAAATTCCAGGTCAGTCTTTTTTTTTTTTTTTTTTTTTTTTTTTACTTTTTCTGTTAACCTCAGAAAGGTTTTTATAATTTATAGTTTATGGATGGCTAGATGGACTGGAATGAACATTTCCTTTGTAGAAAAAGGGCTACCTAGTTAATTGCAGCACAAATCACTTTTCAGTGAAACAATATCTTATTATAAATCTCTTCTACTCTTTTTTTTTTTTTTTTTTTTTTTTTTTAACACAGCCATAAAAGGCCTCTTTGTTAACCTGGTTTCCACTTTCATCTGTGTTCTTGAGGGTTATACATTTTTTTAAAAAAACAGGCTTCCTACTCTGAAATTAAGCTTTACCGTACTCTTAGAGGTGATCTCACCATAGGATTTCACAGAAGGAAACAAGTTATTGTCACTTCTATTAGTGTTAATGTCAGATTTAGATTTTGCATATCAACTAACAGAAGATAAATCTTCACATACTTCTGAATTTTAAAAGAATTTGGTACTTAAAAAAGATACAATGTATCTTAAATGTGTTCTAAACCAGTTACATTAATTATTTGCTATTCTGTGGTATTTTTAGGATGTAGGGAGGTCTGTGGAACTGTAGCCTTGCAAATGTAAACAAAAACCTATTAGTCACTGTCTTAAAATTAATTTTCATCCTTTGGAAACTTTTGACTAGGTAATTTTAAATGAAGTTAAGAGATGCACAACATAGGAAAACTATTTTCTTTTCAAGACCACTTCTTAAAAAATCAAATTCTTTAGCATATTCAGAAAAATTGTGAAGTGATATCATCCAAACTCTTCCATGAGAATTCTAATTTCGATTGAATTTGTTAACTGTTAGAGGCAGCATAGATTATACATATCAGAGACAAACATTGAGAGACCTCATGGTCAGATTGAGGAAGAAGAAATTAGTTACAGGTTTTTTTTAAGAATGTGTGAGGAAAACTATTTGATTTTGAGGTATTCTAATTTTGTTCCTAAAAATGCAGTAATTTTGCATAAAACAGTAGACATATCTTAGAATTATCATGGAGATCATGCTTTAACTATTGCAGTGTAAGCATATTCTCTTTTCTGTTGTTACAAACATTACTGAACACATGAAAATTTGTGAGTTCCCTGAAGACTGCATTTTCACATTGATTTATAAAGTACACACTTTTTTTGAATATACAATTAGAATTAAAGAGCAATGTGATTAGTATGTAGATTTAAAAAAATGCCAAGGGAAGGAAAAATTTTATTCCTATTAAATTTAGCAGACCCATTTCAAAGACTTAAATGCACTGCATATAATTACAAACTTGATTTCTTTGGCTAACACTTAAATGAGCCATGTGCATTGAATACTGTAGCTTTGGAAATAACTTTTATATTTAACATTTGTAAAAACTGTTTCTGCTTTACTTTATACACCCCAAATTCTCAGAATATTTGTTTTACTAATCCTTTGTACTTGAATTTACTAACTAGAATTATTCATCTATTGATTTTCTCTGTTCCTGGGAGTCTAATAGGACTTACTTTGATTTGAAGATACAGCTTCTTTGGTAGAATCTATAGATTAGCCATGGAGATATTTTGAGTTCTGAAAAGAATTTAACAGGTCATTTTAAGCTTTTAATTATGTTAAAGGTATTAACACAATCTTATAGTTCTCCTGTTAGAGTATTTTAAATATTCTTTAGTTTGTAAGATTTTTGAAGATTATTTTCTGAACTGGTTTGATTTCTACCTGAAATAGAAGACTAAATGTTTTATAGCCAATGTTAGAATCCCAAAATAACAGAAGAGACCTTAAAGATGGTATAAACCAAGATCTTCCAAACTGGTAGTTTGAAATCAATTTAGGTTATTCATGGCATTCTGAGAAATGAAACATAATAAAATAGGAAACATCAGAGTAAAATTCACGTTAAAAGTAGAAACTTTATTTTAGTCATATACAGATTTATGTGTGTGTTCTGGATCATGGTGTAAAACGTCCAAGTTTGAAAATGTGTACCTTTGACACATGAAGAGACTAAATCACAGAGGTTAGGTGAGTTGTGCTAGGTCACATTGTTCAGTAGTAAAAACTTTAGTAGTAGTACAGATCACCTTTTGACCCCAGTAGGTACAGCCGGTTAATAGTGTATTTTAGCTCCATTCCCATAACATGCACATTGTTGTCAGGAAGTTAATAACTTCCTGTCCTAGGAGAACTCTGTAGACATAGGATCAGTGTTTCATGAATTAGAAACACAAAGAATATTAAAGTAATCTTCACTTAAATCTGAGACTTGTGTTTACACTTGAAACACTTTTTTTTCCCGTGGCAAAGGAAGACAATTAAAGTCTATGTTTTTAAGGCTTATTTAGGCTATTTGCCTTTTTTCCTTATTTCAAGAGAAAAGAATGAACAAAAAATATTTTGCCAGCATTTCTCTGTTCTCCCGTCTTACTGCTACATAAGGAGCAAAACACTCGAATGTCTCTGTGTTGTCCTTTGTAAAGGAAGGATATGGGGAACAGTGATCTAGTTATTCAAGTTAATTAAGAGTTGATGGTGTAATAGCACGTAGCAAGACAATTTGTGCTCTTAAAATTCAAACTGTATGGGGGCGCCTGGGTGGCGCAGTCGGTTAAGCGTCCGACTTCAGCCAGGTCACGATCTCGCGGTCCGTGAGTTCGAGCCCCGCGTCGGGCTCTGGGCTGATGGCTCAGAGCCTGGAGCCTGTTTCAGATTCTGTGTCTCCCTCTCTCTCTGCCCCTCGCCCGTTCATGCTCTGTCTCTCTCTGTCCCAAAAATAAATAAACGTTGAAAAAAAAAATTAAAAAAAATAAAAAAAGGGGCGCCTGGGTGGCGCAGTCGGTTGGGCGTCCGACTTCAGCCAGGTCACGATCTCGCGGTCCGTGAGTTCGAGCCCCGCGTCGGGCTCTGGGCTGATGGCTCAGAGCCTGGAGCCTGTTTCTGATTCTGTGTCTCCCTCTCTCTCTGACCCTCCCCCGTTCATGCTCTGTCTCTGTCCCCAAAATAGATAAACGTTGAAAAAAAAAAAAAATTAAAAAACAAAAAAAATAAAAAAAAAATAAAATTCAAACTGTATGCCTAAATCTCATGAATTAATTAACATACCAAAAGAAAGCCCTGATTTTCATTTGGTCCTGAAAATTTTAGTAATGTTGCTACAGTTGGCTCTTTACTCTCTGTAAGTTTTATGTACTTTTTAAAAAGTACTAGCTTTAAAGATATAAGCAAGATTTTTTTTGTTCCTCTTTAAACTTATACAATTTTTCGTATATATATGAAAGAATACTGTAATGAACTCCCATTAGTGCATCACCCAGCTTCAAGAATTATGAAAAAATGGCTAATCTCAATTCATTTCTATCCCTGCACACTCTTCCACTTTTGTATTATTTTTAAAACAAATCTCAGACATAATTTCATCCACAAATACTTTTTAAACTACTTTTTAGCTTTTTAAAAACTTATTTACGAGGGTAGTACAGTTTTTTATATTCTCTAATTCAGTGGCATTGTCAGGTTACCTTGAATTATTTACTCTTTGATTTGTAATTATACTGCTGAACTAAATTTTGAAATGTATGGGCTGTTAAATACTCCTTAGTCAAGTGCTAAAGTACTGTTTTATGCCCTTGCCATAAGCTATGCAAAAACATTCTCACTGAGTAAGTTTCAATAAATTAGTAAATTTATAATGTATTTATTTAAACGCTTTTTTAAAGTTTAGGGTGTGTAAACAAGGGAGCTTGTGAGGATGAAAATATTCACTAATTTCTTTGAGGAAATAGCATTACATTTTATCTAACTTGCTATATTTTCTTAAAATATTTTTTAACCTAAATGATAAAAATCATTTTGGGACTGAGCAGGTATACACTGACCAACTGAAGTGTTCAGGGCATCCTTTGAGACCTTAGTCTCGGATTAGCTATATACTAAATGAAGAGCTATATGCTAATAGACCAGCATATACAGTTGGGTGAAGGTTTTGTTTTCTCCTTCCAGGGAGTTATTGTTTCTTCATAACATTGACTGTATAGAATTCTGAAATTACTTGTTAGCACTTAAGAAGAAGAAAATATAGGATTTGTTTTTTTAAGATTTAAAGCTGTTTAAAATTCTCTTGGAAATAGTTAATTTTATTAGTGTCCTGGTGTTACAACGTAATACTGAAAACTAAAACTTTTTATTTTGTTCATTGTAAATTTATGCTCCCAAATATACAGGAATATGTTGATAAATAAGTGCTGTTACCATTATTTCTGAGAGTCCAGAACAGACATACACATGCATTAGTAGTTCGTGAAACTGTTTTCGTAGTGACGAATTTTAATAACGTTTTGGTTATCTTAATGGAAAAAAGGTTCTTTTAAGCACTGATTATATTTACATTCTTTTAATGTTTCAATAATATATTCTTATGGTGCTGCTAGAACTTCTACATTTTGGGGGTACTGCATGTATCTTCTGTTAAAGAGATTTTTCTGCCACTTTGTGTGTTTCCAACAGATACTCATTAAAGGATGTATGCAGAAACATCACTCTTTAGTACATTGATTTTGCTTTAAATCAGTATAACTATAATTTTACTCAAATTTATGGAATCTGGGTGGGTTCATTTCATTCCTATTTAATAGATTAATTCATCCATTATCAGAGTTTCAGAAAGCTACTATCTTAAAACTGATGAGGGATTTTTGTACAGTTTCAAAAACTAAATTTCATTGGAAATGTTACACACAGTTTTACTTATATGTTAGAATTGTTAAGAAGTGCTTTATCTTGAATCAAATACAGTTTGTACTTACTTGAAAGATGATAGAAACAAGAAAAAAGTTTTGAGTTCTGGGGTTCTATACTCTCCACAGCTGTGCCTTCTGTCTCCCCCTTTTATGGATAGTAGGCAAAATTTACAAGATTTTAGTTGGGAACTAAAATAGATATAATTTCTGTGGCTGACTCTTGTTTGGATAAGATTTTGTGTGTATGGGGCACCTGGGTGGCTCAGTCGGTTAAGTATCTATCTGACTTCAGCTCAGGTCATGATCTCGCAGTTCCATGAGTTCGAGCCCCGTGTCGGGCTCTGTGCTGGCAGCTCAGAGCCTGGAGCCTGCTTCAGATTCTGTCTCCCACTCTCTCTGCCCTTCCCCTGCTCATGCTCTGTCTCTGTCTCAAAAATAAATAAAAATATTAAAAAAAATTTTTTTTAAGATTTTGTGTGTAAAACTGGGACTTGCGTTCACAAGAAGTGCTTTATCATGAATATAATTATAGATGAAAATTTAAGTTGTAGGATTTCCCTTATAGTAACAGTTAAAAATGACATAATTGTTATTTTTCCACCATGGAACCTCAAAATTTAGAGTAGGTTTTTTAAAAATTAACTAAGACAGATTATGAAAGATTGTAACTTAACAATTTAGAAATGTCAGAATTTCCTTTACCTTCATTGTGAACAGGTATCATTTTATAAGAGGTGCTATAGTAATTCAGTATTAGATACAATTTACATTCTCTGGGAAGTGAGAAACAATGTATGTATTTTTGAATAACAGGCAATAAAAAAATAGAGTTTAGTGACCCAAAGTGTTTACTTTATTAGCTTTCTAAATAAGTATACTTAAATTTTTACTTTGCGTTTTTCAAAAACTAATCCTTATTCTCTTCTAACGTCTTCTAAAATATTTTGAAGAAAATGTGGAAATTTGCTGAAGCATTTTTTCAAGGTGTTAACACTTAATACAGGTTATTTGTAAGAAGAAAAATACTATTCATATGAGACAAAGACATTACTAATTCACCTCCATCAGGGATTAGTCTCTTCTCCTTCTTCCCCCTACCAGTGTCATTAATGGGAAAGAATGTTTACCAGTCCATTCCAGTGATTGTGAGCTTCTATTTTCAAAATTACTAGCTGGAGTTAGAGGTGTGGTTATTCACAATGGGACAGATTGATCCTAGATTAACTATGATCTCTTCCCTGTAGAGGGCTTTTAAATTTTCTTTTATTGTTTCATTTCTGTTTTTAAAAGACCATAGTGGAGATTCTGTTGGAAGGGAGGTATGTGATATGGATAGTGCTGTTCTAGGACTTAGAGGAAAATGTTCTTTGAATTTGGCTTCCCATTTTCCCTCTTATTAGAGAAGTAAGGGACAAGATCAAGATGTGTACAGAGGCAGAGGTCAAACAGGCTATGTAAATGTGTGACACTTGTAGTGTGGAAGAAATGGTGAGGTCTGTAGTAAAGTGAAGTGTGCAAGGTTCATCTGAAGGTAATAAAGTTTTTAAAAAATAAGGTCACACAGAGGGGTGGGGACTAGATGACCCATCCGGTTTCTAGTCTACACTTTCCAGAGGAAACTTTGATTTACGAATGGTTTAACTCATGGGAAGAATTTTAAGCAATTTCTAGCTAGTAATATTTGTTGTTGTAATAACTTATATAAACTCTTGGTGGAGGTATTTGGGAAGATATATGTGCAGATGAATCCTGGGTATGTCCTCTTTGGTGACATATTACTCTGACAGGTGTTCGTTCACAAACAAAAATCACACAGTTTCAGTGGCATGGTATATATATAGACCACTCCATGGTCATCAGATGAGGCTTCCTCAGCCTCATCATCCTGTGCTGCTGTTGCTGTTGCCCCAAATTGCTTGTAGTTCTCCATATAGCAGCAACCATGCTGTTTCTCATCTGCAAGTCTTTGCTTCCTTGTTTTGGGAATGTCCTTCCTTCTCTTTGCAGTGGCCGTGTACCCACACTCCATGCTGCCTATCA
Organism: Prionailurus viverrinus; assembly: GCF_022837055.1. Lineage (NCBI taxonomy): Eukaryota > Metazoa > Chordata > Mammalia > Carnivora > Felidae > Prionailurus > Prionailurus viverrinus. Next base: position 70,538 of record NW_025927642.1, on the reverse strand, counting down.
CCCACCTCTGCCTTTAATTCAGCCACCGACTGTTTGACCCCTACATATCCTTCAAGCTTCAGCACCACTGCCTCCAGTAAACCTTACTCTGGTGACCTCATGTTGAATTACATGTCCTCCTCTATTAAATCTCTATTACCTCCTAACTTAATATGTGGAGGTTAACATGAAATTATCAGTTTCTCCTGCGGCAGGGATTGTGTTTTATCCATTTGTATTCCTGGTGTTTAGCATGGTAGACAGTCAGTAAATATGAATGCAACAGTTTCCCTTACAAAAATTGAGTACATGCACTGAATACCCTTGGTAGGGCTTCAGTCAACTGAAGTTACACCTACAGGTTCATAAAACTTTGAAACTAAAATGTAAAACTAGCTATATTCTTTGAAATTCAGTCACTCTTAACAAACTTAAGTCTTGAGTTTAACTGACTTAGTCTAATTTTTTTCGAAATTTCCTAGTTTGTATAAAGAAATTTTAAAAATAGTGTGTTAATAAACAATGTTTTTAAGTACCTGAATAACGTGAAAGATGCTAAAATGCTTTATTGTAACAGAATAATTTTTTATCCTTTTGATAATAATTTTTCTTTTTATCTAAAAAGCACTGCAGAATGTTTCAGTGATGTTTTTTTTTTTTTGTAAAATTAGGCAATACTTATATTCTTTGTTTTTAAAACCAGTTGTGACCAAAATGTGTTTTTTAAAAATTTCATCTCTTACCAAGGTCAACACAAGCACTTATTATTTGACTCAAAGAAGTGAATTTCAGGACTACTGATTTTTTTTTAAATTAAGAATTGTACTATGTACATTTCACAGAAGTAAAGATTGAGAGAACACATTTCATATGGCAATAAGCTCACAGTACACTGAAAAGTATTGAAGGTAGTCATGCCCTAGGGACTAAACCTTCCTTATAGGGTATATAAAATGTAAATATGACTAACCAGTTAAATAAATGTACATTTTACTTGTATTTATTTTCCATCATTTTGCCATTTTCCTCTGACAATTTAACTTGGCCGTGTATCCAGTGGAAACAAAAGAGTTAATTTTTATGACTGGACTAAACTGAAGTCTAAACGTCGATATTAGAACTTTGGAGATAGGGGCGCTGGGTGGCTCAGTCGGTCAAGCGTCCAGCTTTGGCTCAGGTCATGATCTCGCGGTTTGTAAGTTTGAGCCCAACGTCAGGCTTTGTGCTGACAGCTCAGAGCCTGGAGCCTGCTTTGGATTCTGTGTCTCCTTCTCTCTCTGCCCCTCTCCTCCTTGCTCTCTCTCTCTCAAAAATAAACAAACAAATAGAACTTTGGAGATAGAAGGAACTTTATATTACATAGTCTACCCACGTCATTTTACAGAAGTGGAAGCGAGTCCAGGGAAAGGGTATGCAGCATCAGTGTTTGGTAATGGCTAGATTAGAACAGAGAGGTCTCCAAAGACATTGATCATTAGGGTCCATCCTGGTTGAGGCAGCACTCCTGCTGCTAAACTCCAAGAGGGTTTGTTTTCTGTGTCACATTTCAAGATACTTTTCATCTGGATATTTGTCATTGTTCAACCCATATTTACCATTACTTGTTAAATTCATCTACTAGTTTCTTAGCTTGTGGAGTAAGTCTTACTGGCTTGCATTTCTTGGTGTCTCATATAGTTTCAAGCCATTTAGATATGTAATAGATAAATTAGTGAATTTGTTGAGCAAATAAATGTGTGTTTTTACCATTACTGAGATGACAGAGAAGTTGGTACATCTTGATCATTACCAAGAAAAATACACCATATACTAGACAGGGCCGACAAAGATATTAATATAAAGAATAATTAGTTTAACCTTTTAAATTCTAACAGGATCCACTTAGCTATTAATATTACCATCAGTAATTTTAGTAACTACTTTATTGAGGTGTAATTCACACACTTAGCCATTTACCTGTATAAAGTGTACAATTCAGGAGGTATTTAGTATATTTTGTAGAGTTGTGCAGCCAATACCACGGTCAATTTTAAAACATTTTCATCATCTCCCCCAAAGCCCTGTACCCATTAGCAGTTACTTTCTTTTTCCCTTTCACGCACTGTCCCTCCTTCCCCCAACCCAAGGCAATCACTGATTTTCTGTCTCTGTAGATTTGCCCATTCTAGATAGTCTGTATCAATAGAATTATATATCTGGTCTTTTGTGACTGAATTCTTTACTGAGAATGAGTTTTTCAAGGTTCATCCGCATTGTAGAGTGTATCAATACTTCATTTCCTTGTATTGCTGGATGATACTCCATTGTGCGGATATACTAGACTTTATTAATCCACTCATTAGTTGGTAGACATTTGTGTTGTTTTCACTTTTTGAACGTTACACCATTGTTATGAATAATGCTGCTGCTGTGAATATTTGTGTACAGGTTTTTGTGTGGCTATATGTTTTCAGTTCTCCACATATATTGTACAACTAGAATTGTTGGGTCATATGGTAATTTGATGTTTAACCTTTAGAGGAGCTGCCAAACTGTTTTTGCAAAAGCAGCTGCGCCATTTACAGCAGCAGTGTATAAGGGTTCCAGTTTCTTTACATTATCAGAAACACTTGGTATTAGATGTCTTTTTGATTATAGCTATCCTAGTAGGTGTTAAACGCTATCTCATTATGGTTTCGAATTGTACATATTTCCCTGATAGCTAATATTATTGGGTATCTTTTCATGTGCTTGTTGGCCACTTGTATATCTTCTTTGGAGAAATGGCTACTCAGATCCTTTGTCCATTTTCAGTTGGGTTGTTTGGTCTATCCTTGTTGTTGGGTTGTAATTCTTTATATATTCCAGATATAGAAACCCCTGATCAGATAATGATTTGCAGATATTCCCTCCAATTCTGTAGGTTGCCTTTTCCCTTTCTTTTTTTTTTTTTTTAATTTTTTAAAAAATTTATTTATTTTTGAAAGAGCATGAAAGGGAGGGGCAGAAAGAGAGGGAGACGGAGTATCTGAAGCAGGCTCCAGGCTCTGAGCTGTCAGCACAGAGCCTGCTGTGGGGCTCAGACCCACAAACTATGAGATCATGACTTGAGCCGAAGTTGGATGTTTAAGCAACTGAGCCACCCAGGTGCCCCTGTCTTTTCCCCTTCTTGATTGTGTCCTTTGCAACACAAAAGCTTTACATTTTAATTAAGTCTAATTTACCTACTTTGTTCCATTTCTTACACTTTCGTGTCACATCTAAGAAACCGTGTTGTAATTCAAGGTAATGAACGTTTACACGTGTTTTTTTCTGAGCGTTTTACAGTCTGAATTCTTACATTTAGGCTAATTTTTGAGTTATTTTTTTCTGTACATTGTGAGATAGAGGCTCCACTTCATTCTTTTGCCTGTGGATATCCACTTGTCCTGGCACTATTTGTTGAACAGATCATTCTTGTCTTATTGAATTGTCTTGGCATCCTTGTCAAAAATCAGTTGACTGTACATTTGAGGGTTTATTTTTGAACTCTGAATTCTAACACACTGATCTATCTATACTATGCCAGTACCACACTGTCTTCATGATTATAAGTTTGTAGTATGTTTTGAAATTCGGAATTTAGGTCCTCCAACTCTATTCTTCCTTTTCAAGACTGCTTCAACTATTCTGAGACCCTAGAATTTCTGCATAAGTTTTCAGATCAGCCTGTGAGTTTCTGTAAAGAAGCCCATTGGAATTTTGATAGGAATTGCCTTGAATCTGTAGAACAATTTCATGGGTCATCTTAATGTGAAGTCTATCAGTCAGTGAACCTGGGATGTTTTCCTATTTATTTACCTCTGCAATTTCTTTCAATAGTGTTGTTTAGTTTTCAGAATGTAATTTTTACGTTTCTTTTGTTAGATGTATTCCTAAATATTGTTTTTTTGATGCTGTTATTGAAATTATTTTCTTAATTTCACTTTTTAATTGTTCATTCCTAGTATATAGAAATAAGATGGTTTTTATACAGTGATCTTGTGTCCCATAAACTTGCAAAACACATAATTTTAATAGTTTCTAGTTACTTCCTTAGGATGTTTATATACAAAATCATGTCATCTGCAAATAGAGATAATAACATTTCTTCCTTTCCCATCTAGATTTTATTTCATTTTCTCGACCAATTGCCCTGTCTAGAACCTCCAGTATATGCTGAATAGAAGGGACAAGAGTGGACATCCTTGTCTTGTTCATTATCTTAGGGGGGGAAGCTTTAAGTTTTTTATCATTAGGTATGACAGTATCTACAGATTTTTCATGGATGCTCTTTATATTCCTAGTTTTTTGACGTTTTTTTCCATTGATACTCTAGTTGGTTAGTGATTTCCTCCCCTTAGTTGGTAGCTTTAGAAATCTGTGCTTTGACAAATACAGCAATATGCTTTCCTTGTGTTTATCTCTTAAATGGTAATTGATAGTTTCTTTAACTGATAAAAAGAACTTAATGGAGAGGAAGAATTCCTTTATAAAAATGTTAATATTTTTTATTTTTTTTTTTTAAGTTTCTTTATTTTGAGATTGAGAGTGAAAGAGAGAGTGCGTGCCTGAGTTGGGGAGGGGCAGAGAGAGAGATGGAGAGAGAGAGAATCCCAAGCAGCCCCACACTGCCAGTGCCGCTGGAGCCCAATGTGGGGCTGAAACTCACGAGCCTCGAGATCATAAGCTGAGCTGAAATCAAGAGCTTAACTGACTGAGTCACCCAGGTTCCCCTATCGATATTTTTTAAAAGCACATCACTAGGCTTTAGTTTTTCTATCTAAAATTATGAAACCTTCCAGTTTTCTAGCTTTTTATCTTTCCAAAGTATGTGGAGCAGCTTTTATGAATGGTGGTAGTAGGGGTACATTTACTTCCTTATCTGATTTTTGAGTGACTTTTTTCTTCATTGATTTTTTATATTAAAATAATTAGTAAAGGGGCACCTGGGTGGCTCAGTCGGTTAAACGTCCGACTTCAACTCAGGTCATGATCTCGCGGTCCGTGAGTTCGAGCCCCACATCGGGCTCTGGGCTGACAGCTCAGAGCCTGGAGCCTGCTTCGGATTCTGTGTCTCCCTCTCTCTCTGTCTCAAAAATAAATAAACGTTAAAAAAAAATAATAAAAATAAATAAAATAGTAAAAATATGCCCTGTTCATTTATTTTTGTTTCATTGATTCTTTTATTTTTCTTTTCAAATTTTTATTTAAATTCCAGTTAGTTAACATACAGTGCAATATTGGTTTCAGGAATAGAATTCACTGATTCATCACTTACATACAACACCCAGTGCTCATCATACCAAGTGCCCTCCTTAATACCTATCACCCATCTAGCCCATGCCCCACACTCCTCCCTCCATCAACCCTCAGTTCTCTATCTTTAAGATTCTCTTATGGTTTGTTTTCCACTCTGTTTTTTCTTTTTTTCCCCTTCCCATATGTTCATCCGTTTTGTTTCTTAAATTCCACATGAATGAATGAAATAATTTGGTATTTGTCATTCTCTGACAGACTTACTTCGTTTAGCATTATATACTCTGTCTCCATCCACATTGTTGCAAATGGCAAGATTTCATTCTCTTTGATGGCTGAGTAATAGTCCATTGTACATGTATACCATATCTTCTGTATCCATTCATCAATCAATGGACATTTGGGCTCTCTCCATAGTTTGGCTATTGTTGATAATGCTTCTATAAACATCAGGGTGCGTGTACCCGTTAGATTCTGTACTTTGTATCCTTTGGGTAAATATCTAGTAGTTCTATTTTTAACTTTTTGAGGAACCTCCATCCTGTTTTCCAGAGTGGCTGTACCAGTTTGCATTCCCACCAACAGTGCAAGAAGGTTCCCCTGTCTCCACATCCTCACCAACACTTGTTATTTCTTGTGTTGTTAATTTTAACCATTCTTTCTGGTGTGAAGTGGTATCTCAATATGGTTTTGATTTGCATTTCACCGATGATTAGGTATGTTGAGCATCTTTTCTTTTAGCCATCTGGACATCTTTGGAAAAATATCTATTGGGGCATTTGGGTGGCTCAGTTGATTAAGCGACTGACTCTCGATTTCACCTCAGGTCATGATCTCATGGTTCATGAGATTGAGCCTTGCATCGGGCTTTGTGCTGACAGCCTGGAGCCTGCTTGGGATCCTCTCTCTTCCTCTCTCTCCCTTTCTCTCTGTCCCTCCCCCACTTGTGTGCACATTCTGTTTCTCAAAATAAATAAACATTATCTTTAAAGAAAAGTGTCAGGGGTGCCTGGGTGGCTCAGTCGGTAAGCGTCCAACTTCAGTTCAGGTCATGACCTCACGGTTCATGGGTTCGAGCCCTGCATCAGGCTCTGTGCTGACAGCTCAGAGCCTGGAGCCTGCTTCAGATTCTGTGTCTCTCTCTCTCTCTCCTCCTCCCCCACTCACACTCTGTCTCTCAAAAATAAATAAACATTAAAAAAAATTTTACAAAGAAAAGTGTTGGAGCACCTGGGTGGCTCAGTTGGTTGAGTGTTCAACTTCAGCTCAGGTCATGATCTTATGGTTCGCGAGTTTGAGCCCCACATCAGGCTCTGTGCTGACAGCTCAGAGCCTGGAGCCTGCTTCAGATTCTGTGTCTCCCTCTCTTTCTGCCCTTCTCCCACTCATGCTGTGTCTCTCTCTCTCAAAAATAAATAAACATTAAAAAAAAAACTGGAAGAAGAAGAAAAATGTCTGTTCATGTCTTCTCATTTTTTTTTTAACTGGCTGATTTGTTTTTTGGGTGTTGAGTTTGATAAGTTCTTTATAGAGTTTGGTTATTAACCCTTTATCAGATATGTCATTTGCAGATACCTTCTCCCATTCTGCATGCTGCCTTTCAGTTTTGTTGATTGTTTCCTTCGCCATGCAGAAGATTTTTATCTTGATGAAGTCTCAATAATTCATCTTGGCTTTTGTTTCCCTTTTCTATGGCGAGGTGTCTGATAAGAAGTTGCTCCGGCTAAGGTCAAAGAGGTTTCTACTTGTGTTCTCCTCTAGGATTTTGATGGTTTCCTGTCTCACATTTAGGTCTTTACCCACTTTGAACTTATTTTTGTGTATGGTGTAAGAAAGTGGCCCAGTTTCATTCTCCTGCATGTTGTCCAGTTTTCCCAACACCATTTGTTGAAGAGACTGCCTTTTTTCCATTGAATATTCTTTCCTGCTTTGTCAAAGATGAGTTGACCATATAGTTGTGAGTCCATTTATGGGTTTTCTATTCTGTTCCATTGATCTGTGTGTCTGTTTTTGTGGCAGTACCATACTGTCTTGATGATTAAAGCTTTGTAATATACCTTGAAGTCCACAATCATGATGCCTCCAGATTTGCTTTTCTTTTTCAGGATTATTTTGGACATTCGGGATTTTTTGTGGTTCCATACAAATTTTAGGATTGTTTATTCGAGCTCTGTGCAAAATGCTAGTGGTATTTTAATAAGGATTGCCTTAAATGTGTCAATTGCTTTGGGTAGCATAGATATTTTAACAATGTTTATTCTTCCAATCCATGAGCATGGAATGTTTTTCCCTTTCTTTGTGTCCTCTTCAGTTTCTTTCATAAATGTTCTTTAGTTTTCAGAGTTGACATCTTTTACCTCTTTGGTTAGGTTTATTCCTAGGTATCGAATGGCTTTTGGTGCAATTGTAAATGGATCAATTCCTTGATTCTTTCTCTGCTGCTTCATTGTTGGTGTTTAGAAATGCAGCAGATTTCTGTACATTGATTTTATTTCCTGTGATTTTGCTGAATTCATGTATTAATTAGTTCTAGCAATTCTTTGGTGGAGTCTTTCAGGTTTTCTACATTGAGTATCTTGTTGTCTGCAAATAGTGAAAGTTTGACTTCCTCCTTGCAGATTTTATTTTATTTCTTTTTGTTATTTGATTACTGAGGCTAAGACTTCCACCACTGTATTAAATAGTAATGGTGAGAGAGGACATCACTGTCGGTAGGGGAAAAGCTTTCTGTTTTCCTCCATTGAGGATGCTATTAGCTGTGAGTTTTTTGTATATGGCCTTCATGATGTTGAGGTATGTTCCTTCTATCCCTACTTTGTTGAGGGTTTTTATTAAGAATGGATGCTGTGTTTTGTCAAATGCTTTTTCTGCATCTTCTGAGAGGATCATATGGTTCTTATCCTTCTATTATTAATGTGGTGTATCACGTTGATCGATTTGTGAATATTGAACCAGCCCTGCAACCCAAGAATAAATCCCATTTGATCATGGTGAATAATTCTTTTAATGTACCATTGGATTCAGTTTGCTAGTATCTTCTTCAGAATTTGTGTATCCATGTTCATTGGGGATATTGTCCTGTAATTCTTTTTAGTGGGTTCTTTGGTTTTGGAATCAAGGTAATGTTGGCCTTGTAGAAGAGGTTTAGAATTTTTCCTTTCATTTCCATTTTTTTGAAACAATTTGAAAAGAATAGGTATTAACTCTTCTTTAAATGTCTGATAAAATTCCCCTGCAAAGCCATGTGGCCCTGGATTTTTGTTTGTTGGGAGATTTTTGATTACTGATTCAGTTTTTTAGCTGGTTATGGGTTTGTTGAAATCTATTTCCTCTGTTTCAGTTTGGTAGTTTGTATGTTTTTAGGAATTTGTCCATTTCTTCAAGATTGCCCACTTTGTGGACATATAATTTTTCATAATATTCTCTTATAATTGTATTTCTGTGATGTTGATTGTGATCTCTCCTCTTTCATTCATGATTTTATCTGTTTGGGTCCTTTCTCTTTTCTTTTTGATAAGTCTGGCTAGAGGTTTATTAATTATTAATTGTTTCTAAGAACCAGCTCTTAGTTTCATTGATGTGTTCTACTGTTTTTTGTTTATTCATTTATTTCTATATCACTTATTTTTGTTCTAGTCTTTATTATTTCCATTCTTTCGCTGGCTTTAGGCTGTTTTATTGCTGTTCCTCTTCTCGCTCCTTTAGGTGTGAGGTTAGGTGGTGTATTTATTATTTCCCTTCTTCTGATGGTTTTAGGCTTTATTTCCTGTTCCTTTTCAAGTTTTATAGGGTTGTGGTTTGAAAATAATGTGTGGTATGGTCTCAGTCTTTTTGTACTTGTCGAGGGCTGATTTGTGACCCAGTATGTGATCTGTTCTGGAAAATGTTTCAAGTGCATTCAAAAAGAATGTGTATTCTGCTGCTTTAGGATGAAATGTTCTGAATATGCTGTGAAGTCCGTCCCACCCCATGTGTCATTGAAAGCCATTGTTTCCTTGTTGATTTTCTGCTTCACTGATGTGTCCATTGTTGTAAGTGGGGAGTTAAAGTCCCCTGCTACTATTGTATTATCAATGAGTTTCTTTATGTTTGTGATTAATTGATTTAAATATTTGGGTGCTGCCACATTGGGGACATAAATATTTACAATTGTTAGGTCTTCTGCATGGATAGACCCCTTAATTATGATGTAATGCCCTTTGACATCTCTTATTACAGTCTTTGTTTTAAAATCTAGTTTGTCTATAGCTGCTCCAGCTTTTTTTTGACATGCATTAGCATGCTAGATGGTTCTCCATCCCCTCACTTTCTGCTGGTGTCTTTAGGTCTAAAATGAGTTATAGGCAGCATGTAGATGGATCTTGGTTTTTTTTGTTTTTTTTTTTTTTTATCCATTCTGATACCCTATGTCTTTTGATTGGCGCTTTTAATCCATTTATATTCAGAGTGATTGTTGATAGGTATGAATTTAGTGCCTTTGTGTTACCTGTAAAACTGGCATTTCTGGTGATGTTCTCTGTTCCTCTCTAGTCTTTGTTGGTTTTGGTCTTTTTTCCCCCCCACTCAGTCCCCTTTAGTATTTCTTGCAGGGCTGGTTTAGTGGTAACAAACTCATTTAGTTTTTGTCTGGAAAACTCTTTATCTCTTCCTCTATTCTGAATGACAGCCTTGCTGAATAAAGTATTCTTGGCTGCATTTTTTCCCATTCAGCACGTTGAATATATCCTGCTATTCCCTTCTGGCCTGCCAAGTTTCTGTGGACAAATCTGCTTCAAATCTGATCTCTCTTCCCTTGTAGGTTAAAGACTTTTTTTCCTGGTTGCTTTTAGGATTCTTTCCTTTTTCTCTGTTTTTTGTGAATTTGACTATATGTTTAGGTGATGGCCAGTTTTTTGTTTTTAATTAAATGGAAGTTCTCTCTACTCCTTGGATTTCAGTGTATGTGTCCTTTCCCGGAATAGGGAAGTTTTTAGCCACAATTTGCTCAAATAAGCCTTCTGCTCCTTTTCCTCTTCATCTTTTGGGACTCCTGTGATATGAATATTATGTTTTAAGAAGTTGCTGAATTCCCTAAGTCTACCTTTGTGGTCTAATACCTTTGTTTCCCTCTTCTTTTCAGCTTCATTATTTTCATAATTTTTTCTTCTCTATCACTGATTTGTTCCTCTGCTTTATCCATCCTCATTGTTATGAGGGTTTGCATCTCAGTTTTCACATTTTTAATTTCAGCCTGACTAGATTTTCATTCTTTTACCTCTGCCCAAAGTCATTCTTTGGTGGCTTCTGTGTTTTTTTCAAGCGCAGCTTTAATTCTAGTTCAGACATCTTACTTATATCTATATTGATTAAATCCCTGGCCGTAATTTCTACTTTCTGTTCTTTTTTTCTTTTTTTTAAAGTTTTTTCTTTGTTTTTGAGAGAGAGAGAGAGAGAGAGCGAGAGAGCGCGTGCTGGGAAGCAAGCAGGGGAGGGTCAGAGGGAAGGAGAGAATCCCAAGCAGGCTCTGCAGTGTCAGCACAGAGCCCAATATGGGACTTCAACTCACAAACCATGAGATCATGACCTGAGGTGAAATCAAGAATCAGACACATAACCAACTGAGCCACCCAGGTGCCCCTCTACTTTCTGTTCTTTCTTTTGGGGTGAATTCCTCCATGTTGTCATTTTGTCCAGGGGTAAAACAAAAACAAAGACAAAAGCAACTAGCTCCTAAGTGTGTTTTGGTCTGCTTGGTAAAAGAAGCTAGATCCAGAAAATAACAGGAAAAACTATATAGTTTATACTTTAAATAGTAAAAATAAATAATAAAAAATAAAAAGGAAGCTGGATCCTATTTCCTTAGAGCTAAAGCCTTGTAGCACCCTATAATCAGTAGACTTGGTATCTGCCAGTGATTTTTGCTGGTCTTCTGGAAGAAGGGCTCTTGTGCTGTTTCTCAGGTGTTCTTGCCCTAGTGGAGATGCTGTCTGCAGGGTGTGTCCGGGCAGGGCTTGGTGTAACGGCTCCAGTCTCCACTTGGTGGCTCTGTTTAGCTCACTGAGGTGGGTCAGTGCTGGTGGGCAGAGGGTGAAAATGACTTTGCCATGCTCTCTTGCCTCCAGAGTGGGGAGCTCGTGCCCACCACTCCTCAGGAAGCCCTCACAGAAGAGCAGTCACCCCTCCTGTGTCCCTGGATTCTGTCAGATCCCCACCTTCACCCTGTATCCAAGCTGTCTGCCTGGCAGGCTGCATAGCCCTCCTGTGTTTTATCTCAGATGTGGCTGTGTTTCAAACTTCTGAACTTTAGAGACCCCCACAGTCTAACCCTGTGCTTATCCCCAGGGGGAGGGTCTCCTCCACACTGTGGCCGGTGCCAGTCTGTCCTAGAAAACGGTGGCACAGCGGTTCAGAGTTTATGGTAGATCACAGCACAAAGTCAGCACCTAGGTTTGCTGCCCTCAGCTGGTGTCTTTGTTCCTATGCTGGTGAGCAGGGCATCTCAATGGTGCCTGCTAGGTCTTTTGCCCCTGAGGAAACCATATCACCTCTGCCAAATGCACTTTCAAGCAGAGAAACTCTTCCTTCATGTGACCCAGGGGATCCTTAAACCATACTGCCTGCTACCTGCCCTCCTTCCCCACCAGAGCACTGCCAGGCCTAACCCTGGCAGTAGCATGGACCTCCCAACCTTCAGACTCTGCATTCTGCTATGATAAAAAACTTGAAATATTTAAACCCTCTCCTGTTTCCCAGTCAGTAGTTTTAGGGAAGAATTTTTTTGTGTGTAATCCCCTGCACGTGTTTTCATAATTTTTCTTTCTCTCTCGCTCCTCTCTTGCTCCCTCCCCTCTGCAACTCCTGTGCCTCTTTTCTCCCTCAAATCAACTCCACAGTTGTTATCTTCCACAAGGTAGTCATTTTTTCTGCTTGTAGATTTGCAGCTTTGTTCTCTGAGTCCTCAGATCAATTTCTTGGGTGTTTAGAATGATTTGATATTTATGTTGCTATGTTCTAGGGAAGAGGTAAGCTAAGGGTTGTCCTACTCTTCCACCATCTAAACCCTTCCTTTTTTATAAAAGATTAAGGATTTTCAAAAAGTAGGTAGGGGCGCTTGGGTGGCCCAGTCAGTTAAGTGTCCAACTTTGTTTCAGGTCATGAGCTCAAAGTGTGTGAGTTTGAGCCCCCTGTTGGGCTGTGGTGCTGACAGCTCAGAGCCTGGAGCCTGCTTCAGATTCTGTCTCCCTCTCTCTGCCCTTCCCCCACTTGTGCACTCTCTCTCTCTCTCTCTCTCTCTCTCTCTCTCTTTCTCTCTCAAAAATAAATTTAAAACATTAAAAAAACCTAAAAAGAGATACTGGATAAATCACATTATTTTAGTGAATATAAAGCATGTTCTTTCTGTAAATAGAAATAGACATAAAAAATTATTCATTTCACATAACTGATTTCTAGTGTGATTATTACTCCATAAGAGTCATCAGATATATTTCCTTATTGCATCATAGAAATGTTAGTTTGTGATTATCTTAAATCATCTGTTATGTGATCAATACTTGTTTTGTGTCAGTAGTGTTCTTCCTGGTTTATAACATAGTGCAGGTATTTGTGGATGCGTGTAGTCTAAGTGAGTTTTGGGCTTATTTGTACATTAACCTTTAAGCAACATAGGGATGTTATAATCATATTATGGGACACTTTAAAGGCTACCTATGCATATAAATTAGAAAATTAAGTCACAAGCTAAATTAAGCCAAATTTTTTCAGTCTTTGTTACCTTGGGCACCAAAGAGGGTCTTTATGTTTTGCTTCAATTTTTGATTTTCACCAGTAGAAATTCTTCATGATAATTAATAAGAAACCTTAAACATAAGCATAGAAAGAAATTTTCTTCCTAGTAGCCTTGGAATCTATAACATGAAATTAATCAAAAAGCATTTAATAAAAGAGTCTTTAGAAAGTATATTTAATCTTTTGGCTTAATAGTTTCTTGTGATTAGATCATTCTAGGGTATGCTTTACTCACAAACTAAGGTACTATTAAAGAGACCACCTAAGGCCTCTCTGGCTCTACGAAATAATAGATTTTTTTCTTTGGATATATAGAAAATCAATACTGATATTTATTAAATTATGTGAAGAACGATATCACTGGGTATTATCTGAGTCCAAGGAACACTGGGATTATATAATATGCCTGCTGGATAGTTTTTTTTATAAAGTCAGAAAAGATCAGTTCTCCAAGTTGGATTTTTTCTTCTGAGAAGAAAGCCAATTTTCCTTGGCTGACTGATGATTTCTGTGGCCATCTTTAGTTTTGGAGCTTAGTGGAGTCACCATTTCCTGTGGAAGAAGTTCTGCAGTTTATCCAATAGAAACCACGCAAAGAGCCCCTGACTGAGAGAGCGTAACTAACATGGAAGAAACTTGACAGTTTTAAGATACCTAATCTTCACAGTTTCAACTTTGAAGAGTCCAAAGAAGTGGAACCTTTCAAGAAGATACTTGACTCTTAGAGTTCCTTTTTATTCTTAGATAGCATTTAAGATATTTCCATGTAGCATAAGAAAGAAATGTTTTTTTCCTTTGGCAAAATCCTATTATATGGGCATACCTTGTTTTATTGGAGTTTGCTTTATTGCACTTACTAGATAACCCCCCCCTTTTTTTTTTTTTTTTTACAAATTGAAGGTCTGTGGCAACCCTAATTGAACAAGTCCATTTGGCACTGTTTTTTCAACAGCATTTGCTCACATCATGCATCTTTGTAATATTTTGGCAATTCTCTCAATATTGCAAACTTTTCATCATTATTTGAATTTCTGCAATCTCACAATCAAATTTTAACAGTTGAGGAGTTGCTTCTTATGGACGAGTAAAGAAAGTGGTTTCTTGAGATGGAATCTACTCCTGGAGAAGATGCTGTCAAGATTATTCAAGTGACACCAAAGGATTTAGAGTATGACATAAACTAAGTGATAAAGCAACAATAGGATTTGAGAGGACTGACTCCAATTTTGAAAGAAGTTCTATGCTTCAATGCTATCAAACAATATCACAAGCTACAGAGAATTTGTTGGTGAAAGGAAGAGTCAGTTACTACAGCCGACTTTGTTGTCTCATTTTAAGAAATTGCCACAGCCACCGCAACCTTCAGCACCCACCACCCTGATCAGTCAGCGGCCATCAACATTGAGGCAAGACCCTCTACTAGCAAAAAGATTGCAATTTTCTGGAAAGCTCAGATGATAGCATTTTTTAGCAATAAAGTATTTCTTAATTGAGATATGTACAATTTTTTAGACATACTGCTATGGTGCACTTAACAGACTACAGTATAGTGTAAACATAACGTTTATATGCCCTGAGACACACACACAAAAACTCATTTGACTCACTTTATTGTGATAGTCACTTTATTGTGGTGGTCTGAAACTGAATCCTCAGTATCTCCAAGGTATGCCTGTCCTTTGCTCCACTTAATTTTTGGAAGACTTAAGAGCCCTTCATGAGGAAAAATTCCTGTTTCTTGAGAATCCCAACAGCTACTATTCCTGATACAAAAGAATGGAAAAGAAGTAACCTAACTTGTGAAATAGAACTGTTTATAGGTGTCATTTCCTTAAGACTTAACATAGCCATTTTCCTACGTGTAATCTGTTACTCCTATCTTGGTCCATTTCTTTTGTTGTCATATATGAAAACTTTACTCCCCACCTCACAGGGATGTTGTGAGGCAAATTTTAAATGTTCCTAAGAAAAGTGTAGAATTAATAACTCTTGACTGTTTCTTTGTTGGTAGTTTCTATAATTATAAAATTTTGTTTATTTTTCAATTTACAAGTGTTTTTTATAGTTATAAATGGATAGTAGGTATATTAAAATGGAAGTAAGATAATGAAATTGTAATTGATTTATCAATGAATATCCTTGTATAATTTAAATGAAATGTTGCACTGATTTTATTTTTAAAAGAGCTTTTATATCATTTTAATTAAAGAAAAGCTAAAGTAAGTGTCTTGTTTCCCCTTTTATTTGAGATCTAGTTATTCATACCTCTTAGAAAAAAGGTAACCCAATTCATTAAATTCTAATGAAAAGAAAATGAAAACTACAATGAAATAGATACAAGTTTAAAAAAAAAGTGAAAATCTTGAAACAAAGTCGAAGCTTAAAGATGCCTAGAATTAGCTTTGTTAAAAGCTGAGTAAGCTCTGTGTTATTAGATAGAGGTGAAATTTTACTAACACTTTGATTAAAAATAAGATTATTATGATAATAGAAATTTGAGGGGCGCCTGGGTGGCTCAGTTGGTTAGGCGTCCAACTTTGGCTCAGGTCATGATCTCATAGTTCGTGAGTTCAAGCCCCTACCCGGATTCTGTGCTGAGAGCTCAGAGCCTGGAGCCTGCTTCGGATTCTGTGTGTGTGTGTGTGTGTGTGTGTGTGTGTGTGTGTGTGTGTGTCTGCCCCTCCCCCACTCACAGTCTGTCTCTGTCTCTCAAAAATAAATAAACATAAAAAAAAAATTGATAAGCACTTGCTTCATATGACAGCAAAAGAGTCAGAAAGAAAATTTGCATTAAGGAAAATGAGTTAAAATTCATGCATAGAAAATTCTTGATAGCCTGCAGAATTTGGTTTCATCTGTACAATTCTATTTTCGTGACATATTTTGGGAAGTAATTATATAATGTTTTCTCTTTCACATAAATCAACCCGAGTTTTGTAAGCCAAAGCTTAGTTACAGCACATGAATTATCAGTTAGTTAATGGCTCCCAGAATGAAGGTTTAAAATCATTATCAAATGTCTACTTCTGCTTTGTTCTTACTATCATAGAATCAAAAGACAAGTTAATTCAAAGTGAATTTAGGGATTCAAGTTTATAATCTTTATTTGTAAACAAATAACTTAGGAAATATTTTCTAAATTACCATATTATTTAAATGCTTGTTTTATAATTTATTCTATATGCTTTAAAAAGGAGAATGGATATATAGTCCTAGGTTAAAAATGCTGGGATTAAGAAAGCACTTGACATCACAGTGTTGTATTTTTGTATGCCTCACTTTTAAAACATGTAATAGCTTTAGATGAGCCTTTCCACTTGTCTCTGCCAGTCTGCTCCTAGTGTCATATGTACCACAGAATTCACTTATGTTGTGTAATTTGTTTAACTTCTGTAGGGGTGGGAACTATACAAGGGACTTTTTGTTGTTGTTGTTTATTTTTGAGAGAAAGAGAAAGACAGACAAAGGGTGAGTGGGGGAGGGACAGAGGGAGACGGAGACACAGAATCTGAAGCAGGCTCTAGATTCTGAGCTGTTAGTACAGAGCCCAATGCAGGGCTCGAACCCATAAAGAGTGAGATCATGACCTGAGCCGAAGTTGGATGCCCAACCAAGCCACCCAGGCGCCCCAGAACTTTTCTTTAGCTAATTCAGTTTGTCCCTGTAATTCTTCCCTCTTTTAATAGTTTCATAGTTTGCTCTCATTTAAGATTTATGTAGTAGATATGCATTCATATCTGATAGGAATGGTATAAATTGGTTCATTGTGTATTATTGAGCAGTGGTATAAAGTGTATCATTCTTTGTCTAGTTTAATGCTCATATGTTTGATTACTGCAGCAAGAATAATACTTTGAAAATTCTAACCTCAGAGTAATGAGAAAAATTCGATGTGAACAGTGAGCTAGTTTGAGGGTAATAATGAAATTATTGATAACATTTTATGGATAATAAGCACTTATAAAAATAGAGCCCCTTTCAAAATAATTCTGGGAGCGCCTGAGTGTCTCAGTCAGTTAAGCATCCCAACTTCAGCTCCGATCATGATCTCTTGGTTCGTGGCTTCGAGCCCCTCATTGGACTCTGCACTGAAAGTGTGGAACCTTCTTGGGATTCTCTCTTCTTCTGTCTCTGCCCCTGTCCCATTCTCTCTCTCTCTTTTTCTCAAAATAAATAAATTAAACAAAAAAACAAGAAAACTAAAATTAAAAAATAATTACAATTCTGAACCTGACTTCCATTGCCCCTACATATTTTTTGACACCAAAAATGGAATCTAATACTGATATGATAGCATTTAATATGTCTACTCTCCTAGCCAATCTGTCATAGGAAGCACATATTAAAAGTTGGTGACCATGTGCCACAGAAATAATGGAGAAATACAACAGAATTAGTCATTATCTTAACAGTATTATTACTTATCCTTAAAATTTAGAAGGTCTATGTTGTATCAGTGCCATTTTACTATGAAAACAGTTTGTAGAATGAATGCATGCTGAGCTTGATGTAGTTCGATAGAGAATAATTTCGTGGGAGGAACTATGAATAACATAATGGTTTTGAGATCATTGTATTGATTTCTAAAAATAAAATACATTCTCATTATCCTATCCCTCTCAGAAATAAAGGGGTGAACTTGGATTTTCCTGGCTGTCCTGCCAGCAGTATTCATTTTAGGCGAATTACATCAACTCTCTAAGCTGGTTTCGTCATCTGTAAAGTAAAAGAGAGGAGTAAATAATGATTTCTAAGTCTCTTTCTCTTGATTATCTTAAATGATCTTGCCTTAGTCCAGGAAATAAGAAAGATGTCCTCTTGTGATCTCCTGTGGCTGGGCATCGTTAAAAACATTGATAATGTTACTCTGCTACATAAAAGAATCTATTCTACACGTCAAATTAGCTATCTCTGTCTTAAGTAGAACATTAGGAAAAAGCAGTATAGTATCCTATGCTTTTGTGTTATGTGCACACATAACTGACATTATCTAACTTCCTTCCAGATGGCATTATAGATTCAAAATATGTGATCAGTCCATCAGTTATTACTTTTCAACAGTAGATTCATTTAAAATTAGAGCACTAGCATAGGAGACTACTGTCATAGAATGGATTGTTGTAATGGGATACATTTTTGAACTATAATGCCATCTAATAGCTAGACTTAGATTGAAACCCATAATGATAATTAAACCTTTTATACTTGGGAATGGAATTTAGCAGTATTAAATCATAAACACCAAACTGAAAGAAAGTTGCTGTATGTAGTCCCTCACTTTGAAACCTTCAGGTTTCAACCCCAGGAAAATGGTGTAGTCTGATATGCTCTCTTGGGAAAGTAAAATGTAAGAATAAGTGATATATTGCTGTTGCTGTACCTGGAAATAATAGCACAGGCATTAAGCACCTCAAATCTTGTTGTTGGATGTCCTACCTGTGAGTCATACCTCAAAGTCTAATATAAGTTCTAAACTAATTTATAGAAAGAAAACATTATACTCCAAAAAGCCAGAGAAGACTACTCCTTGCTTTTAACTCACTGAAGTTCAGTGATACCAATTGAGAGAGAAAGATCATCTTTGTTCTTTTGTATTCATTTTTCTTCCTGAAGAGATCATCTTGTGATAGTCTGTTTATTTCAGTTCAGAACTCTGAATGCCAGGCTGCGTGCACTATTCTTAGTACTTCTAAAGATTAGGTGATATAGTATATATGGAAATCTCTTCATTAAAGGGCCTAGGTGGCTTTATACTTAAAACTATGTTTTTATAATTTTTAATTTTTTAATCTATTTTCTTTTACACTTGTCTCATGAGAAGACGAACAGATATAATTTTGTTGTTTTCAGAAAACAAACTTGAGGTATAAGGAGGTTAGAGAATTTTTCTAAAACCTGCAGACACCAGAATTAGAATTTGACTCTAACCTTTGGCTTTTCTCCCCCAGTCTTCCCCTAATCTATCTTGAAGACATTTTAGTCTTCATATGGAAACCAAACTTGGAAGAGAGGGTAATTGACAAAATTCAGTCATTATTTGCCACAAAAATAGCTTATGAATCTTTAAATGTGTGGTTGAAATTCACCAATAAGTAGTAGCTCTGTAGGCATTTCATTTATTTGAGAACATGTTATGTATTGAGGTTAAGTCGATATGGTCATATTGATATTAAAGTTACTTACATTGACAACCATCTTAACAAGGTTTGGTGTGTAAGTTTGTGTGTGTAGTCATAGAATTATTGCTTGTAGAGTCTGCAGGAAGGGAAAATATTTAGGTAATCAGATTTGAATAATTTGTATTTGAAATTTGTACAGGAATTTGTATTGTACGTTTACTGTGTACTTATACATTATATGCTTTCTTTGCTCTTAAGTCTATTGATCTAGTAATGTAGTAAAGAATACAATCTGAGTGTTGACCAAGTAGCTGGCTAACGTGTTAATTCTCCTTAGAGCTAAGATTTATGTTTCCAGAACCATCATGGCATGAAGAAACATTTGAAACCCTTGTCCTATGAGTTCTCAGACCTGCATGGAATGGTCCTGACAACTTAACATCTAGAGAGTGCCCCTTAACAATAGTCATTTCTTGAGAACATCTAGATGAAACTTGTAAACAGCTGCAAAGATAATTTGCAAAATATGATCATAGTCTCTGAATAGTTAAAAAGTAGATTCTGAATTTTATTTGAAGGTGAAGAGGTTAAAAGTAGCTCTACTATAAACCTCTGATTCTAAAAACACAGCCAGAGGCTCAGAGCACCTGGAAGGCACAGTGACCTTTGTGAAGTGTTTATATGTATGTATATATACATGTATTATCACATGGATTAGAAATCATTAAACTAAAAATTATATGTGTAAAATCACAAGAGCCACACACAAAAACAATGTGTGGTCAAGCTAAGCATGACCAGCTGTTTCTGACAGTTATCCACATATAGGTTCATTTTAATACTCACTTGTTCAAAATCAAGAATTTATTGAGCATGTCTGTGAGTGAGGACAAAGTGAGTAAGATTGCCCTTGAAGAGTTTTGTGAGGCAGAAATATAAGCAGTTATGATAATGATCCCTGGGGTGCTCTGTAAGCCACGAAGAGCCCCATCTCTCTCCATTGCTACTAAAAACTCTCTCTAATCTCAGATCTCACACTTCACTTTCTTTTGACCTATTTGAGTACCAGGCACTGTGGATGCATCATTGAACAGGAGAGCGTTTTACTTCTCATGGTATTTAAACTTAAGTAGTAGGGGAGTAAGAAAAATAACTACTTAAATAACAGCATAATTACTGTTATGAAGAGTATCATGAAAGAAGAGATCAAAGGGAAAAGGAGAGGGCAGGTAGTGGTATGGCTGGTTCACAAGAGTAGGCCTCCTTGAGGACCACACATCACTCCTCCTTCCAGAGAATAGAAGTTGGCCTAGGAGAGAAGGAGGAGCATCCAGGCAGAGGGAGGGGAATCTGCTTGGGCCTTAAAGCTCCTAGGTGTTTAGTGATTTCATCTGAGGTCATGGTAATGACAAAGGAAAGACATGCTAGAGAAGGGGGAGCCTGGGTGGCTCAGTCAGTTGAGCATCTGACTCTTGATTTCAGCTTAGGTCATGATCTCACAGTTCGTGGATTCGAGCCCCACGTTGGGCTCTCTGCTGACAACACAGAGCCTGCTTAGGTTTCTCTCTCTGTCCCTCTCTGTCCTTCTCCCGCCCTCTCTCTCAAAATAAATAAATAAACTAAAGGGGAAAAAAAAAAAAAAAAACAACAAAAACCTAGAGAAAGACTGGCCTGGAAGAAAGTAAGGAGAAAAGTTTTACTTTGTAGCTTTGAGAGCAAAGGGATAGAAAGAAATCAAGATGTTTCTAGTCCACTAGCTTGTAAGCCTTTTGAGAATAAGAACCATGCTTATTCACCCTTGACATTGTCTGGTAGAGTGCTTGATACATAGATGTGCAATGAATATTTGATGAATCAGGTGACTGGTTAATTGTTCCTTATATATTTGATTTCTTCTTTTTCTTTTTTTTTTTTTTACAGTTAAGGTAGAAATTCCTTTGAGGATAAGAAAAATGTCATATAGGGGTGTCTGGGTGGCTCAATTAAGCGTCCAACTCGTGATTTCTGCTCAGGTCATGATCCCAGGGTCGTGGGATCAAGTCCCACATCAGGCTCTGTGTTGAGCTTGGAGCCTGCTTGGGATTCTCTGTTTCTCCCTCTTTCTCTGCCCCTCCCCTGCTTGCACATACTCTCTCTCAAAATAAGTATGCATTTGGAAAAAAGAAAATGTCATATACATTTATATATATCTCAAAAATACTAGGCCCATAAAAGCAATAAATACTATTGACTTAGCACTGATTGCTTGAAATAAATTCAAAAATTGTACAAACTGATAGCCTCTTTAGTTATCCAATAACCATTAAAATGCTAGCATCACATGACTAAATAAATTAGAAATGAAAATCTTAATGTAATAGACTAGCACGTCTTTGATTATTTTATCTTTTTTCTTCAAATAGAACCCAAGAGCCAGAATATATAAATGCCCAAATTTTATAAAAATTGTTATATGGTTCTCAGTTGCTAAAAATTTTAAGGAAGAAATACTTCTGATTGTTATAAATCCAGAATATCATTTAGCACTGTCTGCTAAGATCTTCTATGAGTATAGTGCTAAATGTATCAGTAAATAGAGTTGAAAATAATCTAAAATAATTTTTTTCCTTCTTGAATCTATTCACTTTTACAAAAAGGCATCTGAAAGAGTTAACTATACTCTGAAAATATCACCATTTAAAAAAATTTTTTTAAAAATCTTTATTTTTGAGAGAGACAGAGCATGAGTGGGGGAGGAGCAAAGAGAGTCAGGAAGACACAGAATCCAAATCAAGCTCCAAGCTCTGAGCTGTCAGCACAGAGCCTGATGCGAGGCTCAAACTCACAAGCTGTGAGATCATGACCTGAGCCGAAGTCGGATGCCCAACCACCTGAGCCTCCCAGGAACCCCTGAAAAGATCACCATTTTTAAGTTGCATATGTAGTTACCACAAGTCATGTCACTGTAATATAATTCTTGAAAAAACTTAGCATAGAAGCTAGCTTTCCAGATCTGTATTTACAGAGTCTCTCCAAAGTTTTTTGGTTGTTTTTTTTTTTTTTTTGTAGTTTTGAGAGATGTTTGAAAACAGCATTGTGTAAGTGTAAGGTATACAATGCGTCAACTTGATATACTTATATATTGAGACATGATTACCACCATAGCATTAGCTAACTTAACCTGTGTTTTGTCACATATTTACCATTTCCTTTTTTGTGGTGAGAACATTTAACATAATACTCTGTTAACAACTTTTAAGTATAGAATACAATATTATCAACTATAATCACTATGCTATATATTAGATCCACAGAATTTATTCATTGAATAGCTGGAAGGTTGTACTCTTTAACCAACATCTCAATCCCTTATTCCCCCATCCCTAGTTAACCACTAGTCTATTTCTATGCTTTTTTTTTTTTTTTTTGATTCCACATATAAGTGGTATCATACAGCAT
The DNA here is from genome assembly GCF_022837055.1 of Prionailurus viverrinus. Taxonomy (NCBI): domain Eukaryota; kingdom Metazoa; phylum Chordata; class Mammalia; order Carnivora; family Felidae; genus Prionailurus; species Prionailurus viverrinus. The sequence goes on along the minus strand of NW_025927642.1, from coordinate 47,979 downwards.
TTACATTTCTGTCTCTGACTTAATCCATTTATCAAAATGCCCTCAGGGCCCATCCATGTTGTTGCAGGCAGGATTTCTTTCTCGTAGCTGAGTAGTATTCCATTGTGTGTGTGTGTGTGTGTGTGTGTGTGTGTAGCATGTCTTTATCCATTCATCCACTGATAGACACTTAGGTTTTTTCCATATGCTGGCTTTTGTGAATAATCCTGTATTGGACATGTACTAAGTACTTAATTTCTTTTGTATAAGTCAGTGACAACCACACATATAATTTAACTAGTTGAATGGTGGGAAAAAAAATCACCAGTCATTACAAGCTCATAAAAAAGGACAGTTATATAAGGCGTTCACTCATATGGGTGAACTTAACGTATCTGATAAAAACTCTCAAACTTGGCATATGTGATTGAGGTAGTTTTCTGAAAGTTGTTAGTAAACCTTAGAAACATATTCTAGTACTAAGAGCCTAGTTTTAGTGGCATGTGCATTCATTTGTATAAAACAGCTTAGTAGGTATTAATAGAAGGGTGTGAAGTAGTTCCACAGATATTCACATTTATGTGTTATAAAATTATTTACTTTTCATGTAAATGTAAGCAAAACATGAGGTCATCCATCTCTGTAATATAAAGTTTTTGGTTTTGACTAGTGATGTGTATATCTAGTATTTTCATATCCTCGAAAAGAAATGCAAAGATCCCACTTTATTTTGTTTTTGAAGGTTTTTTTTTTTTTTTTTTTTTTTTCGAGAGAAATAGAGCACAAGTGGGGGAGGAGCAGAGAGAGAGGGAGACACAGAATCTGAAGCAGGCTTCAGGCTCTGAGCTGTCAGCACAGAGCCCAACATAGGGTTCGAACTAATGGACTGTGAGATCATGACCTGAGCTGAAGTCAGACGTTTAACTGACTGAGTCACCTAGGCATCTACAGAGAGACATCCTTATTTGTAACCATTCTCCACTCTGAAATATGTTGTGCACATTTTGCTATAATGTAGAAGGCCTTTCAAGCAACAACTTAAATCTGTTCAATTCTATACTTCATAAGACTGTCGGAGTGACATTTTCATTTCTGATCAATTTAATCTGATTATCACTGACTTCATATTCTAAACTAATGAAAAGTGATCAATTATTTTTCAGTGATCCTTGCATAGCATTGTCAACACCTTTATATATGACTATGTATAGTCAGTTGCAGATTATTTTTAAAGTAATAGAGCAGAGGAATAGCACATGTAAGAAACGACTGTGTAGTTGGAAAAATCTTTTTTTTAATGTTTATTTATTTTGAGAGAGAGAGAGCATGGGGGGAGAGGCAGAGAGAAGGGAGAGAGAGAATCCCTAGCAGGCTCCATGCTGTCAATGCAGAGCCTGATGCAAGACTCAGTCTCACAAACCATGTGATTGTGATCTGAGCCTACATCAAGAGTGTGATGCTTAACCAACTGAGCCACCCAGGAGCCCTTAGTTGGAAAACCCTTAAGGCAGGAATTGTAATTCAGGTCCTAGCTTTATTGTTGTTATATGGAAGACAGAAAGTTTCCATCTGTTAAAGCATTTTGGATTGTTATCTAGGTTATTTAAAAAAATTTTTTTTAATGTTTTATTTATTTTTGAAGGAGAGCGAGAGAGAGAGAGAGAGAGAGAGAGAGAGAGAGAGAGAGAGAGCATGAGCGGGGGAGGAGCAGAGAGAGAGAGGGAGACACAGAATTTGAAGCAGGCTCCAGGCTCTAAGCTGTCAGCACAGAACCCGATGCGGGGCTCGAACTCACAAACTGTGAGATCATGACCTGAGCCGAAGTCGGACGCTTAACTGACTGAGCCACCCAGGTGCCCCTCTCTGGGTTATTTAATTTGGGTTAATTAATTCATTGCTTAAGCTTGATATAAAAGAAGCCCAAGTCAGTGGTCTTGAATCATATATGATAGCTTCACACCAAGTCGCAGATTACAAAAGAGGATATTCGATCAAGGAGACCTAAATTGGGGTGGATATGCTCAAGTTTGTCACTGTTAGTAGGAAAACAACACGAAGGAAATATCCTGCTGACCAAGATGTCAGTTGTGTCATCATCTTAAAGCTAACGTGATGGCTTGCTGACATAATCTGGAGCTGAAGTAAAGCCAGTCTTCATTACTGTGGCCAGTAGAGTTGGTTCCCAGAATTATAATAGACTTTTGCTTCCATGCAGGCTAATCAAGCAGACTTTGGGGCGGGGGGGGAAGCCTTTATTGAGAATGGTAGTAGATTAACATGTTATTAATTCTGAGCTATATTCGTATATACTTATATCTAGCCCTCCTTAAAGTTCATTTGCATAATGCTTTTGATCAGGATCCTTGTACAAATTATTTATATAGTATATATATGCTTAAATAAATGAAGTTTGGTATGATGAACTGCTTCACCTAACACAATAATAGTTGCAATTAAAATTGTGTTCATGCTGTTAGTCAAACATTTGAGTAATTTGAAGTTTTATCTTATGATCCTGGCCTTCTCTTTTAAAAAAAATTTAAACTGAAATCCAAAAGTTCTCTGATTCTGAATATCATATAGTGAGTGGTCAATTAGATTATTGATCACAACTGTTTTTTTAAAGAATGAAGTTTTTATGCCAGGAAATTAGAAAATAGAGATTTTAACTGTAAAATTATTCATATATTTCTACCCAATTTTAGCTTTGGCAAAATATGTTAATAGCATCTTTTTCATTCTTCCAATACTGAAAGTGATTTCTATTATTTTATTTATAATATTTCCCCCCAACAATACTAATATTGTGCTAAACAATTTTTGGGATGGATTTTCCATGCATGACGTGCTTTGCAAGGAAACAGACATCTTAGAAATCAAATTATGGATGGACAGATAAAAATACTTATTTCTGTCTTGAATACAGTATAATGATTATAATTCTGTTACCCTGTAAATAAAAGGACAGGCTTAAAAATAGTTGTAGCCTTTGCAGAATGCAAAAGATAGATGTGTATTCATAAGAGATGAGAGAAACATAATTCTTAACTTAGTATGTAAGGCTGTTTCCCTGAAGATATCTCCCCAATAGGATAGTCTAACCTCGTGCTCTGAATAAATTTTAAAGAAAGTTTTTAGTGACTGATCAGTTTATATAAAAGGGAAACCCGCACAAATATTAACTTGTATGAAAGTATCAGATACATAATTCACAGTATCTCCTTGAGTAAATTCTTTTCTCACAAACTAACAGTAGGCTCATTAAGTAGCTTTTTTCTTCCTACCCTTATATCTAGCACCCAACCCTCCAAATTCACACATGTAGAGAAAGTATTATTTACATTAGAATATTTAAAATGCCTGTAATGTAGTTTAAACCTTCCACAAATATCTTTGAGCGAGCAAGTAGTGTCCACATCTCCTACCACAATGAGAATGGGCTGCTTTAAATTTTCAAAGGGAATCTCTTCAGAGGTTTTAGAACATTGTGGGTAGGAACTTGCAGCAGGAGTAAAAAGTGGTCATAATATTGGGCCTCCTGTGATCCCTTCACCTTATATCTTCATTCCTTGGCCACAGGTTCCTTAAGGCACGGCAGAAACCACAGAAGTCACTATGTCAGGCAGGCAGTGCCATAAATGTTACAGAGCCTTCTTAGTGACTGCAATTCTAGCATGTAGATATGCTTCTGTTACTGCTACGAGCACAATTATGGGAGCCGGGAGATTTCTAGAGGCCTCTTTTTCGTGGGTTTATGGGTTCCTCCATTTTGGTGAATACAAATGGGGTAGAGCTAGACTTTTCATGCCTGCCAAAATCAAGTGGGAAACTCTGTAGGATGTTTTACTAGGTAAACCTGACGTAGTTCAGATTCAGATTTCATCTTCCATTCTCTCCTCGCATAATCAGAAATTAACCGTGCCACTTTATGAGAACCTTTGCTGTTTGTTTTCTCATTCCTCCATTATCTTGCAAAATATATTCAGAGGTCTACGCCAGAGGTTTAAGCTTACTATGAATAATGCATCTGTAATACCCAAGGATGATGACAAAACTCACTGAGTATATGCTTGAAATGGTTTTGATTTAAATGACACCTATTTAAGTTATTTACATCACTAGACAAAAACATCTCCCTTAAAATGTTTAATATTAAATCTTTTAGCTTTTTCATAGCTTACTGAAGATTCTTTCAAGATTCCTTATTGCATGTGCATATACAGAAGGTACTAATATTTGAGTGTCTTTCATGTGCTTTCTTCAAGGGTACTTTTATGTGGGCTGTTTGTTCTCAAAATCACCCAGTAAGCATAGTTAGTATTAGCCATAAATTTACAGATGAGGAACCCAAGGCCTAATGAAGTTAGATAATGTACCAAAAGTCCCATAACTGTGGCTGGAGCCACAGTTGCAACGAAGTCAACTCCTCAGCTGGTGCTTTTTTTTCCTTTCCCTTTTTTTTTTTTTTTTTTTTTTTTGAGATAAAATTGATGTATAACATTTTATTAGTTTTAGGTGCACCCGAGCCTGTATTTTTAACCACTCTATCACACTGGTTCTTGTTTAATGTATACATTTAACAAAATTCTCTATTTCTATTTAAAGACTGATAAAGTCATGGGTTATATATTTTAAAGTAATTTGTTTCAGATTAATTTTATAACTTGCTCAGAAAAGTCTACGATGTTTCATTTTCTTTACCAGAGCTAAGTAAACTTCTGTATTTTACCTAGTTTCAGATGCCTTTGATGATAAGACACATCATTATTTTATATACTACCAAGAAAAAACATTGTAGATTAAACTGAATATAACAGTTCTTTCAGACATCTCTTTAGACACAGATGTCACCACATCTATAACATTTTTATACTTAGGTAATTAATATGTAGAATAAATGGCTTAAGATGTTCCTACGCTTTCATCATACTCAAAGTCCAGCTCTTCTGGTTCACTTTCTGACTATATGTCCACATTTTTCAACCCCTTTTGGGCTATCAGTAATGTTAGAGATAGAGTGTTTCTTTAAAAATTATGTCATTCTAACCTCTGAGAGTTTCTTCTAATCCACTATTCATTAAAAACTCTAATACATAATCCATTTCAGTTCTAAACACTATGTTTTCTGGAATGTGATTTCCAGTTCAGTACAGGGACTCTTTTTAGGAGTTTATTTATTTATTTTTTAAATGTTTATTTATCTTGAGGGATAAATATTTATCTAGAGAGAGCAGGGGAGGGAGAGAACTCCAAGCGGGCTCCGTGCTGTCAGTGCAGAGCCCAGCATGAGGCTTGAACTCATGAACTGTGAGACCATAACCTGAGCTGATATCAAGAGTCAGATGCCTGCGACAGAGCCAATGAGACTGTTTATAAAATTTTATCAGCAAACATATCTTTATCTCTACCAGTAGCCATCCGTTTCTATTTTGTATGTTATCCAGATGTGGTAGGGTATGTGCAAAGATAATGGATTGTGGGGCACCTGGAGGGCTCAGTTGGTTGAGCATCCAACTTCAGCTCAAGTCATGATCTCGTGGTTTGTGGGTTTGAGCCCCACATCAGGCTAGCTGCTCATGGCAGGGCTCGCTTCAGATCTCTGTCCCCCTTTCTCTCTGCCCCTTCCCTTCTTGCACTCTCTCTCTCAAAAATAAATAGAACATTAAAAATTTTTTTTAAAAAGATGATGGATTGTAAGTTACGAAGGAATCTGAGCTAGAAAGTAAGATTTGGGGGATTATCAAGGCATTAAATTGACAACAAGGGTCAGAAGAGGCCCCATTTAGAAGCAGGTGCCAATAGATGGATAAGGAACAGAACAATGGGAACATCTGATAAGAGGACCCCAAGGACAAGGAAACCAATTACAGTAAGCTTTGAGAGACACCTTGGTAAGCATTCAGGCACATTGAGGTTTGCAGGTATATCTAGTAGAATAATACTTTAATTTACTAGATTATTTGCCTGGCAGAATCTGAAATCCTTACTCATAGAAGTCTTTTTCATAATAAATAATGTTTGTAAACAATGCAGAGTTACTCTCTTTTCTTCAAAGGGATACTTTCTTTCTGTAACAGGGTAACTTAAATTGTATTAAGAAACACAAATTTAGACCCCAAACTGTTGAAGAAAGCATTAGTTTCTTTTTTTTTTAATTTTTTTTTTTTTTTTTTATGTTTACTTATTTTTGAAAGAGAAACAGAGCATGAGCCGGGGAAGGGCAGAGAGAGAGGGAGACACAGAATCTGAAGCAAGCTCCAGGCTTCTGAGCTGTCAGCACAGAGCTGATGGGGGGATCAAACCCACGTGCAGTGAGATCATGATCTGAGTCGAAGTCAGATGCTTAACCTACTGAGCCACCCAAGCAGCCCTAAAGCATTCGTTTCTAAGTGGAACTTGCTTGGGGCAATAGGCCAGCATGAGAGCACCTAGTTCATGAAAGTGGCACACATGTACATTGAAGTCCAGGTTGTTTGTTTCTGAGCACACGGGTGTGCAGGAAGAGTAAGGAGACAAACCAACAGGCTGTCCTTAGGGCAGTATTGGGGGTGCTTGAGTCACTCTGTTACTTTCATAGTGAGGGAGTAACCTCAATATCGTTACTGACAATTGTGTCCAGATTTACCTATTGCAACCTATTTTTAAATCCCATTCTAAAAATTTATCTGGGGGCGACCTGGTGGCTCAGTCACTTAAGCATCTGACTCTTGATTTCAGCTCAGGTCATAATCTCATGGTTCATGAGATTAAGCCCTGTGTTGGGCTTAGGGCTGACAGCCTGGAGCCTGCTTGGGATTTTCTCTCTCTCTCTCTCTCTTTTATATCTCTCTCTCTCTCTCTTTATCTCTCTCTCTCTCTCTTATCTCTCTCTTTATCTCTCTCTCTCCTTCTCTCTCTCTCTCTCTCTCTCTCTTGATCTCTCTCTCTCTCTTTATCTCTCTCTCTCTCTCTATCTCTCTCTCTCTCTGTCCCTCTCCCCCTCCCCAGCTCTCTGTCTCTCAAAATAAATAAGTACACATTAAAAAAAAAAGCTTATCTGGATATTATTTATATTTCTACATAATTAGCATGCTTAAGAAGTATATGCATAAGGCTACCATTCTAGAGACTGATGGTGAATCTGGACCCTGGAGGCATGGGGGAGAAGCATCTTTCTTAAATTCTATAACTGACCATTCACATACAGGATTTACTTCATAGATTAAATAAGTGCATTGCTCATGCATTAGACTCTTATTTGTTAAATAGTCTATTAATTAGATAGTACTTTTTCTTCTAGACTTTACATAACTAATTTTAATGAAGTTTACTACTTTTTGTAGAATTTGACTTTAGTTCAAGGAAACTTGTAAAATTACAGTTTAAAGAGCTATTTAAATGATGTCTTGGGTGTGTTTTGAACTCCTTCATCTGACTTGTAGATCTGAAGCCAACAGGAAACCGGCTGGTCCTTTTTGAAGGGAATTCTTACCAGTCACAGGAATAAAGAATTATTTTGCCCTTATTCCAGCAAACAGACATGAGATCATAGTGGTATTTCAATATCTCTTCTGACTCACTGGTGTTTCCAGCTAAACAATTTAGTGGTTTCTTTGTGAACAATTTACTTAATGTGGAACTGTCAAAACTGTACCTGTAAAAAAGGACCAAATTAGCAGCCAAAGCTAGAGCCCTAACATTTTTTTAAATAAGTATTCCTAAAATGTAAGATGCTAAGCTTTAAGTTTTGCTATCAGCATTAATCCCAAGGTATTCATTACTGCTAAATCTGTCTAATGGGTTACTACTAAATCCGTCTAATAGGGGAGGAGTGGGCTGGCTTAAAGTTCTAAGCAAATAAACGTTATTTTTTCAAAATTTGAAAAGTATGCGAAGTATTTAAAATTATACATGATGGCTGAGCACTTCTGAGGTACCTGAGATAGCTCATATGTAGGACTTCTTTCAGGATACTTTTTAGAATTTATTACACAAGTTGAAATTGTATAGGGTGTTCTAATATACTAGATGGTGAAGGGAATATATGAAAAAGCTATAAAGAGAAAACAGGGCAGATGGACAAAAATGAAAAACATATTTCCTAAATTGTGTTTCACGCTGTGCTCTAGAAAGATAGATTACTGAAGAAGTGGCTCATAAAATGGAGGAAGCAAAAGCAAGAATGTTTGGAAAGATTCAGATTTACCAACAAAGTTAAAATTTTGGTTGATATTGCAAAATAGACTTAAAAACACATACTTACTTTGGAATCAAGTGTAAGACAATGCAGAAAGTATACTGAACTGCTCTCTCCTCTAGTAGTCACTTAAAGATTATTGGGTCTCATATTGTTATGGTTTAATGTATTCTCGTGCAATATGCTTCAGTGTATTTGGTATGACCATTTTCTTCAACGTTTACCTTGTTATTTAAACAAAATCAGCAGAACTTTGGGGCTCTGCAAAGAAGAAAAAGGTAAATGGGAGTCCATTGGACAGCTTATCTGTGGCCAGATCTCACTACTTAATATACTAGAGGCACAAGACATATTTAGGGAAATGAAGTAGAAAAGTTTTATAGCATATTGAAACTTAGTACCTTCACCTTTTTCTATCCTGATCCAAAGGCTTTGTTTCGGTGTCTTACTGCCCAACACCAGTGTTTATTATGCCTCATCTATGTCCTATTCCTTTCCTATGTATATCCCTGTCTCTATAATCCTACTTCTCCTATCTACTTCTTATCACCATCTACAGATGCCCACTCACCTCCTTCCTTTTTATTTTTGATTCTTTTATTATGTGTTTCCTGCCCACCCAGTCTCTTCCCATGCCAACAAATACAGACATGATTGGAGCTGCTTAGAGAACATTCTACCAGTTTCAGACCCTTCCAGCTCTTACTGTTTGTAATCCTACAGTCACAGAAAGTGTATTTAAGAGTGCTTAGAAAGCTTTTTACTTTTCTTTTGGTAATGTGATAATTTTTTAATGGAAGTATAATTTATATATAGTAAAATTTACCCTTTCTGCTCTGCAATTTTAATCACTTCTGACACATTTGTATAGTTGTGTAGGCACCAACACAAAGTCAAGTTCTATAACCCCCAGATTTCTCTCCTCCTCTTTGGTATAGTCAACTTCTATCCGTGCCCCCCAGCCACTGGCAACCAAGGATCTCTTTTCTGTCCCTAGAGTGTCTTTTCCCTAATGTCATATAAATGGAAATCATACAATATGTTGCCTTTTTTCCCTTTTAAAAAATTATGGTAAAATATATATAGCATAAAATTTATCGTCATAACCATTTTTATGTGTACAGTTCAATAGTGTAAAGTATATTCACATTGTTGCAGAATCAATCTATAGATTTTTTTTTTTTCATCTTGCAAAACTAAAGCTCTGTACCAATTAAACAGCAACTATCCATTCCTTTCTTCCCTCCAGCACCTGGCAACCACCCTTCTACTTTCTGTCTCTGAATTTGACTACTCTAGGTAACTTTTTAAGTGGAAGTGTATAATATTTGTCTTTTTGTGACTGGCTTAGTTCACTTAGCATAATATCCTCAAGGTTCATCCATGTTGTAGCATGTGCCACAATGTTTTTCTGTTTTAAGGCTTAATAATACTCCATTGCATGTATATCACATTTTGTTTATCCATCTGCCACTGGACACTTGGGTTGCTTCTATCTTTGACTGTTGTGAATAATGCTACTGTGAGCATTGTTTTGCAAATATCTTTTAAATATATGCTGAGAAGTAGAATTACTAGATCACATGGTAATTACATCCCTAATTTTTTGAGGAACTGCCATACTGTTTTTCACAGCAGCTGCACCATTTTATATTCTCACCAACAGTGTACAAGGGTTCCAATTTCTCTGAATCCTCACCAACGTTTGTTTTTTTGTTTTTTTTGAAGTAGTCATCCTAATGGATATGAAATGATGTCTCATCATGGTTTTGATGTGCGTTTCTCTAATGACTAGTGATGTTGAGCATCTTTTCAAGCTCTTATTGGCCACTTGGATATCTTTGGAGAAACATCTCTTCAAGTCCTTTGCCCATTTTCTAATCAGATTATTTGGATTTTGTTGTTGAATTGTACAAGTTCTTTATATATTCTACATATTAACTCTGTGATTTGGAAATATTTTTTCCTATTATGTAGGTTGTCTTTTCATTCTGCTAATTGTATCTTGATGCCCAAAAGGTTTTTTTGGTTTGTTTTTTTAATGTTTATTTTTGAGAGAGAGAGAGGGAGAAAGTGGGGGAGGAGCAGAGAGAGAGAGGGGGGACAGGGGATCTGAAGCTGGCTCTGTGCTGACAGCAGAGAACCCAATGTGGGATTCGAATTCACGAATCATGAGATCATGATCTGAGCCGAAGTCGAACCCCCAACCAACTGAGCCACCCAGGTGTTCCTGATGCACAAAAGTTTTAAATTTTGCCATGGTCCGAATTTATCTTTTTTTAATTGCCTGTGCTTTTTATGTTATATCCAAGAAATCATTGCAAGTCCTTTGTCCTGGAGCTTTTCCCCTATGTTTTCTTTTTAAGAGATTTATAGTTTAACTCTTACACTTAGGTCACTCATCCATTTTTAGTTAAGTTTCATATACGGCATAAGACAGAGACCTAGCTGCTTTTGCATGTGGGTATTCAGTTTTCCCAGTATCATTTGTTGGAAAGACCATCCTTTCCACATTGAATGATCATGGCAATCATATATGTGAAACCCAATTGACCATATATGTGAGGCTTTATTTCTGGCCTCTGTGTTCTATTCCATTGGTTTATATGTCTGTCTTTACGTCAGTACACACTGTTTTGATTATTGTAGTTTTGTATAAGTTTTGAAATCAGGAAATGTGAGCTCCAACTGTGTTCTTTTTTTTTTTTTTTTTAAGATTGTTTTGCAATTTGGAGTCCTCTGAAATGCCATATGAATTTTAGGATGAATTTTTCTATTTCTCAAATTACATTGTTGGGATTTTGATGGGATTACGTTGAATCTGTAGATCACTTGGAGTAGTATGGACATCTTCACAGTATTAAGTCTTCCAGTCTATGTACATGGAATGTTTTCCTGTTCATTTGTGTCTTCTTTGATTTCTTTCAGTGACCTTTTTAAAAAAAAAATTGTTTTTTAATATTTATTTATTTTAGAGGGAGAGAGACACACACACAGAGTACAAGTGGGGTAGGGGCAAAGAGAGGGAGGCACAGAATCTGAAGCAGGCTCCAGGCTCTGAGCTGTCACCACAGAGCCCGACACGGGGCTTGAACTCTTGGACCGCAAGGTTGTGACCTGAGCCAAAGTCGGACACTTAACCAACTGAACCACCCAGGCGCCCCACTTCCAGTGACTTTTTATAGTTTTAAGTGTACAAGTTTTTTATCCCCTTGTTTAAGTTCATTACTAAGTATTTTATAAGCATTTTATTCTATTGGATGCTATTATAAATGGAATTGTTTTATTAATTTCCTTTTCTGATTATTTGTTGTGTATTAGAATCACATCTGGTTTTGTGTATCGATGCAACTTTGCTGAACTCATTATTAACAGCCTGTTTGTGAAATCTTTAGGGTTTTCAACATAGAAATTATGTCTCCCGCAAACAGATAATTCTACTTCTTTCTTTCCAATTTAGACACGTCATTCATTTTTGTGCCTCCTTGTGCTAGCTAGGACTTCCAGTACCATGTTGAATTTAGAGTGGTGAAAGTGAGCATCCTTGTCTGGTTTCTGATCTCAGAGGAAAAGGTTTCAGCTTTCACTTTTGACTCTGATGTTAGCTGTGTGATTTTCCTACATGGCTTTTATTATATTGGGTAGTTTCCTTCTATTCCTCATTTATTGGCTATTTTTATAATAAAAGGGTATTGAATTTTGTCAAATGGTTTTTCTACATCATTTGAGATGATCATGTGTTTTTTTTATTCTATTAATGTGGTATATTACATTGATTTTTGTATGTTAAACTTTCCTTGCATCCCAGAGTCTCTTCATTTTTTTTTTAAAAATTGGGTCTTTCAAAGAGAAGTTTGTAATTGTTATGAAATACCTTTTATCAATTTTTAATGGATCACACTTTTGGTGCTCTATCTAAGAAACTTTTGCCTAACCCATGTTGACAAGGATTTCTTCTTTTGTGGTCTCTTCTTGAAGGTTTATATTTTATAACAATTTTATATTTTCAGTTCATTTTTATATAGGATAGGACTCAAGATTTTCTTCTGTGTGTGTGTGTGTGTGTGTGTGTGTGTGTGTGTGTGTGTGGTTATCTAGCTGTTTTGGCACTATTTGTTTAAAAGGCTATTGATTCTCCTTTGAATTGCCTTGGGATTTTTTATATAATCTTCGTTTAATTTTTTAATATTTTTTAATATTTATTTTTGAGAGAGAGACCAAATGTGAGCAAGCAGAGGGGAAGAGAGAGAGAGAGAGGGGGCGGGGGCCAGAGAAAGATATAGAATCCAAAGCAGGCTCCAGGCTCCAAGCTGTCAGCACAGAGCCTGATGTACGGTTTGAACTCACGAACTCTGAGATCATGACCTGAGCCGAAGTCAGATGCTTAACTGACTAAGCCACCAGATGCCTCTATAATAATCTTCATTTTAATCATGTCCAGATATTTTCATTTTTTTGTGAGGATCCAAGTTCCTGTCTAAAAAACTTCCTTTATAATTCCTGTAGTATGTTATCTGCTGGTAAGGAATTCCTTTAGCTTTTGTTATTTCACCTTCATTTAGAAAAGTATCATCCCTGTGTGTAGAATTCTGGATTGACAATTGTTTTCTTTTGGCACTATCACACTGTTCTCTTATGGACTGCTTAGTTTGTGATGAGAAACTACTATAATTGTTACCTTTGTTCTGTATATATGTGTTTTTGAGTTTTTTGGGTTTGTAGTTAAATGCCCTTTATGGTTTTTTGAAAATTGTCAGCCTTCGTCTCTTCACATATTTTTTCTGCTTTCTTCTCTTTTCTTTCTGGGATGCCAGTTACACATTTGTTAGAAAGTTTGATATTGTCCCCATGTCTTAGATACTCTGGTGGGTTTTTTTGTTTATTTTTTTCTGTGTTCAGCTTGGCCAATTTTGATTGGTCAATTGATACTAATTTCTAGATTACAGGGGTGCCTGGGTGGCTCAGTCAGTTGAGCGACCAACTTCAGCTCAGGTCATGATCTCACAGTTGGTGGGCTCGGGCCCCACGGTGGGCTCTGTGCTAACAGCTCAGACCCTGGAGCCTTCTTTGGATTCTGTGTCTCCCTCTTTGTGCCCCTCCCCTGTGCACTTGCACACGGGCCCATTCTCTCTCTCTCTGTCAAAAATAAATAAATTTTTTTTTTTAATTTCTAGATTACACAAAACAAGGCATTTGGTCAGGAATACTAACCTTTTCCTGAACAGGTCCTTTGTAAATACTCCAAGTCCCAGATCTGAATTTTATACATAAAATCTCCTATATTTTGTATGCTTGATCAATTGATTTAAAACAGGAATCAAGAAACTGTAGGTTCTACTAATTAAAGCTAGCGTGAAATCCCGTCCCTAATGTGAGATTCAAAATAATTATATTTAAGAATTTTCTTAGTATTGAAAACTTAATTATGATTTAATTGTTGTAACATTTACTATTCATTATATTCACCAACTTAATCCTAGGTGGGTTTTGTACTTAGCTCATAAGTTCATACCTTTACTTTTTCATTTAGATAGTCAATGTGTTTACCTAAACACAAGCACCGAGCTGTGCTGGGAACTGGAAGGTTCGGTGGTGTAGCTAGAAAATACTTGTTGGAGAAGACCTGAATCCCTGAAAGAGAAGAATGCATTCTTATAGATTGATGCTGAATATGGAAAGTTTTGGGCAAAAATTCATAGAGAGGAAAATTAAAGTCTAATTGGGAGGAAGAAACTGTCACAGGAAAGCCAGCTGACTAGAACAGGAGCTATAACCCATGGCTTCGATCCAGGAAATAGATTGGTACCACCAAGCAATTAACTCTGAGTGTCCCACAATTTTAACTCAATTCTTAGACTGCCTGGAGGGAGCATCAGATCCCACATATCAAGGGCTCAGTCCCATAAGACTGCTTCTTCTTCAGATGCCAGGTTGCAAGTCCAGGTTGTTACCTGTGTTTTTGATTCACTGGCTATAAATTAGAGATAGCTACAACCCCCTACCTAGTTCAGTTAATTTGCTAGAGTAGTTCACAGAACTCAGAAACTGGCTTTGCTTACTCGATTACCAGTTTATTACAAAGGATATTAAAGGATATGAATGAACAGCCAGATGAAATAATACATACAGCAAGATCCTAACAACTGGAGCTTTTTCCCCTGTGGAGTTTGGGGCCTAGCACTTGAATGCTTTCTGGGTTACCAACATGGTAGCTCTTCTGGGTTTTTATGGAGGCTTCATTCCATAGACAAGATTGATAAACTCTTTGGCCATTGGTGACTGTTTCATTTTCAGCCCCTCTCTCTCTCCCTGGAGGTCAGAGGGTGGGAGTGAAAGTTTTAACCCTGTAATCAAGGTGGGTTCTTCCTGCCACCAGCCTTCACATCTTTAGGAGGTTTCTAAAAGTCACCTCATTAACATAAACTTAATTGTGGTTGAAAGGGGCTTGTTGTGAATAACAAGACATCCATTTCACTTTTATGGCTCTAAAGTGATTTCTGGGGCTGCAGACAAAAGACCAAATATAACAAAAGATGCCCCAGGAGTTTTACATTTGCATATAAGATTTTAGTTAGCAGATTAAAAGGTCTGTTTAAATAAAACTTTATAGGGAAAAAATGGTAGGTGGTTTTGAAAAAATCTGTAATTAAGTGAGAACAGGTGCATGCTTTACTCAGAAAACCTGAATTTGGAACATCATTTCACAAAAGGCCGAATAGAAAAGAGTTTTCTTTTCAAGGCTACAAGTGGGCTGTTAAATTAATAGCTTAGCTTATTGTTTGATTTTTATTCATTCATGTTTTGAGGAAATTTCAGTAAACTTTAGAAAATTTTAAAAACTTTTTATTTGAAACTAATTTTAGACTTACAGAAAACTTAGAAAAACTATGTGGAGAATCTCCATGTACCCCTCACCCAACTTCTCTTAATGGTAGCATCTTACACAACCGTAATAATTACCAAATTAATATAGACACGGTACTACCAACTAAACAGCAGACCTCTTTTCGCAATTGTCCTTTTCTGTTCTAGGAACCTATCCGTGATCACACTTTGTGTTTAATTACTTCTTCTTAATCTCCACCATTCTTTTTCTCAGTCTTTTGATACTTTTGAAGAATGGCAACCAGTTATTTTGTAGACAGCCCCTCAGTTTGGATTTATGATGTTTGCTCATGATTAGAATAAGGTTATGCATTTTTGACAAGAACACCGCAGAAATTATCTTGTATCTTTCCCTATGCATCATATGAGAGGGTTCATGATGCTGATACATTTTATTACTGGTGATGAGCTTTAGAAATTCTTGATGATAGATGCTATGATTTCTTTTATATAATACATATTAAAATTATTATTAAGGGGGCGCCTGGGTGGCTCAGTTGGTTAAGCATCCAACTTTCAGTTCACTGCATGATCATGCAGTTTGTGAGTTCAAGCCCCGCATTGGGCTCTGTGCTGACAGCTCAGAGCCTGGAGCCTGCTTCAGATTCCTTGTCTCCCTCTCTCTCTCTGCCCCTTCCCCTCTCGTGCTGTGTCTCTCTTACTCTCAAAAATAAATAATAAGACATTTAAATTTTTTTTAATTATTATTAAAAATACCAGTCCATCAAAGCATTTGCTTTGTAATGCAGATAATTTACCAAAAACCAAAATGCAGATTAGGGAAAGCTGTTATCATCACTAGTTAATTAATGGGATGAGGTCTGTAGAATTTCACTAAAAAAAGTAAATTGTTCACTGATAAGAAAAAAACACCTTTTTCTTTCAAATGAGGCAATTCTTTCTTCATTGGACAGTTAACAAAGGAATTATCAAAAGAAGAATCTTCCCGAGTAATAGAATTGTTTTTGTAGTAGAAAAATTGTCTTGGTTGAAGCAATTAACTTTGGATAACTTATCAAGTAAAACAATAAATGAGGAAATAGGTGATTGCTTTTAGGTTTTTTTGTTCTATGTGTAACACTGGAATTCTATCAAATTAAGTCATTAAGACCAGTTTCTGGGGTGTAGCCTATCATCATATCTGAAATAAATTTATTGCAACAAATTTTTTGTATTTTGGGCATTTCAAAATTATGAATAGCATGAAATAAATCAATAATAATTTCAGAGGAAATACTACATTACATGTCCCATACCTTATTGACATTGAATCATCCTCATATGTTTCAGAAAGGAATGAAATTGTGCTTCAGGCTTTGATGCACTTAAAAAAATACAGTGTATTTTAAAATACAGTGTATTTTAAAAAGACAGTATGGAGGCTCCTTAAAAATTAAAAATGGAGATACCATATGATCCTTCTGGGTCTTTACCCAAAGAAAATTCTAATTCTAAAAGATATATGCACCCTTATGTTTATTGCACATTATTTACAATAGCCTAGATATGGAACACCCCAAGGTCCACCAACAGATGAATGGATAATGGATGAAGAAAATACGGTGTATATATATATACAAAATGGAATCTTACTTACCATAAAAAAGAATGAAATCTTGCCACTTGCCACAACATGTTTGGACCTAGAAAGTATTTTGCTATAAAATAAGCCAGAGAAAGAATACCATATAATTTAACTTATATGTGGAATTTAAAAAACAAAAAAACTTGGGACGCCCGGGTGGCTCAGTTAAGCATCCGACTCTTTGTTTCTGCTCAGGTCATGATCTCACATTTCATGAGTTCCAGCCCCACTCTGCACTGTCAGTGCAGAGCTTCGGATTCATTCTCCCCTCTTTCCACCCCTACCCCATTCATGCTCTCCCACTCTCTCAAAATAAATAAACTTAATTTAAGAAATCAAAAAACAAACAAAAATAGACTCATAAGTACAGACAACAAACTGGTGGCTGCCAGAGAAAAGGGGAGTGAGGGGAAGTAGGTGATCAAGGGGATTAAGAGGTACAAACTTGTAGTTATAAAGTAAATAACAGGGATGAAAAGTACAGATTAGGAAATATAGTAAATAATGTAATAATAGCTTTGTATAGTGACACACAGTAACTGTATTTACCATGGTGAATATTTTGTGATATATATAATCATCAAATCACTATGTTATACACCAGAAACTAATATTGTATGTCAAAACTGTGTTTTTATGAAATAAAATTTTTAATGATATCTCCCTCAAATATACGGTAGATTATTAGGTTTTGCTGATAGGTATATCTATATATACCTATATAGATAGATATAGTGTTTATTCCTGAAAAGAGAATGAGTAGAAACTCTCCTGTAGATATCTGTTACCTGTCGTAATGAAAGTGGGAACTAGCTCACATTAAGCTTTCTTCACTTGCTAGGTTTTCTTCACTAGGAACATTTCATTGAAAAGGTTGTTTTTATACTTTTTGGATTATCTTTGAAGCATCCATGAACTATAAAACTAATAGAACTGAGTCCTGCTGTCCCTTGAAAGTAACAATATTCAATGTAATTGATAGCATTTTCTTTTATTTTAGTTCAGCAATCAGCAAACATTGGGAGGCTGAACTGGCTACCCTCAAAGGAAATAATGCCAAACTCACTGCAGCCCTGTTGGAGTCCACTGCCAATGTGAAACAATGGAAACAGCAACTAGCTGCGTATCAAGAGGAAGCAGAACGTCTGCACAAGCGAGTAAGTTCAGAGCTGCTGCCATCCATAGGGATTTATGGCTAACAGACTTCACTGCTCAGCAGAGACTTACATGTAGTAGACTCAGTTCAAGGACATCTTTTGGAGATAATCGTTGGTTGTCAGAACATATAGATGGTAGTATAAGTGGGTTTATTTAGTTAAGAAAATATTTTCTATTCTGTCATTATCTGTGAAAATCTTGGTAAGTTATGTCCTCTGCTCAGTAATCTCATCTGTAAAATAGAAATAATAATTGATACTGTGTAGAATTCCTGTGAAAATTAATTGAGAAAGTGAATTGACATTTAGTTGCACTGAGTTAATGATAGATGCTTTTATTATTTTATTTTTATTTTTTAAAAAAAGAACAGGAGTGCCTGGGTGGCTCAGTTGGTTAAGCGTCCAACTTCAACGCTGGTCATGATCTCACAGTTTGTGAGTTTGAGCCCTGCGTGGGGCTCTGTGCTGACAGGCCTGAAGCCTGATTCAGATTTGTGCCTCCCTCTCTCTCTACCCCTTCCCCACTCACGCTCTGTCTCTCTCTCACTCTCTCAAAAATAAATAAAAACATTAAAAAAATATTTTTTTTAAAGAGCAACTTAAAATATACAGGTAGGAAACGCTTTATAAAAGTTGGGAGGTGCCTGGGTGACTCATTTGGTTAAGAGGCCAACTTTAGCTCAGGTTATGTTCTCATGGTTCATGAGTTCGAGCCCCGCATCAGGTTGTCTACCGACAGCACAGAGCCCACTTCAGATCCTCTGTCCCCCTGCCCCCCACTCATGCTCACTCGATCTCTCTCTCTCTCGATCTGTCTCTCTCTCAAAAATAAACATGAAAAAAAATTTTAAGAAAAAATAGTCGGTTACACAGGTTTCCCCCACTATCCAAAAATAAAGCATTGCTGTGAAACCTTTCCTAAGCTCAAGTGGCATAAAGCAAAGAGTATCCCCTACTTTAAAGTTCACATCATATCACTTCACTTTTACAAAAGACCTACATTAGTGTCTGTTTTTGCTACTTGACAGAAATCTGAAGATGATTTTCAGTTTTACCAAAAAACACCATTACCATACTAATCTAGGTCTTTCATAAAAGTGAAGTGGCATAAATGCAAGCTCTCAGAAAGTGGGGGAGCACCTGCATTTGAAATTCATATAGGAAAAGAAAATCAGAAACCCCAGTATAAATAATATCAGAAGCCCAAACAATTACTTGTGAAGAATTTTTTTTGTGCTCAAAGCATTTACATTTACCCAACAGGAAGCAGATGCCACTAATTTCCTTTTTTAGAAAGGATGCCAAACAAGTGAACTTCATAGACAATAGGAAATTGTCTTACTACCAGAGCACAATTTAAGGAATGTAATAGGACCAGAATGACAAGGGAAATAATATAGAAATGGAATAGACACAAGGAGGGAGAGTAAGAAACCTGAATAAATATCATCCTATTATATGTATAAAGGTTAACTTAAGAGGAAGAAGAAGAAGGTTGTTTAATGAGTATAGAATTTCCATTTAGCAAGATGAAAAAGTTCTAGAGATCTTTTTCACAATGGTCTGAGTATACTTGTACACTTAAAAATGGTAAAGATGATAAATTTAATTATGTGTTCTTTACCACAATAAAAAAAATTAACTCACAACACTTAACTCATGAGCCAATAAATATTCATTGAAAAACTATCATATCTCCTTATTGAGTAATCCTTGCCCTTAAGGAATTTTTGTTGTAAATAATTAATTGAATTTTAAAGATTTAAGAAATGAAATCTTTCTGTTCACATGTTTATAATTTTCAGTGCTCTTCCTTCCTTTTTATAGATTTGATTTCCATCAAGGTATCCTTTCCCATTGGCCTGAATTAACTGCAATTTTGGCCAGGTATAAGGACAGCTTTTTGACTTAACTACAGGTTGCGTTTTCCTATTTCTTCACATGTGTAGTCATTTTCAGTTGTGTGTTAGACATTAAAAATTAGATGCTATGCTGCCTATAGATGCTCTCATCTTATTCTGAATGATGTTTTTTATTTGAGCAAGCAGTTAAATGACTTACAGATTTCCTCGAATTTGTGAAGGTGTGGACTTACGCTTCATTATTAGAGTTGTTTTATTTTAATTTTGCCCTTAACCCTCTGGAGAATCCCCTAGTCCTGAGAAATCTTTATTTCTAAGGCGTAACCCTTTGGATGCTTCAGTGGGAAGCTTGAGGTGATAACCAATGTCCTCTAATTTGGTGGGACTCAAACTTCAAACTGTTTTCTCTATGGTGAGCATGAGCACTACCACCTTAGCTCTTTCAGCCTTCCAGCTCCCCATACCCCACCATGCTGGACTCCTTGGATTCTTACCTGTGCATGTTTAGTTCAAGGGTTGACCAAAGACTTGGAAAAAGTCTCTATGCTTATTTGGGGCTTTCTTCATACAGTTCCCTCAATTTCTAGCTGTTTCAGCTGTTCTAAGGAGTCCCCAAATCATCAGGCTCCTCAGGCTATCTTTTAGTCTTTTGCTCTATTTGATCACTAACCAGGGCATTCGAGCAGTTGAATTTTACATTTCGTTCATGGTTTGCCATTGTTATCTATGGGAAAGTTTTTTTAATAAAAACAACTCCATCATTATGAGAACTGGAATTCCCCGTAAGGAATTTATTATCAATTGAACAAAGAAAACTAATAAACATTGAAGAATAAGGAAATAATTCCCAAGATTTTCAATACATTTCATTTTGTGGACCACAGGACAGGAGAGCCTTGACAGATTGAGTAGATAGGAATGGCTTTCTGGTGAAAGTGCTTGCGGAGCTGAGAGTAGAGGGTTTGATGAAGTCTGAATGGCCTCAGAGGTAAGAGAGGACATTCATATCCAGCAAGATGGGTACGAGAGTTGTTTATTCTTTCTTAAAGTTTTATTTATTTATTTTGAGAGAGAGCATGCACAAGCCAGGGAGGGGCAGAGAGGGAGAGAGAAGGAATCCCAAGTAGGCTTCTTGTTGTTAGCACAGAGTCTGGCACATAGCTTGATCTCATGAACCATGAGACCATGACCTGAGCTGAAATCAAGAGTTAGGATACTTAACCGACTGAACCACCCAGGCACCCTGAGAGTGGTTTGTTCTTAGGACAAGGAGACTTGCCTGCTTTTAGTTGGAAAAGTGATATATCACATACTGTGAGTGTCTTGGATGATGAGGATAGTTAAGTAGTTTATGACTGGTATATGCAAGACCTGAGGGTTAAGATTTGATGTAAAAAAAAAAAAAGAGGCTTTGAAAGGCTTTGAATGGGGGAGTTAAAGATCACAGATGAATGTTAGTTTGCAGAAGAGGTAAAAATAGATTACAGTTAAGTCTTGTGGCAAGCCATTGCTGTTCTTTAGGCCTGGATGATAAGCGTCTGCACAAGGCTATTAGTACATGAATAGAAAGGACAAAAGTGTTAAGAAAGGTAGAGTGACATTTGTGGAGTGTAATTAGATACTTGGAAAATGTGAAAGAGAAGGATTTGCTATGTTTCTTTAGCAGTCTAGAATTCACTGCAGTCTAGTCACCCAAAATGTATGAGCTCCCGATGTATGTAAAGAGCTGTGATTGGAGGTGTATGTATGTTTTTATGTTGACTTCTGTCTCTTTTGACTGTCAAATCCAACAGTGTTGTTGGACAGGATAACTTTTAGGGACTCTGCCCTTCTCTGTTCTCTCAGAAAATACCAAGTGCTTATTAAAAATTAGGTAGCTCTTTGGGCCCTCAGTACATTGTTATTGACTAAAAAATGTTATCTTTTGCCACAGAGACACTATTGATATGAAGTCATTCTAGTAATAGAATGATTTAAGTTGTATTTTTAAGCATATCTTTTCTTCCAGATTCTCTTAACATTTTGGAAATGTATTTGAAAAATTTCTCACTTCTGCAAGGCCAGTTTTCAGAAGCCATGTATAATTTGAAAGCTACAGATGGAAGGCAGATGGCTATATCTGATTTTGAATATGTTTTCATAGGAAATTTTTAAAGAAAACTTCATTATAGGGATTCTCTGCTATCATTAATCATTTAATTTTAAGTTTTCCTGATTTTGCCCATGACCAAGCCATATAAATAATTATTTCCCTAGTCTTTTTTCCTTGTCCTAGATTCGTGTCTTTAAAGAATCTATTCATTCTACAATAAGTGTCTTAATATTTCTCAAAATTGATTTTCATATGTTGCTTCAGAATTCATGTTTTAACTATCAGGAGTTACTATATTTTCAGCAAGAAATCCTTTGAAGTAGTCATATGACTTACCTGTGTTCTCCTTTCATTCTAGGTGACTGAGCTCGAATGTGTTAGTAGCCAAGCAAATGCAGTGCATACCCATAAGACAGAATTAAATCAGACAATACAAGAACTAGAAGAGACGCTGAAAGTGAAGGAAGAGGTATTTGCTACTTTTTACTCATCTGTAATCTGGCTAACATATGTATACAAAATATTTGAGCTTATGTCAGATTTGCAGGTACTTTATGGAGTAAAGTAAGGTTGTGGGATGCTGTTTAGGGGTGTGAAATGTTTGTTTGTTTTTTTTGATTAATATTAAGCTTGTTCATATTTTCTCCTTCCTTATTTCTGCTGTTATGAACAATGATGAGGCAGTCAGACTGAGATGCTGCCTCTTGCCTTCTGTATGAGAGTTGCATTCATAAAATCAACAGAAAACCAGGAGAGGTTAAATGAATTTTATACACTGTTGCTTTCTCTGGTTTCTGGTCAGAAGATTTAACATCCCAGGAAAGAATTATATCCACAACCATAACATATTCCGATGGTTGTTTCTAAGCAGTGCTGTCTCAAAGCCCACAAGTGTACTTGTTGTTTAAGATTATCATGTAGTAGCCACCATACCCATAAAGACAAATCAGCCCTCTAAAATTTAGTCAGTATAAAGGAATGTTTCTTTAATTATTTTTTTCCAGGGACTGGAACAATGATTTCAGGAAAAAATAAGACTTTCTCTTTCCTTGATTTAGTTTAAATATTGTTGCTAAAGACCTTGCTGTACTTTTTCTAGGAAATAGAAAGATTAAAACAAGAAATTGATAATGCCAGAGAATTACAAGAACAGAGAGACTCTTTGACTCAGAAACTCCAGGTGAGCTGTAATGACGTTTTGATTCATTTCTGCACAGCAAGGCATCACTCATTCTTTCACATAGTAATGACTTTTTTCTCTGAAATTTCATTTCGTAGGTTCTCAGTCCTTTTTCTTTTCCAGGACTTCTCATTCGGGCCTAATCTTTGATTTGTCAAAAATTACCTGATACCTTTATCTAGGTAGCATATGATCATCATAGATGGTCATTTATAAATTGTCTTCAGTAAATTATTTTAGAAATTTCTACTTTGTAACATAAAAAATACCCTGAATTTAAAGAGAATTTCTCAAATGGATTTCATTCACTTGAGGAGTTCTCATTTTTTTTTAACACTGAACTACTTAGCATGAATTACAGAAGTAGTTGTGCCCTAATGGAAATCAAGTTAGTACTGTTTTTCTTCCTTTATACGAATTAATTTTACTCACTTTTTTTGCATAAGTAATATGTTTCTTGGCTCTCATTTACATATGTATATCCTGTGTCAGTGGTTAGGGAAGAATTTTAGAATTCATTATCAAAGTGCCCTGGCACCTCAGGTACTTTTACACCCCAGTGGTTAGCTGCCTCTATAAAGAGAGGTTAGGGCCACTTTAGAGTTGGGAGTAGAAATAAATGTATGTACAGAGTGAGGAATTTGGGCTGAGTGATGATGAGTGGGACCTGAAAGCCCAGTATTAAAAGGAGTACCATAATTATAATGAGAATGTCCAGCATTAATTGAGTGCTCACTTGCACCAGACACTGTGTTAAGCACTTTACTTATATCGTGCATTTATTCCATGCAGCAGTCACAGGAGGAAACTGAGGCTTGTATAGGTTAACTTGTCCAGTCTCTCTTTAAGTAGGTAAAGTTCTTTGACAGTGGAAATGGGTTCTTTATAGAGCATCAACTATTTCCCTCTCTCTCTCCCGTCATTTGACTTTCAGCAGTCTGAGAAAAAGGAGGTGGTTTGTTTTGGTTAGCCCTATTAAATGTTGTTCCTACATTTTAATGATCTGTGTAAATTAGCGGTTGTCAACTGGGGGCAGTTTTGTGCTGCAGGGGACGTTTAACAATGTATGGAGACAGTTTTGATTTTCACAACTAGGACTGTACTATTGACATCTAGTAGGTGGAAGTCAAGGATGCTGCTAAACATCCAATTATCTGGCCCAAAATGTCAATAGTGTCAAGGTTGAGAAAGCCTGGTGTAGAACTAAAAGATGAAGCATGTAATCAGGGCTAGAGGAGGTGGAAGAAATCAGTGTGGCTTTGCCATTTGTTCGTTTGTTTCGGGCTGTCATTGTCTGAGTACTTGCTATGCCTCAGGCATTTTGCTAAGCACTTGTATACCATCGCTCTAATTCTCAGCTAATTCTCACAATAACAAATGTGGTAACCCCATTTTCAAAGAGAAGGCAGCAGTTCGGAGGTGTTAACAAGTTTACAAGACACTGAGCTAGAAAGTAGTAAGGCCTGAATTTGTTTTGATTCCAAAGTCTCTGTTCTTTCTGTATTAGCACCACACTGCTCCAGGCAGTCAAGTGGCTGACAGTTCTTTAAAAACATTTTTCCAGTTACATACACATTTACATTGTCCCAGAGAAACCAACAGGTGATTTTTCATATCAGACTTCTAAATGTATTTCATCATTGACTGAGCAGTAATTGAATTTTAAAGCTGGCTCCTGGAATAGTGAATATCAATGCTTACCTTTTCTTTCACCAAGTATCAAAAATGCTTATCAAAACAACCTACATGGAATAGGGCAGGGAAGCTTTCAGACCTTCAGATGCGCTGGTCCCTATTTGTTTTAGGTCTTGGCTCACGTGTTAATTTCTCCAACTTCTCAATTTAAGCACTGCTCTGCAAGGTCCTCCCAGCCCCCTACTCCCCCCACCCCAGGTACTCTTTGTAATATTACCATGTTTTATTTTCCTAGTAGCCATTGTCAGTATCTGAAATGATTTTATTTATTTTCAAAATTTATTTTGGAATGATTTCAGATCAGAAAAACTTGCAAGAATAATACAAAAATTTTTTTCATATACCTTTCACCCACATTTCCCAAATGTTAACATTTTTTGCCGTATTTGTGTTACCATTCTGGAACTCTATCTGTGTATGTATATATATACGTACACACATACATACATACATATGTGTGTATACATACATACATATATACACTTTTATGTGTATGTATGTGTGTGTATATGTGTGTATATATATATATATATATATATATATATATACATATACATATACACATATATCTTTTTCCTGAAATCTTTGAAAATACGTTTAAGATACAGTATCTCTCTCTTTTTTTTTTTTAATGCTTTATTTATTTTTGAGAGAGACAGAGACAGAATGTGAGTGGGTTAGGGGCAGAGAGAGAGGGAGACACAGAATCCAAAGCAGGCTCCAGGCTCCGACTGTCAGCACAGAGGCCGACGCGGGGCTCGAACTCACAGACCGCGAGATCATGACCTGAGCCAAAGTAGGACGCTGAACCGACTGTGTCACCCAGGCACCCCAAGATACAGTATCTTTTTACCTCTAAACACTTCAGTGTGTATTTTATAAGAGTAAGGACATTTTCTTCTATAACCATCAAAAATTATCTATCTACAGACCTTACTCAAATTCCCATAATTGTCTTAATAATCTCCTTTATAGCAAAATTTAAAAATTGTTTTTCTGGTCCAGGATTTATTCCAGAATCACATACTGCATTTAGTTGTCATGTATATTTATTTTGATGTTTGAATTGTCCCGCATTTGGCCAGTTGAAACCCCTTCCAGCTTCTGGTTCCTTTTGATATGACACTCTAATTCTTTAAAGAATTTCTTTATGTTTTAGTACAACATAATCCAGGCTCATCTTGTATTTTTTCAACTTTAGCCTTGGTATTAGCTATTTCTTCAAGGAGAAATTTCTTTTAGCAAAGATTGATATTTAGAAGCCAAAACCTGAGCACTAGATAAGCTTCTTGTTATTAAGTTGGCATTGTTTCTTTTCCATCTTAATAAACAGAGCTAGAAGTACACACATACCACATTATGTCCATTTCAGGTACGTATATATGTCTTTTAAACTGAATTCTTACCCATACCTCCCACTGTAGTCTAATACTATGAAGTTCATTTTAGCCTTTTCCTTATTCATATCTGCAACTTGTTTACCCAACACCAAGAAACCTGGAGGCACCTGGGTGGCTCACTCAGTTAAGCACCTGGCTCTTGATTTTGGCTTAGGTCATGATCCCACAGTTCTTAAGTCCGAGCCCCGTGTCGGACTCCGCGTTGACATTGTGGAGCCTGCTTGGGATTCTCTCTCTCTCTCCCTTTCTTTCTGTCCCTCCCCCTGCTCACACTCTCTGTCTCTCAAAATAAATAAATTAATTTTAAAAAATACTGAGAAACCTGATTCTTATTACCCACAGTATATTTACTTACTTTTTTAATCTCAGAAAGCACAGAAAATAGTTGTTGAATTACTAAATAAAACCACTGCAAGAAAATACAAACAAATCCTTACCAACTAGAGATCAGTATAATTCTTTTTGTCCTTAGCCTGTATCCAAAGTTTATTGGGTGAGTTCTTCCACTCCTCTGCAATTGGCTAGGTTCTTCATTTGAAACACATTTATGTTTATTTGTGTCATATTCCATTTTAAATGTATTTTATTTCCCATTCTTCTTCATTTTATAGCATGCATTTAATGAGTATATGAAACATTAGTGTGGTTCCAAAAATCAGAACTATTCAGAAAGATGTCTTTAGAGAAGTATGAGCCCCTTCAGTCCAGACTACCCTAGTTTCTGTCCTGTTCTTCCCACCCCCCGTATCCATCTGCCACCCGTCGGTAACCAGTCACATTAGTTTCTGGTTGATCCTTTCTCTGTTTCTTTTTACACAAACGAACAGATCTATTTGTTTACCCTCTCCTCCCCTTTTTTAAATGATTACATCCACTAGATTATTCTTTTGCACTTTGCTTTTTTAACCTGAAACATATTGTAGAGATCACTCTGTCAGTTCATACAGATCTTGTTCATGTTTGTTACAGTTGTATAGTACTTCATTTCTATGTGTTGATAGTTTATTTAGCCACTCCTTTGTATGGGTATTTAGGCTATTTCCAGTGTTCTGCAACAATACTACAAGTAATACTGTGCATAGGTATTTTGTTATCATTGGAGGTGTATATTCAGGATAGATTTTTAGTAATCTGTACACTAATCATGGTTGGGTACCTGAGTGGCTCAGTCAGTTAAGTGTCCAACTTCAGCTCAGGTCATGATCCTGTGGTTTGTGAGTTTGAGTCCCACATCAGGCTCTGTGCTGACAGCTCAGAGCCTGGAGCCTGCTTTGGATCCTGTGTCTGTCTGTCTGTCTCTCTCTCTGTCTCTCTCTCTCTCTGTCCCTCCCTCACGCATGCTCGCTCTCTCTCTCTCTCTCTCAAAAATAAGTAAACACTAAAAAAACAAAAAAGAATCTCATGGTCTTCTGACTGAGCCACCCACAGGAAAGATTCTTAGAAGCAAGATTTCTTAGTGAGAAGATAAACACATAAGTAGTTTTGTTAAATATTGTCCAGTTTCCCTCCATAATGAATTGTGGCAGTGCTCACTCATACCACCAGCATGAGTGCATGTGTCTCCATAGCCTCACCAACAAAATGTGTTGTTATACTACTTAATTGTGTGATAGGTGAAAAATGGTATCTCTTGTGTATCTCATATTATTATGAGTCACATAAACTTCTTTCATAAGCTTAAAGATCTTTTCAGTATCTTTTTGTACATGTGTGGATTGAGTGTTCATGTCTTTTGCCTTTTCTCGGTAGGATTTTTGGTCCTTTTTCAAGAGTTCTTTGTATTCAGGAGTTCTTTATATATCTGATTACATTACAAATATTTTCTCCCAGTTTGTTGTTTTTTTTACTTTTTCCAAGATAGTGTTGCATTATGTAGTAGTCAGATTGATTCCTTTCTTTACTTGCTTGTGGCTTGTGAATAATAGAGTTAGATAACTCTTCTAAACTGAGATGATATAGGAATTTATCCATATTTCCCTCTAGTACTTACAAGGTTTCGTTTTTTACCTTTAGATCTTCGAGTACTTGGGGTTTATTTTTTTGTGTATGGTATGAGATGGGTATCCAATTCCATCTTTTTTTTTTTTTTTTAATTTTTTTTTTCAACATTTATTTATTTTTGGGACAGAGAGAGACAGAGCATGAACGGGGGTGGGGCAGAGAGAGAGGGAGACACAGAATCGGAAACAGGCTCCAGGCTCCGAGCCATCAGCCCAGAGCCTGACGCGGGGCTCGAACTCACGGACTGCGAGATCGTGACCTGGCTGAAGTCGGACGCTTAACTGACTGCGCCACCCAGGCGCCCCTGAATTCCATCTTTTTCTAAATGCCTGTCCAGTTATCTCATTACCATTTATTTAAAACATCATTCTTTTTTCCAGAGATTGGCGATACTTGATTTCTATGTGTATTTTGATCTATTGCTGGACTTCCTGTTCCACCCCATTGGTCACTCTATTCATGTGTCAGTACCACACTGCATTAATTGTAGAAGCTTTAATGTCTGGGAAGGCCAGTTAATCTTCACAGCGTTTCTTCTTCATTGCTTTTCTAAATATTCTTACATATTTATTTTATCATATGAACTTCAGTATTAACTTCAATACCAGTTTTTGTGTCAACTAAAAATGTAGCTCTATAAAAAACTTTTATTGGGATTGCTTAAAATTTATTTAGGAGTGTTTTAAGGTTTTTTGTGTGTTTTTGCATATTTCTTGTTTATCCATATTTTGTCTTGTTTTGTTTCAAATGGGATTTTTTTCTATCATTGTATTTGATTATTGTGTGTATATGTTGAATTCTGTATGCTTATTTTATATGCTGCTACCTGACTATTTTATTACTTGAGGCTGTTTTGTCATTTATTGCACTGATTCAGTAAGATTTTTTTGGTACGGTAACACATAATTTGCAAACAGAGGTAATTTTATTTATTTCTCCAATTCTTATGCCTCTGTTGATTTTTCTTGTGAAATTACACCTTAAAAACAGTAGTAAAGGGGCACCTCTGAGATTCAGTCAGTTGAGTGTCCAACTCTTGATATGGGCTGGGGTCATGATCTCAGGGTCATGAGATTGAGCCCCACGTCTGTGCTGTCAGCACAGAGCCTGGTTACGATTCTCTCTGCCCCTTCCCCACTCACATGCTTGCACATGTGCTCTCTCTTTCAAAATAAATAAATAACCATTACAAACAAAACAATGGTATAGTGTTAAACAGTAGTGGAGTTAAGGACTTATTTTGTCCCTTATCTTAGTGAAAATGCCTCTTTTATTTTTCCATTAATTAAAATGCTGGATTTAACACTAAAATATATTTTATCATATTATGAGACTATCTTTCCTGTTTTCTTGGGTGTTTTTACCAAGAATTTTGTTAATGGCTTTTTTTAAGTATCTTTGGAGATAGCCATAATTCCCTCCTTAGATCTATTAATATGTTTTGTTTTATTAATAGCTTTTCTAATACCAAACCACCCTTGCATTACTGGAATAAGTACCGTTATCTATGATATATTATTCTCTTAATGTGGTTTTAGATTTTCATCTTTTATTATTTATAATTTTTACATGATACTCATTTGTAGTATTGGTCTGTAATTTTCTTCCTTTGTGGGGAAGCTATATTTATAAGATTTAGGTATCAAGGTTATACTTCATACAAAGTTATACTTCAGGAGTGCCTGGGTGGCTCGGTTGAGCATCTGATTCTTGATTTCAGCTCAGGTCACAATCCCATGTTCAGATGCTCAACCGAATGAGCCACCCAGGTGCCCCTTAAAAAACAATTTTTGGGGGGGATGCCTGGATGGCTCAGTCGGTTGAGCGTCCTGACTTCGGCTCAGGTCATAATCTCACAGTTCGTGAGTTTGAGCCCCGTGTCGGGTTCTGTGAGGACAGCTCGGAGCCTGGAACCTGCTTCAGATTCTGTGTCGCCCTCTCTCTCTCTATCCCTCCCCAGCTTGCACTCTGTCTCTCCCTCTCTCAAAAATAAATAAAACATTAAAAAAAATTTAAAAGAAATTTCTTTTAAAGTTATAATTCAGTTATACTTCATACACTTTCTTCATTTTCTGTGCTATGGCGTCATGGGTGTCATATTGCAACTGTCTGATCTTTGAGCATTTAATAAAACTCTCCTTTGACACCATCGGGGCCTGGTGCATTTTTTGTGTAGTTCCTGGATTATTCTGTCTTCTGTAGCTATTGGACTGTTTAAGTTTTCCATCTAGCTTTCATATATTCAGCAAGAACTCCTATTTTATATAGTTGTTCATTATCCTTTTCTTCTTGATTAAGTAAAGTTAAGCAATGGTATGTCCATTTCGTTAAATTAAAAAATTTTTTTAACGTTTATTTGCTTTTGAGAGAGACAGACAGAGTATGAGCAGGGGAACGGCAGAAAGAGAGGGAGACATAGAATCTGAAGCAGGCTCCAGACTCCAAGCCATCAGCACAGAGCCTGACGTGGGGCTCAAATTCACAAACTGTGAGATCATGACCTGAGCCGAAGTCAGATGCTTAACCAACTGAGCCACCCAGGCATCCCTAAAAAAAAATGTTTTTTAATGTTTATTTGAGAGAGAGAGAGAGAGAGAGAGAGAGAGAGAGAGAGAGATAAAGTGCGAGTAAGGAAGGGTCAGAAAGAGGAGACACAGAATCTAAAGCAGGCTCCAGGCTCTGAGCTGTCAGCACAGAGCCCAGTGCGGGGCTTGAACTCACAAACTGTGAGATCATGACCTGAGCTGAAGTCAGATGCTTAACTGACTGAGCTAACCAGGCACCCCTATTTTGTTAAATTATTTTAAAAATATTTGGCTTGGTTCATCAGTGTCACTGTCTTTCTGTCCTCTACCTTATGAATTTCTCCTTTTATCTTTACTCTTCCTGCTTCATGCTTTATTTTGGTTGACTTTTTATTCTTTTTCTAGCATTTTAAGAAGAGAATTTAATTCCTTTATTTTTATTCTTTCACTTTTATTTATACATGTGTAAGGCTATAGATTTTCCTCTGTTGCTCTAAAGTGTATTCCATAGATTCTGGTATTTAGTATTTTCATTATCATTATTTCCTGAAATTCTGTAATTTTGGTTTCATTTACCTTGTATGCAAGAGGTGTTTAAAAGAAGGTGCTTTAGGGGTGCCTAGGTGAGTCAGTTAGTTAAGCATTCTGACTCTTGATTTTGGCTCAGGTCATGATCTCACAGTTTGTGAGTTCAAGCCCCACTTCAGGGATTGGGGATTCTCTCCCTCCTCACTCTGTACCTATCCCCAGCTCATGCTTGCTTGCTTGCTTTCTCTGTCTCTCTCTCAGAGTAAATAAATAAGCATTACAAAAAATAAAGGGATGCCTGGGTGGTTCTCTCAGGTGAGTGTCTGACTCTTGATTTCAGCTCAGATCAAGATCTCACAGTTTTTGAGTTCAAGCCCTGCATCAGGCTCTGCTCTGAAAGTGCAGGGCCTGCTTGGGATTCTACCCCTCCTCTCTCTGTGCACCCATCCCACCGCCCACCACTCCCTTGTGTGCTCAGTTGTGCACACTTTCTCTCTCACTCTCTCTCAGAATAAATAAACATTACAAAAAATAAAGGGGCAGGATAAATTCTGTCGGTTTAGTGTCCAACTCTTGATTTCAGCTCAGGTCATGATCTCATAGTTAATGAGTTTGAACCCCACGTTGGGCTTTGTGTAGAGCCTGCTTGGGATTCTCTCTGTCCCTCCCCTCCCCCCAAATAAATAAATAAACTTTAAAAAAATAAAAAATAAATAAAAGAAAGATCGTGGCTTGAGCCTAAATCATGAGTTGGACACCCAACCAACTGGGCCACCCAGGCACCCCTAGTAACATTTTTATATTATTTTTTAACCATCATCCGTCCTTGTTTTATTCTTTGATATATATTACATATAGTACATGGTCCTTTCTTTGAAGTTTCGACAATAATCTGTTGGTTGGATGAAGCTTATCTTTAGTGGATGGTTCCTGAAGAGCTTATGGTTTTAAGCTGTTTTTTTAAAAGACATAGTACTTGGGTGACAGGTAGATATAAAATCCTTGGTTTGTAATTTTCTTTCTTTGAGTTTCTTGAAAATGCCGCTCCACTATTACCTTGTTTTTATGTCTCTTTTGAAAAATCTATTCCAGTCTAGATGCCTGGCCTTGGAAATTTAGAACCCATTCTGTTTGTATGCCCTGGGGATTTTTCCTTTATATTTAAAATCTAATAGTTTTACTAAGATAATTCTGAGAATTGATTGTTGAGGGTCAGTTTTCTCAGGTACTTGGTGGGCCCTTTTAATTTGTAGATTCAGGTCTGCCTTTATTTCCAGGAAGTTTTCTTGTGTAAAAGTTTTAAATATTAACTTTGTCTTATTGGGGTGTTTTCTTCTTCAGAAGCTCCAGTGATACATAACTGGATTGGATTTTTTTGTCTTCTGTTTCAACCACTTTCTCTCTGATTTTTTTAATATAAATGTTTATTTAATTGAGAGAGAGAGAGAGAGAGAGAGAGAGAGAGAGAATACGGGCAGGGGACAGACAGAGAGAGAGGGAGAGAGAGGATATGAAGCAGGCTCCAGGCTCCAAGCTGACAGTGGAAATCCCAATCTTGGAGCTTGAGCTCATGAACTGTGAGATCATGACCTGAGCTGAAGTCGGACACTTAACTGACTTGAGCCACCCAGCCACCCCACATTCCCTTGAGTGTTGAAAAATAATAATTGAATAAACTGTATTTTTTTGCAAATGTATTTTTTTATTTTATAATTCAGTCTTTATTTCTGATGTGATTTTGCCTTTTCCTTCTGTTTCTATCAAGCTTTAATCACTCCTCATTTTTTTTTGTTTTTTTGGCCCATTTCTGTTTTTTGTGTTTAAT
The DNA here is from genome assembly GCF_022837055.1 of Prionailurus viverrinus. NCBI lineage: Eukaryota > Metazoa > Chordata > Mammalia > Carnivora > Felidae > Prionailurus > Prionailurus viverrinus. The sequence continues at coordinate 15,089 of NW_025927642.1, read as the reverse complement.
ATCTGACTCGGGCTCTATTTTGAATGCTTGACAGTATTTAAAGTTTATTTTGGGTGTAATGTCTACACCCAACATGAAGCTCAAACTCATGACCCTAAGATCAAGAATCCCATGCTCTTTCCCTTTTTTAAAAAAAATATTTTTTTCAAGTTTATTTACTTATTTTGAGAGAGAGAGAGAGGGAGAGAACAAGCACAAGCCAGGAAGAGGCAGAGAGAGGGAGAGACAATCCCAAAGAGGCTCAACGCTGTTGGTGCAGAGCCCAACTTACGCCTCATACTCACAAAGCATGAGATCATGACCTGAGCCGAAATCAAGAGTTGGAGACTTAACTGACTGAGCTACCTTTGTGCCCAAGAGTCCCATGCTCTTCTGACTGAGCCAGCCAGGTGCCCTGTTTGATGATATTTAATTTCGAGTGGAGTCTTCTGTTTTCTTGTGCTTCATAGTTGGTTTTTTGTGGGGACTTGTATTTTCATTCAGTGAAGTGTCTAGAGTTTCATTTTCTGTTTTCATTTTACTATAGTTTCCGTAGATGAAGATATGTCACATCTTTGTATTTGGTGGACTGAGTGGCAGTTTTGGGTAGTTTACAAATTCTTAGTTTAAAACCACTCACTTTTTGGGAGACAGGTAAGAGAGAAAGCTTGGGAAATGTCTTTGCTGGAAATTGAAGTTTGTATTGTTCTATTTCTTCTAGTAACTTTGAAGTTGTGAAGTTTGTGTGGTTTTATTCTTGTCATTGATTTATTTAGTTAGGGAGGATGGTTAGGAGATTTCATTATATGCAGTCACCATTACTTCAGCTTCCCGGAAGTCTGTTTTGTTTGCTTTTTGTTGCAAGTATCCTCAATCTAGATTGCATGCTGCATTCAAACAAGAACCATCTTTGTTTATTCTCTGCTTTATCTCTATTTCTAGTACATAGAAGATGCTTAGTAAATAATTGTTAAATAGCTCTTCTTCAAAATTTGTGTGTGTGTGTGTCTGTTGCCCCTTTTTTTCTGTTGAAATACTAGTTCTTGTTTTGATGATTTATATATGTCTTGTTACATATGAAGGTTGATGATCTAATAGGGCAGTATATCTTACTTATATCAGCTTAAGATGTGAATCAGATATCCAAGACAATTTTCCTGTAACTTTTATTTAGATTAAAAATGCAGGATTTAAACTGTTAGAAAATGAACCTGATCTGGTCCCATTTATGATGGTAATAATTGTATAAATTTTTTTTAATGTTTATTTATTTTTGAGAGAGAGGGAGAGAAAGAGTGTGAGCAGGGGAGGGGCAGAGAGAGGGAGGGAGACACATAATCTGGAGCAGGCTCCAGGCTCTGAGCTGTCAGCACAGAGCCCAGCGTGGGGCTTGAACCCATGAGCTGTGAGATCATGACCTGAGATGCAAGTCAGATGCCTAACCGACTGTGTCACCCAGGAGCCTCTGTAAAAAAAATTTTTTTAATCACTCTAGTGTTTAGGCTCTATATCTAACACAGAAAGTGACCTTCTACCCATTAAGATTTTATACTTTTTTCTTAAAATATTTATTTATTGCTAAGGGAGAGAGAAAGAGGGAGAGAGAGAACCTCAAGCACTGTCAGCACCGAACCCAACATGGGGTTCGAACTCACCAACCATGAGATCATAACCTGAGCTGAAATCAAGGACCGGATGCTTAACCATCTGAGCCACCCAGACACCCCTTTATACTTTGAATTATTGCCCTTTAAAACATTCGAAGGGCCTCCATTGCTTTATGAGGACTGAACCAGGTCTGGATGCCCCTGGCACATGGTTACCTGTCAGGGAAGGAGAAGAGGAAATTAGTAGCACACAAGTGGTTATAAGTAGAAGAATAAGTTAGGAGTGAGAATAAACGGCAAGAAGAGGCTTGGAAAACATGGACATAAGGTGGACTACTGGGAAGTGCCCACAAACCAGGGCTCCAATTGCCTTGTGTTGGCCCATGTGCACAGCGTTGGCCATTCTTGCTCTAGGATTATATTCTCTGCTTCAGAATAGACCAGCACTGTCAGCACTGTATTGGATCCCTTTTGTTACCTGCCTACTAAAATTCCTCCAATCAGAGAAATGGTTGAGAGTATGAAACTCTGTCTAGAGAGAACAGTGCAATTTTAATAGCTGAGGAAATTTGGTGTTTTGCATGCTTCCATTGAAAATGTTTGGATGTTTCATTGATTGGCAAGGAGAACAAAGAAGGCTTTCATTTTAAGGAAGGCTTTAGAGGGCATAATGGGTGGTGCCTGGTGAAGTGGGTGTTTTCTAGTGAATGACATTTGGTCTATTTTTATAGTTGGAAACATTCTACTCTTAAGCTTATTGTTTAAGCAAGCAAGAGAGCATACTGTGCAATCATGAGTGGAATTTTTACATTTGATCCCAGGCTCTTTTTTCTCCCTCATAGTTTGGAGCCTCCATGAATGTGCCTATGAATTTATAAGTATTTTGTTGGTTTCAGATCCTGCTCTCAGTTTACTTATCTTCTCTTTGTGGATTATTCAAAGGAAAAAGATTAGAAACATACTGGGAAATATCTAACAGTAAATGCTTTTTTTTTTAAACTTTTTTTTAATGTTTGTTTATTTTTGAGAGAGAGACAGAGCATGAGCAGGGGAGGGGCAGAGAGACAGGGAGACACAGAATCTGAAGCAGACTCAGGCTCTGAGCTGTCGGCACAGAGCCCAACGTCGGGCTCCAACCACAAACCGTGAGATGGTGACCTGAGCCAAAGTCGGACACTTAACCAACTGAGCCACCCAGGTGCCGCTCATCAGTAAATGCTTTAATATTAGATTGGGATTTCTTAAATTCTTCATTTATAACTCATTTGAGCTGCTGTATTACTTTATTATATTTTCCCAGGTTCTTGCAGCTCCTCTGTGACATTCTTGCTTAGGCCTTTCTCTTAGTTATTTCTGTCAGAATAAGTGAACATTTATGTTCAGAATCCTAGATCAGGATTACTTTCTTCTGTGTATTCAAGCCAAATTCCCAGTTATTTTTCTCAAAAGTTGAATTTTTACAGGTATTGTAAGAGAAGTAAATATAAAAAGTAAAAATACCCATAATCCTAACAACTGCAACCATTTCCTATTATGTACAGTAATTTCCAGTGGTTGTCCTCATGCATACCAATTTTTGTCTATTTGCACTCTGCTGCTTGGTATTGTTTTTTTCATTTAACATTTACCGGATTCTTTCAAAAATTAAAAAAAAGTGTTCTACCACCCTTTAGACTTGCTGTAATTTTTTTAGAGATTTACACTTAAATGATGCATTAACACTTGAAACATAATGTTTTCTCGGGCTGATTCATATTGTATTAACACCAAAATTTTGTCTTTGTTCCATATAATTTATATATGTAAATATAATTTGTGTCAATCACTTAATTCCTCTCAGATGTAAAAGTGAGCTTTCCTGGGAGCGCCTGGGTGGCTCAGTTGGTTAAGCGTCAGACTTCAGCTCAGGTAGTGATCCCATAGTTCGTGGAACGAGCCCTGTGTTGGGCTCTGTGCTGACAGCTCAGAGCCTGGAGCTTGCTTCAGATTCTGTATCTCCCTCTCTCTCTATCCGTCTCCTGCTTATGCTCTGTCTCTGTCTCTCAAAAATAAATAAACTTTTAAAAAATTTAAGGGGCGCCTGGGTGGCTCACTTGGTTAAGTGTTCGGCTTTGGCTCAGGTCACGATCTCACAGTCCATGGATTCAAGCCCTGCTCTGTGCTGACAGCTCACAGACTGGAGCCTGCTTTGGATTCTGTGTCTCTCTCTCTCTCTCTCTCTCTCTCTCTCTCTCTCTCTCTCTCTCCCCCCTGCTTGTGTTCTCTTTCTCAAAAATAAATTACATTTGAAAAATTTAAAAAGTGAGGTTTCCTGGGGTACCTAGGTGGCTTAGTCAGTTAAGCTTTGAACTCTTGATCTCTGGGTTGTGAATTGAAGTCCTGTGTTGGACATCATGCTGGGTGTGGAACCTACTTTAAAAAAAAAAAAAAATGAGCTTTCCAGAAAGAATATATAACTTTCTATGAATTGCTTATCTGAATAGCTTATTTAAAGTGTTAATAGTCTGTTTTCTGCCGTTTTTCTCATTTAGAATTTTTAACCAAATTTAAGTCTCTAGCTCACTATGTCCTTTTGTGTTTTAGAGTCACTTATTATATTTGTTATGCTTAGGAACATTTTTAGAGCAGTAATAACTTCTAATTTTTAAGTATGCTGGACTTCATTCTGTTTTTTAAAAAAAATTTTGTCATGTACCTTTACTTCCCTTTTGTCGTTTTCTCTTCTTTCCATGATTTGCAGTATATTGGAATGTCAGCTTTCTAATTCCCTCGTATGTATACTTATTACACATCTTGACTATAGTTTTTAGCCCTTGAGCTGTTTGCTCTGCCACCTCGATCCATTTGATAGGCCAAACAAAGAATAATGAACATGCTCAGAGGTTCCTAACACCACATTTTAGAAAGTTGTTGTCTTCCCACAATCTTTCTCAGGAATTGCCAATGAGGAGAAAAAAATTTGTCTTTTTCTCTGTTTGCTTTCACCTGAGTGTGTTCGCAATTGTGCAATAAGAAGAATAGGCAGGCAGAAATTGACATGAGATGTAGCTAATCCACAAAATGGGTCTTTAATCCTATCTAAGTATTTGAAGTGCCTGAAGGGTTGCCTAGCACAAAGTAAGCAATCAGCAAGTTTTTGTCGGGTGGATGGATGGATTCATGAACAAGCCTGTCCATAAAACGCATGGATTTCTCAGATGGCAAAATTCTCAAAATCTCTTTAAATGGTACTACCTTGAGATTCAGAAACTCATCCTCCTACTCGTCCACGTGCATTAACTACCAGAATATTAGTAATAACAAAAGTTATATTGCTTTCTAAGTCATGAACTGACCTGTGTATATATATCACACTTTTGTTTCTAAAGGAAGTAGAAATTCGGAACAAAGACCTGGAGGGACAGCTGTCTGACTTAGAGCAACGTCTGGAGAAAAGTCAGAATGAACAAGAAGCTTTTCGCAATAACCTGAAGACACTCTTAGAAATTCTTGATGGAAAAATATTTGAACTAACAGAGTTACGAGATAACTTGGCCAAGCTACTAGAATGCAGCTAAGAAAAGTTAAATTTCAGTGCCAATTGATTAAAAAATACACTGTCTCTCTTCATAGGACTGTTTGGGCTCTGCATCAAGATCGCACAAAAAAATTGAATATCATTCCTCCTCCAGGAGGATGATCTTTTGAAAATTGGAATTGTATATTTCAGTGTAAATTTTAGAATTCAGCTTGTAGCTAGTTGGGGAAAAAAAAAGAGATGAAAACTTGAACTACAAATTACCTCCATGTATATTATTGGCCATAGTTAACTAGAAAGTTATAAATAGACACTTAATGCAATCTTTTTTTTCTGATATTAGCCAATGGGAGAATTAACAATGTCTGGGTCACATCCCCTTTTTGTGTTCAACACAGTGAAGGTTATCTGCTTCTTAAATTAATTTATTTATGATATCTAAAGCTGTGTTTTGTGCAAAAACTTAGTGATGAAAGCCCTGTCTTCTGTTGTAATCTGAATAATTTCTCAGGATATTTTTGCACTGCTAAGAAGCAGTGCCATTACCAATTAATTCTTGCCAGGAGTGAGAGAGAGCTGTATCTTTAATTGAAACATACTTAACTAGAACTGGGTGTATAGAGTTCTTCCCTTTTTTTATACTGGAAGATAATTTCACTCGGTGACCACTCTGGTACACTCTGGTGTTCTTTAATCTTGTCTGCTGTATAGTTTACTTTTCCACATTGATTCCATGTATTTATGAGAAGATATTGTCTCCCATTTTATTACACATTTTAAAGCCAACTAACGAAGGCAGCTGAGTCCCTCAGAAATTTTTCTTTTTAAATTTCTAATAAATTTGACACACAGTACTGAAATACAGCAGCCCGTCATCGACGGTCTGGTCTAGCAATGTTAAGTATATTTACAGAATATGCAGTTACATTTATTTATATATTTTGCAAGAAATCTTTTCTGAATGATCAATGCATTTCAATTTACAAATAATAATGGTTACTGGGGAACTGTTTATTATAGATCATTTTAAGGTGTATAGCAATTTTAAAGGGGATCCATTTCCATCAAACAGCCAATCAGAGGACTGTGGGGGTTGGAGCCGTGTACTCTGTCTGGGTCTTCACATCAACCACATCTCTAGTCAAACCTCACAAGGCAATATTCTGAACTGTTAACTAGGCATTTCAAAACAAGAATTCAACAGGCTCTTCTCAATGAACAAGTTTTAATGTTGTTTTGATGTAATTTTAAAAGACTTTTAGCAAACATGCATTTCTTTCTATATTTCTTTGAAGAAGCTATTTTAAAAGTGAGCCAAGTGCTGTCTAGTCTGCTTATGGAGTTAGGAATGCATCAGAGTCCATATATCTTTGCTGTACAATGCCTGTGATGTTGAGGAGGGTTCTTTTTTAAAGTGTATGCTTGAGTATCTGACTCTGTGGAGTCTACGAATGCACTGACTTTGTTTGTACCCCAAAACAATTGAATTGTTAAGTACAAAATTAAGCTAATTAATCGATTTGTAACCATTTTTTCACTCACAAGCAGCAACGCAACACTAGACAATTTTGTTTTATATATGTATGTGTATGTATGTAAATACATACATATTAATTTATATTAGAGTGAAAAATAAATGGTTTGTTTCTAAAGTTAGTTTCTAAAGTGAGTTTTCAGGTGTCTCTGAACAGTTTATATCAGACACTTAATCATCATGTATTATATGTGCTATAACATCATGTAAGTTACCTCCATCTATTTTAGGATATTTTCCTCACCTGTTTATTATAGGGAGGATGATTTAGGTACACAAGCTCAGAGCTGAGATATTTCTCTGATAAATCAGGTAATAAAATTATTTGATTGATGGAATTTTGAAGTAGATGTGATTTTATCCATCAGTTTCTGAGTAATAAAGAGCACCAGATTTTAATTTAAATAGGGGATTTAACACTAGGGATCAGGGAATTTAGTTATGAAGAGTTAAAAATAAAAAAAAAAAAACAGTATAAGCTATTGAAATGGTAAGTGAATTATTTTAATGATGTAATAAGATATTTTTAAATTTTGACATAGTTGTCATTTAATGGGAAAATAACTCACCAAAATGTCTCCACTTGAATTGTACTGATATGTGAGACATGTGTGTAATTCAATATATACATATACCCATATGTATATACAGAAAATTATTTTTAATATTTTCCTACTGATAAGAAATTTAAAATTGGAAATTTTGTGAGTTTTTTCCTTGTCCAATAAGGCCTAATTTTTTTTTCTTTTTTTAGGGATTTAACAACTTGAGGGCTGCACCTTTAAATTCCCAGATTGTCTTTAGACGTGTACAGTACATGGGATAAGGTGGACACAAGTGCACATATAAATAAAATCTTCTTAGTAAGACTGTTTTCAGTATTCATTTACAGTAGGAGAGTATCTAGAAATCGTCATCTACAAGTCATAATTAGGTTGTGTGCCTACTGTAGTTTTCTCCATTTCTGTATTATAGAAATAAAAGTTTGCATATTAAAATTTGATTTTTCCCAGAGACAAGTATTATATGATGTATCTATATTTAGATCAAACTGTGGTAATATATTTATCAGAAAATGATGCTGGGGACTGTAGCCTGAACATGGACTTGAAGTGACACAGAAAAGGAGAGCAGAGATCGATCCCATTGTGTATAAGTTACTATATGATAATTATGAATTCTTGTACAAAAAACAACTGAAAAAAAGGAAAAACAAAAATACAGTTTTTATTTTGAAATACATTTGTTGTTCTCTGGAGAATGTACTTTATCTTCTTTTTCCTTCAGTCTTTTACAGATACTTTTTAAAAGGCATTTAAGTGATGGCAGCATTTGCTCAACTCCTACAGGTGCTACTGGATTTCACATTTAGTGTGTTATGTTGTGAAATCCTAACTTTGACATAAACGGTTTTATGAGTATCTCCCTGCCTGGAAAATTAGTTTTTGTTTCTCCTCTCTCTCTCCTCTCCCTCTTTGTCTCTCGCTGCTTCTCTCGCGCTCTTTTCTCCCTTTCTTTCTGCAGATTAAAAAAAAGTTCATGAAGTTACATCCGTCCTTGTCCTCACAGAAGAGCTTCAGCCCTGTCATGGATTTCATGTTTTGCTCTCATTTAACTGCTGGGAAGCAATTAGAGGAAAAGCTTGCAGGTTTTTTTTCAAGTGGAAATAAAAGGGACACTCGAAATTAAACTACCACCTTTTAAAGCTCCTTTTCTGCCCTGTTAAAATTAAATGTATTCTCTCACATGTGTGCTCTGGCCTTCCATGTTTGTGTTTAACTGTGGAGTGAGCATCTCAGCTGCTCTCTCCCTGCAGACCTGGTTTTCTGTCTGTTCTGGAAGGGACACTGGCCAGAGGCAAAACTTGTTTGGTGGCAGTGTTTTGTTTTTTAAGAAATTGTGTCGTTTATTGGGTATCAAATGATTTTACCATTCCCGATAAGCTGTGCATGAAGTCCTGGAATAGTCTTCATTGAATTTTTGTCTTCTTCATGTTTAGCTCTGTTTCCTTATCATTCATAAGGTAAATTAATTTATATAAAATCTTGAGGAAGCTTTCAGGTAAGAAGTAGTTCAGAATGACATGTTTAAAAAATTTTTTTTTCTCAAGTAGGATGCTGTACTATAGTAAGTATTGGTTGAGAAGATAATTTTCAAATGAGAGAATATTTTTTAAACTACTAGAAAAGGGTAATTTTAGAATGGAAGCAGGTGAATCATTCACCCTACTTTAGATTGTGAAATACATTTTTTCCAACCTAAAATTGGACCTTACATTTTGACAACAGTTTTTCTTTATGGGAAATTGATATGCACATGTCACAGAAATGTAAGCATCATTATTGAATTAAAGAAATGGTTTGTTGTTCATATATTACCTAGTAAAATAGCTAACAATTTTATCCAAGAAAAAAACCTCAAAACTCAAATCAGCACTGCACTGCCTAGTGATTTCTGCTTCGCTAGATAGAAAAGAAACATTTGAAGTTATTTTTACCCAAAACAGGTGACCCAGGTAGAGAAATTGCATCTGTACTAGAATAGGGAAAAGGCCACAAGCTCCCAGTTTATTTCTGGTCAATTCTCTGATCTCATTAAGGTCCCTTCTATCCTTTGGATGAAAGAACACATTCCAGCAGGTGGCAGGAGCTTATCTGGAGGAGGAGAGGATATTTTTTGAGAAAGCAGGGCCAGCAAAGAGTGGGAGCGCGCTGCCCTCAGTCTTTATCTATCTAAGGCAGGTCAGGCTAGCCAGAGACATTGTCGTTTTTCACTAAACAAGTTGGGGTTGCCTTAATGAATTTTAAGGGCTTTCAGAAGATCCTGTCATTTGTATTGTCAGCATTTATAACCTAACAGAAGACACCTCTCATTCAGAACTCACCATTCTGTGAATTCTGACCAACTTTTGCCAATTCTTTTCACATCAGGGGTGCCCGGGTGTCTCAGTCGGTTGAGTGTCCGACTTCGGCCCAGGTCATGATCTCACAGTTTGTGAGTTCGAGCCCCGCGTCGGGCTCTGTGCTGACAGCTCAGAGCCTGGAGCCTGCTTCAGATTCTGTGTCTCCCTCTCTCTCTGCCCCATCCCCACTCATGCTTAGTCTCTCTCTGTCTTAAAAATAAATAAAACATTAAAAAAATTTTTTTTTAATTCTTTTCGCATCAGATCTACCCAGGGATAGAAATAGTACTCTGCTTTCTCCTAGTAACACCAAATTAAGATGATAATGAGTACCTAATAGATGCAAAATTAAGCCCATTTCTGTACCACAGGAAAATGTCTTTTGTGAGTATTTTTTCCACCAAAAGTCAAGGTTTTATCTTGTTATCTATGTTTTATAACTATGCTACTATATATGCATGTATAGTAAGTTCTTATCTACATGACTTGTGTGTAGGACTTATTTGATTGTTACACCTTAAATGGAATGACTGTTTCATAAAACATGGCCAGAAAGCAGGTGCTCTTGAAGTAAATGATTTCTCAACAACCTCAGTGTGAAGTGGAACAGAAAGGAGTGTTTGTTGAATCTGTGCCATGTGACGGACACTGTACTAACTGTTTGACATTTCATTTCTATGTATAGGGGCCCTTGCAGGGGTGTTCCTTTGCGAGGGGGATGAGGGAAAGAAAGGGAAGAGGCTCAGATGATTTCACCTGCTGGGTTGCTACAGAGATCAGTCTGGTCGTCCAGTACGCCAGTCAGAAGGTGGAGATCTTGTTCATGTTTCTGGTACAGTTTTTCCCTCTAGCTTGACTGCCTTGTTTCTAGAATATCTGCTAGGGTACTTCTTAACTGTATATTTTATATTTCCTCCTTTTGAACTTTGTCCTTCAGCCTCCGTTGGTGTTTACAGTGCTTGCTATCACTTGGTTGCAAATGGTACTTTGTTTGCAGATCATATTTATGCAGTGTGTTTTAGTTCCAATTTTTTTTAACTTAAAAACTTCAGATAATCCAAGGACAGTGCACTTGTTATGCAGAGTTCCAGTCAATAAAATTTAAGTAGGAACTATTTATAACTATAAAGACCTTGGGAGGACCATTCGTCTCTTAAATTCCTTAGTGAAATAAGCTGTAAACCTGTAAAACTCATCCCCCAAGACTAAACACTAGTTCAGCAGGATGTGGGTTTTGCAGTCAGTGTTAGTTAGGTGACTTTGTGGTCAATTCTGGTTGCACAGAAGTCAAGGCCGCTCCAGGTTGATCACATCGTTAGATCAGCTGCAGAAGTATCTCATGGCCTAGATTTTAGGTGATACCGATGGAATCATACGATATTTGTCTTTTTTGTGTCTGGCTTATTTATTTCACTTAGCATAAACTTTTCAAGGTTTGTCCATATTGTGGCATATATCAGAATTTCACCCCATTGTATGGATATACCACATTTTGTTTCCATTCATCTGTTGATAGACTCTTGGGTCATTTCTACCTTTTGGCTGTTGTGAATGATTCTTCAGTGAACCTTCATTTACAAATTGTTTGGGTCCCTGCTTTCATTTATTTGGGTATATGTATAGGAATGGAATTGCTGGACAATATGGTAATTTTACGTTTAACTCTTTGAGGTAGGATTGGGTTTCAGTTGCGTTAATTTCAAAGACTCAGAGTAAAATGCCATCTCACTGGAAATCAAGCTGTGGGGTCAATGTTTGTTAACAGACCTATGAATGATCCCTCGATATCTCACTTAGACCTTTTACTCTCTAACCTAGAATATTTATTGAGTACAGACCATGTCCTATGCCCCATTTTGGAATAGAGACCAGAGAGTCTCCTAATCCAGTGTAGGATACAGACAGTTACTTCACAGTATGCAAGTGCTATCATAAAGGAGAGCACTATTGGGGCGCCTGAGTGGCTCAGTTGGTTGAGCATCCGACTTCAGCTCAGGTCATGATCTCACGGCTTGTGAGTTCAAGCCCCGCATCGGGGTCTGTGCTGACAGCTCAGAGCCTGGAGCCTGCTTCAGATTATGTCTCTGTCTCTCCCCCTCCCCCACTCATGCTCTGTGTCTCTCTCAAGAATAAATAAACATTAAAAAACAAAACAAAAAGAGCGCTATTATGAGGGAGCCCAGAGAAAAGAGGAGTTGTGGAGTCTTTCCCAAAAGACTGAAGATTCCCGACTGAATCTTGAAGAAGGAGTAGGAGCTAGCTGGTTGAAGAAGGGGTAAAATCTCAGAGAATTTCAGAGTATGTCATGTGCAAAGGCCCAGAGAGATGAAAGCATTGAGACATTGAGAAAATTAGAATGGGTTAGTGAACTGAAACACAGGATGTTAGGGAAGGAGATATAGCAAGATGGTGGTAGAGGAGGCGGCAAAGGGTAGACCAGTAAAGTCTTTGTAAGTCATATGGAAGATTCGGGTTTTATTCTGAAAGTAATACAGAGATAGTGAAGGATTTTTTTGTAAAGAAGTGATGTAATAAAAAATATGTTCTGAGGGTACCTGGGTGGTTCACTCAGTTAAGCGTCCAACTCTTGATTTTGGCTCAGGTCATGATCTCACCATTGGTGAGATCGAGCCTCACATCAGGCTCTCTGCTGAGAGCTGGGGGACTGCTTGAGATTCTCTCTCCCTCTCTATCCCTTCCCCCACTCGTGTGTGTGTTCTGTCTCTCAAATAAATAAACATTAAGTGTATGTGTGTATGTATATATATATATATATATATATATATATATATATACATACACACATATTTAACATTTATATATGTTCTATAAGTCTAGGCAGTTAGGCAAATCCCAGCATTCTCTCTTGAAAGGCTGCAATATGGCAGTGACAATGGAAATGGAGAAGATGGAATGGATTCAGAGGGCATTTAGGAGGTAGAATCAGTAGGACTTCTTGCCTAATGTAGATGGCAAGGAAAAGCAAAGAATGCAGGATGATTGCTAGATCTCTTGAGTTGACCAGCCTCATTTACTGAGAGTAAATTCAAGATGTGGAGGGGTTTAGTTTGGGTGGAGGCAAGGAGGCAAGACAAAGCAAGATGAATGATGAGTTAATTTTGTTTTGAGTTTAAGGTGCCAATGGACTAGCCAGATGGAGATGTGAGTCTGGATGGAGCTTAGAAGAAATATATGAACTGGAGATCGATGCTTGGGAGCTGTCAGCATACGTAATGGTAACTGAGGGCGTGAGAAATGAGAACACAAGATAGAAGTGTCACTTCGGGGCAGGTGCAGCACAAAAGCTTGGGAAAGAGACAAGCAATGGCCAGGAGGGGTGAGTGGATACACAAAGAGTAGGGACTCATGGAAGCCTAGAGGAGAGTTTCAAAAAGTCAGATTTCACACAAAAACAAAGCAACTCATTTCTTAAGGCATTGATATTCAAACTGTGTTGAAACCCTTTGTTAACATTTAACCTTTAAATATATTTTAACTGAAAAAAAGTAAAAACCGACCAACTCAAATATGTCTCTTATAACATGTTAAAACACGGAAATCCAGCAGACATCAGTACCAGGTTAACTGTTTTTGTGCAGAGGCCACAGTAAGGCCATCTCGATACATTGAAGAGCATCTTTGTATTTCAAGGTGAGTTATTAAATAACTCCATTTCCTAGTGTGAATTAGGACTTTTTTGATACTTTGCAACTGAAACAAATACAGAAATAGGGTCTACTAAGCTCACGTCACTGTTCCATAAACCCAGTCTCAAATGCTTGTTGTTTATGAAAATAACTTCACTTTTCTTACTGACTTATTGATTAAATTAAATGTCATGCACCACCTTTTCTGTTACTGTGTTTGTTTTCCATGTAGCTGTCGTTTCCAAAAGGTGGTTGCGATAGAGGGCCACAGATGAAAGGAGGTAGACACTTTCCTAGTAGAACTTGGCTTATTTTTCTGTGACTCCCTTGCCTCTCCTCAAAGTCAAGTTCTAGGGGCTGAAATGTATTTCCTGCATCTTGTTTAATGTATTATTTGGATGCTTAACTCATTACTAGGAACAGGTGGTTTTGTGTTTACATTGCTTTGGGAAGTTTAGAGAGTTAATACTTATGTTATCTTAAATGACCTTTATTCTTTTTTTTCATACTGATTCGTAAGTAACTGTATACAAATTATTTCTGGTAGACACGATCTTAAACAATGACAACAACAACACTCTGTGTATTTGGTTTCAGACTGTGGTATGGTGTTTGACTTTTATTTCTGGTTGAAGTTAAAATTAGCTTGAATTCCTTGACTAGACACAGCTTGCACTACCTGGGCAACAAATGAGCATGTTAGACATTCCAGGAAGAAAAGAGGAGCTACTGTTTTTCACATATGGCTCCAAGTGATCCATAAGATTTGCAAATCATTTGTGCATTGTGAAATAAATTCTAACTTTTAAACCATTTTTGTTCATATTTTTCTATTTACTGATTAATCTTGGTCTCCTTTAGCAGAACCCTTAGAGTATACTCTGCATTGAAATCCCATGGTATATTTCAAAGTATAAAGCATAGAACTTCATGATCTGTGGCACACTGCCATCTCACAACAGTCAACAACAAATTTTCACAACAATGTCATGACCTAAATGTTACTGTTCTCCCCGCTTTGTAGATTTTACAGAGCCTGAGATTCCGCAACATTAAGTGATTGGCCAAGTCCAGAGGCCACCAAGGAGTAGAATGCAGGCCCTGTACCTGCTAACCCTGTACCCATCCCACTCCATCACGCCCAAACTATGAACTGCAGACCTTGTTTAAAATGACAGGTACAAAAGTTTATCAATTCCTGGTATTTAACAACCTGTCACTTAATGAGAAAAATTGTTCATTTTCCGTTTAACAATGGCATAATGTCTCTGAATATTTATGTCTCTGCTTTCTCCTTTTGTAAAAAAAAAAACTTTAATTATTTTACTCATTCATATATGCTTTCTTTTTGCAAACATTTTTAATAGTACAGTAGAAAAAGAAAAAGAACGGATGTAACATTCTTAATAAGAGTAAAACAAAAATCACCCTTGATCTGTCAATTCCTTCCCTAGAAATTATGTCCTTTTAGCATATTTATATGCATTTATATATAATATTTATGTGCTTATAGAAATATCTAATTGTTTGGGGGGTAGGGAGCACATAAATTCTATTACAGTGCATCTTGCTCTATAATTTGCTGGGGTTTTTTTTAATCTCTTTGGAAGCTCCATCCAAGTACATACGGTTTTTAACTTCTTCAGAGTGTTCCATTTTATGGATATATCACAGTTTAAGCATTTCCATCTTTTTTCTTTCCTTTTTCATGCTACCCTCTTGTTCTTGACCTTGAGGCTACTTTATTAAGCACAGTATTAGGTGTATTAAAGATTGGTTAGTGCTCAGTTACCAGATGTCCCATAATGCCTTCTATAGCACCAGTCAAAATGAACTTTAAGTGAATAAATTTTCCTAAAAACGAAAACTCAAAAAAAAAAAAAAAGACTTAACTGGTCTTGAT